>NC_135501.1:35698524-36001554 GCF_052857255.1 Amblyomma americanum | reverse complement strand
TAGTTTCGATCTAAAACGATGTGTCCCGTTGTTTTGAGCCGGAATACAAGTTTTCGCGCAGTTCTGAGAGAAAAAGTTTACACCTTTCTCGCGTCTACTCTTCGACGGCTAGTAAAATCGATGTTCGTGAATCTCGCTAGTTTCGATCTAAAACGATGTATACGGTTGTTTGGAGCCGGAATACAAGTTCTCGTGCAGATCTGAGAGAAAAAGTTTACACCTTTCTCTCCTCTAGTCATCGACGGCTAGTAAAATCGATGCTCGTAAATTTTGCTAGTTTCGATATAAAACGATGTATCCCGTTGTTTTGAGCCGGAATACAAGTTTTCGCGCAGTTCTGTGAGAAAAAGTTTACAGCTTTCTCTCGTCTACTCTTCGACGACTTGTAAAATCGATGCTCAAGAATTGTGCTAGTTTCGATCTAAAACGATGTATCTCGTTGTTTTAAGCCGGAATACAAGTTTTCGCGCAGTTCTGAGAGAAAAAGTTTACACATTTCTCTCGTGTACTCTTTGACAACTTGTAAAATCGATGCTCGTGAATTGTGCTAGTTTCGATCTAAAACGATGTATCCCTTTGTTTTGAGCCGGAATAGAAGTTTTCGCGCAGTTCTGTGAGAAAAAGTTTACACATTTCTCTCGTCTACTCTTCGACAACTTGTAAAATCTGTGCTCGTGAATTGTGCTAGTTTTGATCTAAAACGATGTATTCCTTTGTTTTGAGCCGGAATACAAGTTTTCGCGCAGTTCTGAGAGAAAAAGTTTACACCTTTCTCTCGTCTACTCTTCGACGACTTGTAAAATCGATGTTCGTGAATTTTTCTAGTTTCGATCTAAAAGGATGTATCCCGTAATTTTGATCCGGAATACAAGTTATCGCGCAGTTCTGAGAGAAAAAGTTTAAACCTTTCTCTCGTCTACTCTTCGACGGCTAGTAAAATCGATGCTCGCGAATTTTGCTAGTTTCGATCTAAAACGATGTATCCCGTTGTTTTGAGCCGGAATAAAAGTTTTCGCTCAGTTCTGAGAGAAAAAGTTTACACCTTTCTCTCGTCTACTCTTCGACGACTTGTAAAATCCATGCTCAAGAATTGTGCTAGTTTCGATCTAAAACGATGTATTCCGTTGTTTTAAGCCGGAATACAAGTTTTCGCGCAGTTCTGAGAGTAAACGTTTACACCTTTTTCTCCTCTAGTCATCGACGGCTAGTAAAATCGATGATCGTAAATTTTGCTAGTTTCGATCTAAAACGATGTATCCCGTTGTTTTGAGCCGGAATACAAGTTTTCGCGCAGTTCTGAGAGAAAAAGTTTACACATTTCTCTCGTCTACTCTTTGACAACTTGTAAAATCGATGCCCGTGAATTGTGCTAGTTTCGATCTAAAACGATGTATCCCTTTGTTTTGAGCCGGAATACAAGTTTTCGCGCAGTTCTGTGAGAAAAAGTTTACACCTTTCTCTCGTCTATTCTTCTCTCGTCTATTCTTCGACGACTTGTAAAATTGATGCTCGTGAATTTTGCTAGTTTCGATCTAAAACGATGTATCCCGTTGTTTTGAGCCGGAATACAAGTTTTTGCGCAGTTCTGAGAGAAAAAGTTTACAGCATTCTCTCGTCTACTCTTCGACGACTTGTAAAATCGGTGCTCGTGAATTTTGCTAGTTTCGATCTAAAACGATGAATCCCGTTGTTTTGAGCCGGAATACAAGTTTTCGCGCAGTTCTGAGAGGAAAAGTTTACACCTTTCTCTCCTCTACTCTTCGACGACTAGTAAAATCGATGTTCGTGAATCTCGCTAGTTTCGATATAAAACGATGTATCCCGTTGTTTTGAGCCGGAATACAAGTTTTCGCGCAGTTCTGAGAGAAAAAGTTTACACCTTTCTTTCGTCTACTCTTCGACGACTTGTAAAATCGATGCTCAAGAATTGTGCTAGTTTCGATCTAAAACGATGTATCCCGTTGTTTTAAGCCGGAATACAAGTTTTCGCGCAGTTCTGAGAGAAAAAGTTTACACCTTTCTCTCCTCTAGTCTTCGACGGCTAGTAAAATCGATGCTCGTAAATTTTGCTAGTTTCGATCTAAAACGATGTATCCCGTTGTTTTGAGCCGGAATACAAGTTTTCGCGCAGTTCTGAGAGAAAAAGTTTACACATTTCTCTCGTTTACTCTTCGACAACTTGTAAAATCGATGCTCGTGAATTGTGCTAGTTTCAATCTAAAACGATGTATCCCTTTGTTTTGAGCCGGAATACAAGTTTTCGCGCAGTTCTGTGAGAAAAAGTTTACACCTTTCTCTCGTCTATTCTTCGACGACTTGTAAAATTGATGCTCGTGAATTTTGCTAGTTTCGATCTAAAACGATGTGTCCCGTTGTTTTGAGCCGGAATACAAGTTTTCGCGCAGTTCTGAGAGAAAAAGTTTACACCTTTCTCGCGTCTACTCTTCGACGGCTAGTAAAATCGATGTTCGTGAATCTCGCTAGTTTCGATCTAAAACGATGTATACGGTTGTTTGGAGCCGGAATACAAGTTCTCGTGCAGATCTGAGAGAAAAAGTTTACACCTTTCTCTCGTCTACTCTTCGACGACTAGTAAAATCGATGCTCGTGAATTTTGCTTGTTTCGATCTAAAACGATGTATCCCGTTGTTTTGAGCGGAATACAAAGTTTTCGCGCAGTTCTGAGAGCAAAAGTTTACACCTTTCTCTCGTCTACTCTTCTACTAGTAAAATCGATGTTCTTGAACCTCGCTAGTTTCGATCTAAAACGATGTATCCCGTTGTTTCGAGCCGGAATACAAGTTTTCGCGCAGTTCTGAGAGAAAAAGTTTACACCTTTTTCTCGTCTACTCTTCGACGACTTGTAAAATCGATGCTCGTGAATTTTGCTTGTTTCGATATAAAACGATGTATCCCGTTGTTTTGAGCCGGAATACAAGTTTCCTTCCCGTAGTTCTGAGAGAAAATGTTTACACCTTTCTCTCGTCTACTCTTCGACAACTTGTAAAATCGATGCTCGTGAATTGTGCTAGTTTCGATCTAAAACGATGTATCCCTTTGTTTTGAGCCGGAATACAAGTTTTCGCGCAGTTCTGTGAGAAAAAGTTTACAGCTTTCTCTCGTCTACTCTTCGACGACTTGTAAACTTGATGCTCGTGAATAATGCTAGTTTCGATCTAAAACGATGTATCCCGTTGTTTTGAGCCGGCATACAAGTTTTTGCGCAGTTATGAGAGAAAAAGTTTACAGCATTCTCTCGTCTACTCTTCGACGACTTGTAAAATCGATGCTCGTGAATTTTGCTAGTTTCGATCTAAAACGATGAGTCCCGTTGTTTTGAGCCGGAATACAAGTTTTCGCGCAGTTCTGAGAGAAAAAGTTTACACCTTTCTCTCTACTCTTCGACGACTAGTAAAATCGATGTTCGTGAATCTCGCTAGTTTCGATATAAAACGATGTATCCCGTTGTTTTCAGCAGGAAAACAAGTTTTCGCGCAGTTCTGAGAGAAAAAGTTTACACCTTTCTCTCGTCTACTCTTCGACAAATTGTAAAATCGATGCTCGTGAATTTGCTAGTTTCGATCTAAAACGATGTATCCTGTTGTTTTGAGCCGGAATACAAATTTTCGCGCAGTTCTGAGAGAAAAATGTTGACACGTTTCTCTCGTCTACTCTTCGACGACTAGTAAAATCGATGCTCGTGAATTTTGCTAGTTTCGATCTAAAACGATGTATCCCGTTGTTTTGAGCCGGAATACAAGTTTTCGCGCAGTTCTGAGAGAAAAAGTTTACACCTTTCTTTGTCTACTCTTCGACGACTAGTAAAATCGATGCTCGTGAATTTTGCTTGTTTCGATCTAAAACGATGTATCCCGTTGTTTTGAGCCGGAATACAAAGTTTTCGCGCAGTTCTGAGAGCAAAAGTTTACACCTTTCTCTCGTCTACTCTTCTACTAGTAAAATCGATGTTCTTGAACCTCGCTAGTTTCGATCTAAAACGATGTATCCCGTTGGTTTGAGCCGGAATACAAGTTTTCGCGCAGTTCTGGGAGAAAAATTTTACACTTTGTTCTCGTCTACTCTTCGACGACTTGTAAAATCGATGCTCGTGAAGTTTGCTAGTTTCGATCTAAAACGATGTATCCCGTTGTTTTGAGCCGGAATACAAGTTTTCGCGCAGTTCTGAGAGAAAAAGTTTACACCTTTCTCTCGTCTACTCTTCGACGACTTGTAAAATCGATGCTCGTGAATTTTGCTAGTTTCGATCTAAAACGATGTATCCCGTTGTTTCGAGCCGGAATACAAGTTTTCGCGCAGTTCTGAGAGAAAAAGTTTACACCTTTTTCTCGTCTACTCTTCGACGACTTGTAAAATCGATGCTCGTGAATTTTGCTTGTTTCGATATAAAACGATGTATCCCGTTGTTTTGAGCCGGAATACAAGTTTCCTTCCCGTAGTTCTGAGAGAAAATGTTCACACCTTTCTCTCGTGTACTCTTCGACGACTTGTAAAATTGATGCTCGTGAATTTTGCTAGTTTCGATCTAAAACGATGTATCCTTTGTTTTGTGTCGGAATACAAGTTTTCGCGCAGTTCTGAGAGAAAAAGGTTACACCTTTCTCTCGTCTACTCTTCGACAAGTAAAATCTATGTTCGTAAATCTTGCTACTTTCGATCTAAAACAATGTATCCCGTTGTTTCGAGCCTGAATACAAGTTTTCGTGCAGTTCTGAGAGAAATAGTTTACACCTTTCTCTCGTCTACTCTTCGACGACTTGTAAAATCGATGCTCGTGAATTTTTCTAGTTTCGATCTAAAATGATGTATCCCGTTATTTTGAGCCGGAATACAAGTTATCGCGCAGTTCTGAGAGAAAAAGTTTAAACCTTTCTCTCGTCTACTCTTCGACGGCTAGTAAAATCGATGCTCGTGAATTTTGCTAGTTTCGATTAAAACGATGTATCCCGCTGTTTTTAGCCGGAATAAATGTTTTCGCGCAGTTGTGAGAGAAAAAGTTTACACCTTTCTCTCGTCTACTCTTCGACGACTTGTAAAATCGATGCTCAAGAATTTTGCTAGTTTCGATCTAAAACGATGTATCCCGTTGTTTTAAGCCGGAATACAAGTTTTCGCGCAGTTCTGAGAGAAAAAGTTTACACCTTTCTCTCGTCTACTCTTCGACAACTTGTAAAATCGATGCTCGTGAATTGTGCTAGTTTCGATCTAAAACGATGTATCCCTTTGTTTTGAGCCGGAATACAAGTTTTCGCGCAGTTCTGAGAGCAAAAGTTTACACCTCTCCCTCGTCTACTCTTCGACGACTAGTGAAATCGATGTTCGTGAATCTCACTAGTTTCGATATAAAACGATGTATTCCGTTGTTTTCAGCAGGAATGCAAGTTTCCTTCCCGCAGTTCTGAGATAAAATGTTCACACCTTTCTCTCGTGTACTCTTCGACGACTTGTAAAATCGATGCTCGTGAATTTTGCTAGTTTCGATCTAAAACGATGTATCCTTTGTTTTGAGCCGGAATACAAGTTTTCGCAAATTTCTGAGAGAAAAAGGTTACACCTTTCTCTCGTCTACTCTTCAACAAGTAAAATCGATGTTCGTAAATCTCGCTACTTTCGATCTAAAACAATGTATCCCGTTGTTTCGAGCCTGAATACAAGTTTTCGTGCAGTTCTGAGAGAAATAGTTTACACCTTTCTCTCGTCTACTCTTCGACAACTTGTAAAATCGATGCTCGTGAATTGTGCTAGTTTCGATCTAAAACGATGTAACCCTTTGTTTTGAGCCGGAATACAAGTTTTCGCGCAGTTCTGTGAGAAAAAGTTTACACCTTTCTCTCGTCTACTCTTCGACGACTTGTAAACTTGATGCTCGTGAATTTTGCTAGTTTCAATCTAAAACGATGTATCCCGTTGTTTTGAGCCGGAATACAAGTTTTTGCGCAGTTATGAGAGAAAAAGTTTACAGCATTCTCTCGTCTACTCTTCGACGACTTGTAAAATCGATGCTCGTGAATTTTGCTAGTTTCGATCTAAAATGATGAGTCCCGTTGTTTTGAGCCGGAATACAAGTTTTCGCGCAGTTCTGAGAGAAAGAGTTTACACCTTTCTCTCCTCTACTCTTCGACGACTAGTAAAATCGATGTTCGTGAACCTCGCTAGTTTCGATATAAAACGATGTATCCCGTTGTTTTCAGCAGGAATACAAGTTTTCGCGCAGTTCTGAGAGAAAAAGTTTACACCTTTCTCTCGTCTACTCTTCGACAAATTGTAAAATCGATGCTCGTGAATTTTGCTAGTTTCGATCTAAAACGATGTATCCTGTTGTTTTGAGCCGGAATACAAATTTTCGCGCAGTTCTGAGAGAAAAATGTTGACACGTTTCTCTCGTCTACTCTTCGACGACTAGTAAAATCGATGCTCGTGAATTTTGCTAGTTTCTATCTAAAACGATGTATCCCGTTGTTTTGAGCCGGAATACAAGTTTTCGCGCAGTTCTGAGAGAAAAAGTTTACAGATTTCTGTCGTCTACTCTTTGACAACTTGTAAAATCGATGCTCGTGAATTGTGCTAGTTTCGATCTAAAACGATGTATCCCTTTGTTTTGAGCCGGAATACAAGTTTTCGCGCAGTTCTGAGAGAAAAAGTTTACACCTTTCTCTTGTCTACTCTTCGACGACTAGTAAAATCGATGCTCGTGAATTTTGCTTGTTTCGATCTAAAACGATGTATCCCGTTGTTTTGAGCCGGGATACAAAGTTTTCGCGCAGTTCTGAGAGAAAAAGTTTACACCTTTCTCTCCTCTACTCTTCGACGACTAGTAAAATCGATGTTCGTGAATCTCGCTAGTTTCGATATAAAACGATGTATCCCGTTGTTTTCAGCAGGAATACAAGTTTTCGCGCAGTTCTGAGAGAAAAAGTTTACACCTTTCTCTGGGGTACTCTTCGACAAATTGTAAAATCGATGCTCGTGAATTTTGCTAGTTTCGATCTAAAACGATGTATCCTGTTGTTTTGAGCCGGAATACAAATTTTCGCGCAGTTCTGAGAGAAAAATGTTGACATGTTTCTCTCGTCTACTCTTCGACGACTAGTAAAATCGATGCTCGTGAATTTTGCTAGTTTCGATCTAAATACGATCGGAATACAAGTTTTCGCGCAGTTCTGAGAGAAAAAGTTTACACCTTTCTCGCGTCTACTCTTCGACGGCTAGTAAAATCGATGTTCGTGAATCTCGCTAGTTTCGATCTAAAACGATGTATACGGTTGTTTGGAGCCGGAATACAAGTTCTCGTGCAGATCTGAGAGAAAAAGTTTAAACCTTTCTCTCGTCTACTCTTCGACGACTAGTAAAATCGATGCTCGTGAATTTTGCTTGTTTCGATCTAAAACGATGTATCCCGTTGTTCTGAGCCGGAATACAAAGTTTTCGCGCAGTTCTGAGAGCAAAAGTTTACACCTTTCCCTCGTCTACTCTTCTACTAGTAAAATCGATGTTCTTGAACCTCGCTAGTTTCGATCTAAAACGATGTATCCCGTTGGTTTGAGCCGGAATACAAGTTTTCGCGCAGTTCTGAGAGAAAAAGATGACACCTTTCTCTTGTCTACTCTTCGACGACTAGTAAAATCGATGCTCGTGAGTTTTGCTTGTTTCGATCTAAAACGATGTATCCCGTTGTTTTGACCGGAATACAAAGTTTTCGCGCAGTTCTGAGAGCAAAAGTTTACACCTTTCTCTCGTCTACTCTTCTACTAGTAAAATCGATGTTCTTGAACCTCGCTAGTTTCGATCTAAAACGATGTATCCCGTTGTTTCGAGCCGGAATACAAGTTTTCGCGCAGTTCTGAGAGAAAAAGTTTACACCTTTTTCTCGTCTACTCTTCGACGACTTGTAAAATCGATGCTCGTGAATTTTGCTTGTTTCGATATAAAACGATGTATCCCGTTGTTTTGAGCCGGAATACAAGTTTCCTTCCCGTAGTTCTGAGAGAAAATGTTTACACCTTTCTCTCGTCTACTCTTCGACAACTTGTAAAATCGATGCTCGTGAATTGTGCTAGTTTCGATCTAAAACGATGTATCCCTTTGTTTTCAGCCGCAATACAAGTTTTCGCGCAGTTCTGTGAGAAAAAGTTTACAGCTTTCTCTCGTCTACTCTTCGACGACTTGTAAACTTGATGCTCGTGAATAATGCTAGTTTCGATCTAAAACGATGTATCCCGTTGTTTTGAGCCGGCATACAAGTTTTTGCGCAGTTATGAGAGAAAAAGTTGACAGCATTCTCTCGTCTACTCTTCGACGACTTGTAAAATCGATGCTCGTGAATTTTGCTAGTTTCGATCTAAAACGATGAGTCCAGTTGTTTTGAGTCGAAATACAAGTTTTCGCGCAGTTCTGAGAGAAAAAGTTTACACCTTTCTCTCTACTCTTCGACGACTAGTAAAATCGATGTTCGTGAATCTCGCTAGTTTTGATATAAAACGATGTATCCCGTTGTTTTCAGCAGGAAAACAAGTTTTCGCGCAGTTCTGAGAGAAAGAGTTTACACCTTTCTCTCGTCTACTCTTCGACAAATTGTAAAATCGATGCTCGTGAATTTGCTAGTTTCGATCTAAAACGATGTATCCTGTTGTTTTGAGCCGGAATACAAATTTTCGCGCAGTTCTGAGAGAAAAATGTTGACACGTTTCTCTCGTCTACTCTTCGACGACTAGTAAAATCGATGCTCGTGAATTTTGCTAGTTTCGATCTAAAACGATGTATCCCGTTGTTTTGAGCCGGAATACAAGTTTTCGCGCAGTTCTGAGAGAAAAAGTTTACACCTTTCTCTTGTCTACTCTTCGACGACTAGTAAAATCGATGCTCGTGAATTTTGCTTGTTTCGATCTAAAACGATGTATCCCGTTGTTTTGAGCCGGAATACAAAGTTTTCGCGCAGGTGTGAGAGCAAAAGTTTACACCTTTCTCTCGTCTACTCTTCTACTAGTAAAATCGATGTTCTTGAACCTCGCTAGTTTCTATCTAAAACGATGTATCCCGTTGGTTTGAGCCGGAATACAAGTTTTCGCGCAGTTCTGGGAGAAAAATTTTACACTTTGTTCTCGTCTACTCTTCGACGACTTGTAAAATCGATGCTCGTGAATTTTGCTTGTTTCGATATAAAACGATGTATCCCGTTGTTTTGAGCCGGAATACAAGTTTCCTTCCCGCAGTTCTGAGAGAAAATGTTCACACCTTTCTCTCGTGTACTCTTCGACGACTTGTAAAATCTATGTTCGTAAATCTCGCTACTTTCGATCTAAAACAATGTATCCCGTTGTTTCGAGCCTGAATACAAGTTTTCGCGCAGTTCTGAGAGAAATAGTTTACACCTTTCTCTCGTCTACTCTTCGACGACTTGTAAAATCGATGCTCGTGAATTTTTCTAGTTTCGATCTAAAATGATGTATCCCGTTATTTTGAGCCGGAATACAAGTTATCGCGCAGTTCTGAGAGAAAAAGTTTAAACCTTTCTCTCGTCTACTCTTCGACGGCTAGTAAAATCGATGCTCGTGAATTTTGCTAGTTTCGATCTAAAACGATGTATCCCGCTGTTTTTAGCCGGAATAAATGTTTTCGCGCAGTTGTGAGAGAAAAAGTTTACACCTTTCTCTCGTCTACTCTTCGACGACTTGTAAAATCGATGCTCAAGAATTTTGCTAGTTTCGATCTAAAACGATGTATCCCGTTGTTTTAAGCCGGAATACAAGTTTTCGCGCAGTTCTGAGAGAAAAAGTTTACACCTTTCTCTCCTCTAGTCTCGACGGCTAGTAAAATCGATGCTCGTAAATTTTGCTAGTTTCGATCTAAAACGATGTATCCTTTGTTTTGAGCCGGAATACAAGTTTTCGCGCAGTTCTGAGAGAAAAAGGTTACACCTTTCTCTCGTCTACTCTTCGACAAGTAAAATCGATGTTCGTAAATCTCGCTACTTTCGATCTAAAACAATGTATCCCGTTGTTTCGAGCCTGAATACAAGTTTTCGCGCAGTTCTGAGAGAAATAGTTTACACCTTTCTCTCGTCTACTCTTCGACGACTTGTAAAATCGATGCTCGTGAATTTTTCTAGTTTCGATCTAAAATGATGTATCCCGTTATTTTGAGCCGGAATACAAGTTATCGCGCAGTTCTGAGAGAAAAAGTTTAAACCTTTCTCTCGTCTACTCTTCGACGGCTAGTAAAATCGATGCTCGTGAATTTGGCTAGTTTCGATCTAAAACGATGTATCCCGCTGTTTTGAGCCGGAATAAAAGTTTTCGCGCAGTTCTGAGAGAAAAAGTTTACACCTTTCTCTCGTCTACTCTTCGACGACTAGTAAAATCGATGCTCGTGAATTTTGCTTGTTTCGATCTAAAACGATGTATCCCGTTGTTCTGAGCCGGAATACAAAGTTTTCGCGCAGATCTGAGAGCAAAAGTTTACACCTTTCTCTCGTCTACTCTTCTACTAGTAAAATCGATGTTCTTGAACCTCGCTAGTTTCGATCTAAAACGATGTATCCCGTTGGTTTGAGCCGGAATACAAGTTTTCGCGCAGTTCTGAGAGAAAAAGATGACACCTTTCTCTTGTCTACTCTTCGACGACTAGTAAAATCGATGCTCGTGAATTTTGCTTGTTTCGATCTAAAACGATGTATCCCGTTGTTTTGACCGGAATACAAAGTTTTCGCGCAGTTCTAAGAGCAAAAGTTTACACCTTTCTCTCGTCTACTCTTCTACTAGTAAAATCGATGTTCTTGAACCTCGCTAGTTTCGATCTAAAACGATGTATCCCGTTGTTTCGAGCCGGAATACAAGTTTTCGCGCAGTTCTGAGAGAAAAAGTTTACACCTTTCTCTCGTCTACTCTTCGACGACTTGTAAAATCGATGCTCAAGAATTGTGCTAGTTTCGATCTAAAACGATGTATCTCGTTGTTTTAAGCCGGAATACAAGTTTTCGCGCAGTTCTGAGAGAAAAAGTTTACAACTTTCTCTCCTCTAGTCATCGACGGCTAGTAAAATCGATGCTCGTAAATTTTGCTAGTTTCGATATAAAACGATGTATCCCGTTGTTTTGAGCCGGAATACAAGTTTTCGCGCAGTTCTGAGAGAAAAAGTTTACACATTCTCTCGTGTACTCTTTGACAACTTGTAAAATCGATGCTCGTGAATTGTGCTAGTTTCGATCTAAAACGATGTATCCCTTTGTTTTGAGCCGGAATAGAAGTTTTCGCGCAGTTCTGTGAGAAAAAGTTTACACCTTTCTCTCGTCTATTCTTCGACGACTTGTAAAATTGATGCTCGTGAATTTTGTTAGTTTCGATCTAAAACGATGTGTCCCGTTGTTTTGAGCCGGAATACAAGTCTTTGCGCAGTACTGAGAGAAAACGTTTACAGCATTCTCTCGTCTACTCTTCGACGACTTGTAAAATCGATGCTCGTGAATTTTGCTAGTTTCGATCTAAAACGATGTATCCCTTTGTTTTGAGCCGGAATAAAAGTTTTCGCTCAGTTCTGAGAGAAAAAGTTTACACCTTTCTCTCGTCTACTCTTCGACGACTTGTAAAATCGATGCTCAAGAATTGTGCTAGTTTCGAACTAAAACGATGTATCCTGTTGTTTTGAGCCGGAATACAAGTTTTCGCGCAGTTCTGTGAGAAAAAGTTTACACCTTTCTCTCGTCTACTCTTCGACGACTTGTAAACTTGATGCTCGTGAATAATGCTGGTTTCGATCTAAAACGATGTATCGCGTTGTTTTGAGCCGGAATACAAAGTTTTCGCGCAGTTCTGAGAGCAAAAGTTTACACCTTTCTCTCGTCTACTCTTCTACTAGTAAAATCGATGTTCTTGAACCTCGCTAGTTTCGATCTAAAACGATGTATCCCGTTGGTTTGAGCCGGAATACAAGTTTTCGCGCAGTTCTGGGAGAAAAATTTTACACTTTGTTCTCGTCTACTCTTCGACGACTTGTAAAATCGATGCTCGTGAATTTTGCTAGTTTCGATCTAAAACGATGTATCCCTTTGTTTTGAGCCGGAATAAAAGTTTTCGCTCAGTTCTGAGAGAAAAAGGTTACACCTTTCTCTCGTCTACTCTTCGACAAGTAAAATCTATGTTCGTAAATCTCGCTACTTTCGATCTAAAACAATGTATCCCGTTGTTTCGAGCCTGAATACAAGTTTTCGCGCAGTTCTGAGAGAAATAGTTTACACCTTTCTCTCGTCTACTCTTCGACGACTTGTAAAATCGATGCTCGTGAATTTTTCTAGTTTCGATCTAAAATGATGTATCCCGTTATTTTGAGCCGGAATACAAGTTATCGCGCAGTTCTGAGAGAAAAAGTTTAAACCTTTCTCTCGTCTACTCTTCGACGGCTAGTAAAATCGATGCTCGTGAATTTTGCTAGTTTCGATCTAAAACGATGTATCCCGCTGTTTTTAGCCGGAATAAATGTTTTCGCGCAGTTGTGAGAGAAAAAGTTTACACCTTTCTCTCGTCTACTCTTCGACGACTTGTAAAATCGATGCTCAAGAATTTTGCTAGTTTCGATCTAAAACGATGTATCCCGTTGTTTTAAGCCGGAATAGAAGTTTTCGCGCAGTTCTGAGAGAAAAAGTTTACACCTTTCTCTCCTCTAGTCTCGACGGCTAGTAAAATCGATGCTCGTAAATTTTGCTAGTTTCGATCTAAAACGATGTATCCTTTGTTTTGAGCCGGAATACAAGTTTTCGCGCAGTTCTGAGAGAAAAAGGTTACACCTTTCTCTCGTCTACTCTTCGACAAGTAAAATCGATGTTCGTAAATCTCGCTACTTTCGATCTAAAACAATGTATCCCGTTGTTTCGAGCCTGAATACAAGTTTTCGCGCAGTTCTGAGAGAAATAGTTTACACCTTTCTCTCGTCTACTCTTCGACGACTTGTAAAATCGATGCTCGTGAATTTTTCTAGTTTCGATCTAAAATGATGTATCCCGTTATTTTGAGCCGGAATACAAGTTATCGCGCAGTTCTGAGAGAAAAATTTAAACCTTTCTCTCGTCTACTCTTCGACGGCTAGTAAAATCGATGCTCGTGAATTTGGCTAGTTTCGATCTAAAACGATGTATCCCGCTGTTTTGAGCCGGAATAAAAGTTTTCGCGCAGTTCTGAGAGAAAAAGTTTACACCTTTCTCTCGTCTACTCTTCGACGACTTGTAAAATCGATGCTCAAGAATTGTGCTAGTTTCGATCTAAAACGATGTATCTCGTTGTTTTAAGCCGGAATACAAGTTTTCGCGCAGTTCTGAGAGAAAAAGTTTACAACTTTCTCTCCTCTAGTCATCGACGGCTAGTAAAATCGATGCTCGTAAATTTTGCTAGTTTCGATATAAAACGATGTATCCCGTTGTTTTGAGCCGGAATACAAGTTTTCGCGCAGTTCTGAGAGAAAAAGTTTACACATTCTCTCGTGTACTCTTTGACAACTTGTAAAATCGATGCTCGTAAATTGTGCTAGTTTCGATCTAAAACGATGTATCCCTTTGTTTTGAGCCGGAATAGAAGTTTTCGCGCAGTTCTGTGAGAAAAAGTTTACACCTTTCTCTCGTCTATTCTTCGACGACTTGTAAAATTGATGCTCGTGAATTTTGTTAGTTTCGATCTAAAACGATGTGTCCCGTTGTTTTGAGCCGGAATACAAGTCTTTGCGCAGTACTGAGAGAAAACGTTTACAGCATTCTCTCGTCTACTCTTCGACGACTTGTAAAATCGATGCTCGTGAATTTTGCTAGTTTCGATCTAAAACGATGTATCCCTTTGTTTTGAGCCGGAATAAAAGTTTTCGCTCAGTTCTGAGAGAAAAAGTTTACACCTTTCTCTCGTCTACTCTTCGACGACTTGTAAAATCGATGCTCAAGAATTGTGCTAGTTTCGAACTAAAACGATGTATCCTGTTGTTTTGAGCCGGAATACAAGTTTTCGCGCAGTTCTGTGAGAAAAAGTTTACACCTTTCTCTCGTCTACTCTTCGACGACTTGTAAACTTGATGCTCGTGAATAATGCTGGTTTCGATCTAAAACGATGTTTCCCGTTGTTTTGAGCCGGAATACAAAGTTTTCGTGCAGTTCTGAGAGCAAAAGTTTACACCTTTCTCTCGTCTACTCTTCTACTAGTAAAATCGATGTTCTTGAACCTCGCTAGTTTCGATCTAAAACGATGTATCCCGTTGGTTTGAGCCGGAATACAAGTTTTCGCGCAGTTCTGAGAGAAAAAGATGACACCTTTCTCTTGTCTACTCTTCGACGACTAGTAAAATCGATGCTCGTGAATTTTGCTTGTTTCGATCTAAAACGATGTATCCCGTTGTTTTGACCGGAATACAAAGTTTTCGCGCAGTTCTAAGAGCAAAAGTTTACACCTTTCTCTCGTCTACTCTTCTACTAGTAAAATCGATGTTCTTGAACCTCGCTAGTTTCGATCTAAAACGATGTATCCCGTTGTTTCGAGCCGGAATACAAGTTTTCGCGCAGTTCTGAGAGAAAAAGTTTACACCTTTCTCTCGTCTACTCTTCGACGACTTGTAAAATCGATGCTCAAGAATTGTGCTAGTTTCGATCTAAAACGATGTATCTCGTTGTTTTAAGCCGGAATACAAGTTTTCGCGCAGTTCTGAGAGAAAAAGTTTACAACTTTCTCTCCTCTAGTCATCGACGGCTAGTAAAATCGATGCTCGTAAATTTTGCTAGTTTCGATATAAAACGATGTATCCCGTTGTTTTGAGCCGGAATACAAGTTTTCGCGCAGTTCTGAGAGAAAAAGTTTACACATTCTCTCGTGTACTCTTTGACAACTTGTAAAATCGATGCTCGTGAATTGTGCTAGTTTCGATCTAAAACGATGTATCCCTTTGTTTTGAGCCGGAATAGAAGTTTTCGCGCAGTTCTGTGAGAAAAAGTTTACACCTTTCTCTCGTCTATTCTTCGACGACTTGTAAAATTGATGCTCGTGAATTTTGTTAGTTTCGATCTAAAACGATGTGTCCCGTTGTTTTGAGCCGGAATACAAGTCTTTGCGCAGTACTGAGAGAAAACGTTTACAGCATTCTCTCGTCTACTCTTCGACGACTTGTAAAATCGATGCTCGTGAATTTTGCTAGTTTCGATCTAAAACGATGTATCCCTTTGTTTTGAGCCGGAATAAAAGTTTTCGCTCAGTTCTGAGAGAAAAAGTTTACACCTTTCTCTCGTCTACTCTTCGACGACTTGTAAAATCGATGCTCAAGAATTGTGCTAGTTTCGAACTAAAACGATGTATCCTGTTGTTTTGAGCCGGAATACAAGTTTTCGCGCAGTTCTGTGAGAAAAAGTTTACACCTTTCTCTCGTCTACTCTTCGACGACTTGTAAACTTGATGCTCGTGAATAATGCTGGTTTCGATCTAAAACGATGTATCGCGTTGTTTTGAGCCGGAATACAAAGTTTTCGCGCAGTTCTGAGAGCAAAAGTTTACACCTTTCTCTCGTCTACTCTTCTACTAGTAAAATCGATGTTCTTGAACCTCGCTAGTTTCGATCTAAAACGATGTATCCCGTTGGTTTGAGCCGGAATACAAGTTTTCGCGCAGTTCTGGGAGAAAAATTTTACACTTTGTTCTCGTCTACTCTTCGACGACTTGTAAAATCGATGCTCGTGAATTTTGCTAGTTTCGATCTAAAACGATGTATCCCTTTGTTTTGAGCCGGAATAAAAGTTTTCGCTCAGTTCTGAGAGAAAAAGGTTACACCTTTCTCTCGTCTACTCTTCGACAAGTAAAATCTATGTTCGTAAATCTCGCTACTTTCGATCTAAAACAATGTATCCCGTTGTTTCGAGCCTGAATACAAGTTTTCGCGCAGTTCTGAGAGAAATAGTTTACACCTTTCTCTCGTCTACTCTTCGACGACTTGTAAAATCGATGCTCGTGAATTTTTCTAGTTTCGATCTAAAATGATGTATCCCGTTATTTTGAGCCGGAATACAAGTTATCGCGCAGTTCTGAGAGAAAAAGTTTAAACCTTTCTCTCGTCTACTCTTCGACGGCTAGTAAAATCGATGCTCGTGAATTTTGCTAGTTTCGATCTAAAACGATGTATCCCGCTGTTTTTAGCCGGAATAAATGTTTTCGCGCAGTTGTGAGAGAAAAAGTTTACACCTTTCTCTCGTCTACTCTTCGACGACTTGTAAAATCGATGCTCAAGAATTTTGCTAGTTTCGATCTAAAACGATGTATCCCGTTGTTTTAAGCCGGAATAGAAGTTTTCGCGCAGTTCTGAGAGAAAAAGTTTACACCTTTCTCTCCTCTAGTCTCGACGGCTAGTAAAATCGATGCTCGTAAATTTTGCTAGTTTCGATCTAAAACGATGTATCCTTTGTTTTGAGCCGGAATACAAGTTTTCGCGCAGTTCTGAGAGAAAAAGGTTACACCTTTCTCTCGTCTACTCTTCGACAAGTAAAATCGATGTTCGTAAATCTCGCTACTTTCGATCTAAAACAATGTATCCCGTTGTTTCGAGCCTGAATACAAGTTTTCGCGCAGTTCTGAGAGAAATAGTTTACACCTTTCTCTCGTCTACTCTTCGACGACTTGTAAAATCGATGCTCGTGAATTTTTCTAGTTTCGATCTAAAATGATGTATCCCGTTATTTTGAGCCGGAATACAAGTTATCGCGCAGTTCTGAGAGAAAAATTTAAACCTTTCTCTCGTCTACTCTTCGACGGCTAGTAAAATCGATGCTCGTGAATTTGGCTAGTTTCGATCTAAAACGATGTATCCCGCTGTTTTGAGCCGGAATAAAAGTTTTCGCGCAGTTCTGAGAGAAAAAGTTTACACCTTTCTCTCGTCTACTCTTCGACGACTTGTAAAATCGATGCTCAAGAATTGTGCTAGTTTCGATCTAAAACGATGTATCTCGTTGTTTTAAGCCGGAATACAAGTTTTCGCGCAGTTCTGAGAGAAAAAGTTTACAACTTTCTCTCCTCTAGTCATCGACGGCTAGTAAAATCGATGCTCGTAAATTTTGCTAGTTTCGATATAAAACGATGTATCCCGTTGTTTTGAGCCGGAATACAAGTTTTCGCGCAGTTCTGAGAGAAAAAGTTTACACATTCTCTCGTGTACTCTTTGACAACTTGTAAAATCGATGCTCGTAAATTGTGCTAGTTTCGATCTAAAACGATGTATCCCTTTGTTTTGAGCCGGAATAGAAGTTTTCGCGCAGTTCTGTGAGAAAAAGTTTACACCTTTCTCTCGTCTATTCTTCGACGACTTGTAAAATTGATGCTCGTGAATTTTGTTAGTTTCGATCTAAAACGATGTGTCCCGTTGTTTTGAGCCGGAATACAAGTCTTTGCGCAGTACTGAGAGAAAACGTTTACAGCATTCTCTCGTCTACTCTTCGACGACTTGTAAAATCGATGCTCGTGAATTTTGCTAGTTTCGATCTAAAACGATGTATCCCTTTGTTTTGAGCCGGAATAAAAGTTTTCGCTCAGTTCTGAGAGAAAAAGTTTACACCTTTCTCTCGTCTACTCTTCGACGACTTGTAAAATCGATGCTCAAGAATTGTGCTAGTTTCGAACTAAAACGATGTATCCTGTTGTTTTGAGCCGGAATACAAGTTTTCGCGCAGTTCTGTGAGAAAAAGTTTACACCTTTCTCTCGTCTACTCTTCGACGACTTGTAAACTTGATGCTCGTGAATAATGCTGGTTTCGATCTAAAACGATGTTTCCCGTTGTTTTGAGCCGGAATACAAAGTTTTCGTGCAGTTCTGAGAGCAAAAGTTTACACCTTTCTCTCGTCTACTCTTCTACTAGTAAAATCGATGTTCTTGAACCTCGCTAGTTTCGATCTAAAACGATGTATCCCGTTGGTTTGAGCCGGAATACAAGTTTTCGCGCAGTTCTGGGAGAAAAATTTTACACTTTGTTCTCGTCTACTCTTCGACGACTTGTAAAATCGATGCTCGTGAAGTTTGCTAGTTTCGATCTAAAACGATGTATCCCGTTGTTTTGAGCCGGAATACAAGTTTTCGCGCAGTTCTGAGAGAAAAAGTTTACACCTTTCTCTCGTCTACTCTTCGACGACTTGTAAAATCGATGCTCGTGAATTTTGCTAGTTTCGATCTAAAACGATGTATCCCGTTGTTTCGAGCCGGAATACAAGTTTTCGCGCAGTTCTGAGAGAAACAGTTTACACCTTTTTCTCGTCTACTCTTCGACGACTTGTAAAATCGATGCTCGTGAATTTTGCTTGTTTCGATATAAAACGATGTATCCCGTTGTTTTGAGCCGGAATACAAGTTTCCTTCCCGTAGTTCTGAGAGAAAATGTTCACACCTTTCTCTCGTGTACTCTTCGACGACTTGTAAAATCGATGCTCGTGAATTTTGCTAGTTTCGATCTAAAACGATGTATCCTTTGTTTTGAGTCGGAATACAAGTTTTCGCTCAGTTCTGAGAGAAAAAGGTTACACCTTTCTCTTGTCTACTCTTCGACAAGTAAAATCTATGTTCGTAAATCTCGCTACTTTCGATCTAAAACAATGTATCCCGTTGTTTCGAGCCTGAATACAAGTTTTCGCGCAGTTCTGAGAGAAATAGTTTACACCTTTCTCTCGTCTACTCTTCGACGACTTGTAAAATCGATGCTCGTGAATTTTTCTAGTTTCGATCTAAAATGATGTATCCCGTTATTTTGAGCCGGAATACAAGTTATCGCGCAGTTCTGAGAGAAAAAGTTTAAACCTTTCTCTCGTCTACTCTTCGACGGCTAGTAAAATCGATGCTCGTGAATTTTGCTAGTTTCGATCTAAATCGATGTATCCCGCTGTTTTTAGCCGGAATAAATGTTTTCGCGCAGTTGTGAGAGAAAAAGTTTACACCTTTCTCTCGTCTACTCTTCGACGACTTGTAAAATCGATGCTCAAGAATTTTGCTAGTTTCGATCTAAAACGATGTATAACGTTGTTTTAAGCCGGAATACAAGTTTTCGCGCAGTTCTGAGAGAAAAAGTTTACACCTTTCTCTCCTCTAGTCTCGACGGCTAGTAAAATCGATGCTCGTAAATTTTGCTAGTTTCAATCTAAAACGATGTATCCTTTGTTTTGAGCCGGAATACAAGTTTTCGCGCAGTTCTGAGAGAAAAAGGTTACACCTTTCTCTCGTCTACTCTTCGACAAGTAAAATCGGTGTTCGTAAATCTCGCTACTTTCGATCTAAAACAATGTATCCCGTTGTTTCGAGCCTGAATACAAGTTTTCGCGCAGTTCTGAGAGAAATAGTTTACACCTTTCTCTCGTCTACTCTTCGACGACTTGTAAAATCGATGCTCGTGAATTTTTCTAGTTTCGATCTAAAATGATGTATCCCGTTATTTTGAGCCGGAATACAAGTTATCGCGCAGTTCTGAGAGAAAAAGTTTAAACCTTTCTCTCGTCTACTCTTCGACGGCTAGTAAAATCGATGCTCGTGAATTTTGCTTGTTTCGATCTAAAACGATGTATCCCGTTGTTTTGAGCCGGAATACAAAGTTTTCGCGCAGTTCTGAGAGCAAAAGTTTACACCTTTCTCTCGTCTACTCTTCTACTAGTAAAATCGATGTTCTTGAACCTCGCTAGTTTCGATCTAAAACGATGTATCCCGTTGGTTTGAGCCGGAATACAAGTTTTCGCGCAGTTCTGGGAGAAAAATTTTACACTTTGTTCTCGTCTACTCTTCGACGACTTGTAAAATCGATGCTCGTGAAGTTTGCTAGTTTCGATCTAAAACGATGTATCCCGTTGTTTTGAGCCGGAATACAAGTTTTCGCGCAGTTCTGAGAGAAAAAGTTTACACCTTTCTCTCGTCTACTCTTCGACGACTTGTAAAATCGATGCTCGTGAATTTTGCTAGTTTCGATCTAAAACGATGTATCCCGTTGTTTCGAGCCGGAATACAAGTTTTCGCGCAGTTCTGAGAGAAAAAGTTTACACCTTTTTCTCGTCTACTCTTCGACGACTTGTAAAATCGATGCTCGTGAATTTTGCTTGTTTCGATATAAAACGATGTATCCCGTTGTTTTGAGCCGGAATACAAGTTTCCTTCCCGTAGTTCTGAGAGAAAATGTTCACACCTTTCTCTCGTGTACTCTTCGACGACTTGTAAAATCGATGCTCGTGAATTTTGCTAGTTTCGATCTAAAACGATGTATCCTTTGTTTTGAGTCGGAATACAAGTTTTCGCTCAGTTCTGAGAGAAAAAGGTTACACCTTTCTCTCGTCTACTCTTCGACAAGTAAAATCTATGTTCGTAAATCTCGCTACTTTCGATCTAAAACAATGTATCCCGTTGTTTCGAGCCTGAATACAAGTTTTCGCGCAGTTCTGAGAGAAATAGTTTACACCTTTCTCTCGTCTACTCTTCGACGACTTGTAAAATCGATGCTCGTGAATTTTTCTAGTTTCGATCTAAAATGATGTATCCCGTTATTTTGAGCCGGAATACAAGTTATCGCGCAGTTCTGAGAGAAAAAGTTTAAACCTTTCTCTCGTCTACTCTTCGACGGCTAGTAAAATCGATGCTCGTGAATTTTGCTAGTTTCGATCTAAAACGATGTATCCCGCTGTTTTTAGCCGGAATAAATGTTTTCGCGCAGTTGTGAGAGAAAAAATTTACACCTTTCTCTCGTCTACTCTTCGACGACTTGTAAAATCGATGCTCAAGAATTTTGCTAGTTTCGATCTAAAACGATGTATCCCGTTGTTTTAAGCCGGAATACAAGTTTTCGCGCAGTTCTGAGAGAAAAAGTTTACACCTTTCTCTCCTCTAGTCTCGACGGCTAGTAAAATCGATGCTCGTAAATTTTGCTAGTTTCGATCTAAAACGATGTATCCTTTTGTTTTGAGCCGGAATACAAGTTTTCGCGCAGTTCTGAGAGAAAAATGTTACACCTTTCTCTCGTCTACTCTTCGACAAGTAAAATCGATGTTCGTAAATCTCGCTACTTTCGATCTAAAACAATGTATCCCGTTGTTTCGAGCCTGAATACAAGTTTTCGCGCAGTTCTGAGAGAAATAGTTTACACCTTTCTCTCGTCTACTCTTCGACGACTTGTAAAATCGATGCTCGTGAATTTTTCTAGTTTCGATCTAAAATGATGTATCCCGTTATTTTGAGCCGGAATACAAGTTATCGCGCAGTTCTGAGAGCAAAAGTTTAAACCTTTCTCTCGTCTACTCTTCGACGTCTAGTAAAATCGATGCTCGTGAATTTGGCTAGTTTCGATCTAAAACGATGTATCCCGCTGTTTTGAGCCGGAATAAAAGTTTTCGCGCAGTTCTGAGAGAAAAAGTTTACACCTTTCTCTCGTCTACTCTTCGACGACTTGTAAAATCGATGCTCGTGAATTTTTCTAGTTTCGATCTAAAATGATGTATCCCGTTATTTTGAGCCGGAATACAAGTTATCGCGCAGTTCTGAGAGAAAAAGTTTAAACCTTTCTCTCGTCTACTCTTCGACGTCTAGTAAAATCGATGCTCGTGAATTTGGCTAGTTTCGATCTAAAACGATGTATCCCGCTGTTTTGAGCCGGAATAAAAGTTTTCGCGCAGTTCTGTGAGAAAAAGTTTACACCTTTCTCTCGTCTATTCTTCGACGACTTGTAAAATTGATGCTCGTGAATTTTGTTAGTTTCGATCTAAAACGATGTGTCCCGTTGTTTTGAGCCGGAATACAAGTCTTTGCGCAGTACTGAGAGAAAACGTTTACAGCATTCTCTCGTCTACTCTTCGACGACTTGTAAAATCGATGCTCGTGAATTTTGCTAGTTTCGATCTAAAACGATGTATCCCTTTGTTTTGAGCCGGAATAAAAGTTTTCGCTCAGTTCTGAGAGAAAAAGTTTACACCTTTCTCTCGTCTACTCTTCGACGACTTGTAAACTTGATGCTCGTGAATAATGCTGGTTTCGATCTAAAACGATGTATCCCGTTGTTTTGAGCCGGAATACAAAGTTTTCGCGCAGTTCAGAGAGCAAAAGTTTACACCTTTCTCTCGTCTACTCTTCTACTAGTAAAATCGATGTTCTTGAACCTCGCTAGTTTCGATCTAAAACGATGTATCCCGTTGGTTTGAGCCGGAATACAAGTTTTCGCGCAGTTCTGGGAGAAAAATTTTACACTTTGTTCTCGTCTACTCTTCGACGACTTGTAAAATCGATGCTCGTGAAGTTTGCTAGTTTCGATCTAAAACGATGTATCCCGTTGTTTTGAGCCGGAATACAAGTTTTCGCGCAGTTATGAGAGAAAAAGTTTACAGCATTCTCTCGTCTACTCTTCGACGACTTGTAAAATCGATGCTCGTGAATTTTGCTAGTTTCGATCTAAAACGATGAGTCCCGTTGTTTTGAGCCGGAATACAAGTTTTCGCGCAGTTCTGAGAGAAAAAGTTTACACCTTTCTCTCTACTCTTCGACGACTAGTAAAATCGATGTTCGTGAATCTCGCTAGTTTCGATATAAAACGATGTATCCCGTTGTTTTCAGCAGGAAAACAAGTTTTCGCGCAGTTCTGAGAGAAAAAGTTTACACCTTTCTCTCGTCTACTCTTCGACAAATTGTAAAATCGATGCTCGTGAATTTGCTAGTTTCGATCTAAAACGATGTATCCTGTTGTTTTGAGCCGGAATACAAATTTTCGCGCAGTTCTGAGAGAAAAATGTTGACACGTTTCTCTCGTCTACTCTTCGACGACTAGTAAAATCGATGCTCGTGAATTTTGCTAGTTTCGATCTAAAACGATGTATCCCGTTGTTTTGAGCCGGAATACAAGTTTTCGCGCAGTTCTGAGAGAAAAAGTTTACACCTTTCTTTGTCTACTCTTCGACGACTAGTAAAATCGATGCTCGTGAATTTTGCTTGTTTCGATCTAAAACGATGTATCCCGTTGTTTTGAGCCGGAATACAAAGTTTTCGCGCAGTTCTGAGAGCAAAAGTTTACACCTTTCTCTCGTCTACTCTTCTACTAGTAAAATCGATGTTCTTGAACCTCGCTAGTTTCGATCTAAAACGACGTATCCCGTTGGTTTGAGCCGGAATACAAGTTTTCGCGCAGTTCTGGGAGAAAAATTTTACACTTTGTTCTCGTCTACTCTTCGACGACTTGTAAAATCGATGCTCGTGAAGTTTGCTAGTTTCGATCTAAAACGATGTATCCCGTTGTTTTGAGCCGGAATACAAGTTTTCGCGCAGTTCTGAGAGAAAAAGTTTACACCTTTCTCTCGTCTACTCTTCGACGACTTGTAAAATCGATGCTCGTGAATTTTGCTAGTTTCGATCTAAAACGATGTATCCCGTTGTTTCGAGCCGGAATACAAGTTTTCGCGCAGTTCTGAGAGAAAAAGTTTACACCTTTTTCTCGTCTACTCTTCGACGACTTGTAAAATCGATGCTCGTGAATTTTGCTTGTTTCGATATAAAACGATGTATCCCGTTGTTTTGAGCCGGAATACAAGTTTCCTTCCCGTAGTTCTGAGAGAAAATGTTCACACCTTTCTCTCGTGTACTCTTCGACGACTTGTAAAATTGATGCTCGTGAATTTTGCTAGTTTCGATCTAAAACGATGTATCCTTTGTTTTGTGTCGGAATACAAGTTTTCGCGCAGTTCTGAGAGAAAAAGGTTACACCTTTCTCTCGTCTACTCTTCGACAAGTAAAATCTATGTTCGTAAATCTCGCTACTTTCGATCTAAAACAATGTATCCCGTTGTTTCGAGCCTGAATACAAGTTTTCGTGCAGTTCTGAGAGAAATAGTTTACACCTTTCTCTCGTCTACTCTTCGACGACTTGTAAAATCGATGCTCGTGAATTTTTCTAGTTTCGATCTAAAATGATGTATCTCGTTATTTTGAGCCGGAATACAAGTTATCGCGCAGTTCTGAGAGAAAAAGTTTAAACCTTTCTCTCGTCTACTCTTCGACGGCTAGTAAAATCGATGCTCGTGAATTTTGCTAGTTTCGATCTAAAACGATGTATCCCGCTGTTTTTAGCCGGAATAAATGTTTTCGCGCAGTTGTGAGAGAAAAAGTTTACACCTTTCTCTCGTCTACTCTTCGACGACTTGTAAAATCGATGCTCAAGAATTTTGCTAGTTTCGATCTAAAACGATGTATCCCGTTGTTTTAAGCCGGAATACAAGTTTTCGCGCAGTTCTGAGAGAAAAAGTTTACACCTTTCTCTCGTCTACTCTTCGACAACTTGTAAAATCGATGCTCGTGAATTGTGCTAGTTTCGATCTAAAACGATGTATCCCTTTGTTTTGAGCCGGAATACAAGTTTTCGCGCAGTTCTGAGAGCAAAAGTTTACACCTCTCCCTCGTCTACTCTTCGACGACTAGTGAAATCGATGTTCGTGAATCTCACTAGTTTCGATATAAAACGATGTATTCCTTTGTTTTCAGCAGGAATGCAAGTTTCCTTCCCGCAGTTCTGAGATAAAATGTTCACACCTTTCTCTCGTGTACTCTTCGACGACTTGTAAAATCGATGCTCGTGAATTTTGCTAGTTTCGATCTAAAACGATGTATCCTTTGTTTTGAGCCGGAATACAAGTTTTCGCAAATTTCTGAGAGAAAAAGGTTACACCTTTCTCTCGTCTACTCTTCAACAAGTAAAATCGATGTTCGTAAATCTCGCTACTTTCGATCTAAAACAATGTATCCCGTTGTTTCGAGCCTGAATACAAGTTTTCGTGCAGTTCTGAGAGAAATAGTTTACACCTTTCTCTCGTCTACTCTTCGACAACTTGTAAAATCGATGCTCGTGAATTGTGCTAGTTTCGATCTAAAACGATGTAACCCTTTGTTTTGAGCCGGAATACAAGTTTTCGCGCAGTTCTGTGAGAAAAAGTTTACACCTTTCTCTCGTCTACTCTTCGACGACTTGTAAACTTGATGCTCGTGAATTTTGCTAGTTTCAATCTAAAACGATGTATCCCGTTGTTTTGAGCCGGAATACAAGTTTTTGCGCAGTTATGAGAGAAAAAGTTTACAGCATTCTCTCGTCTACTCTTCGACGACTTGTAAAATCGATGCTCGTGAATTTTGCTAGTTTCGATCTAAAATGATGAGTCCCGTTGTTTTGAGCCGGAATACAAGTTTTCGCGCAGTTCTGAGAGAAAGAGTTTACACCTTTCTCTCCTCTACTCTTCGACGACTAGTAAAATCGATGTTCGTGAACCTCGCTAGTTTCGATATAAAACGATGTATCCCGTTGTTTTCAGCAGGAATACAAGTTTTCGCGCAGTTCTGAGAGAAAAAGTTTACACCTTTCTCTCGTCTACTCTTCGACAAATTGTAAAATCGATGCTCGTGAATTTTGCTAGTTTCGATCTAAAACGATGTATCCTGTTGTTTTGAGCCGGAATACAAATTTTCGCGCAGTTCTGAGAGAAAAATGTTGACACGTTTCTCTCGTCTACTCTTCGACGACTAGTAAAATCGATGCTCGTGAATTTTGCTAGTTTCGATCTAAAACGATGTATCCCGTTGTTTTGAGCCGGAATACAAGTTTTCGCGCAGTTCTGAGAGAAAAAGTTTACAGATTTCTGTCGTCTACTCTTTGACAACTTGTAAAATCGATGCTCGTGAATTGTGCTAGTTTCGATCTAAAACGATGTATCCCTTTGTTTTGAGCCGGAATACAAGTTTTCGCGCAGTTCTGAGAGAAAAAGTTTACACCTTTCTCTTGTCTACTCTTCGACGACTAGTAAAATCGATGCTCGTGAATTTTGCTTGTTTCGATCTAAAACGATGTATCCCGTTGTTTTGAGCCGGGATACAAAGTTTTCGCGCAGTTCTGAGAGAAAAAGTTTACACCTTTCTCTCCTCTACTCTTCGACGACTAGTAAAATCGATGTTCGTGAATCTCGCTAGTTTCGATATAAAACGATGTATCCCGTTGTTTTCAGCAGGAATACAAGTTTTCGCGCAGTTCTGAGAGAAAAAGTTTACACCTTTCTCTCGTCTCCTCTTCGACAAATTGTAAAATCGATGCTCGTGAATTTTGCTAGTTTCGATCTAAAACGATGTATCCTGTTGTTTTGAGCCGGAATACAAATTTTCGCGCAGTTCTGAGAGAAAAATGTTGACATGTTTCTCTCGTCTACTCTTCGACGACTAGTAAAATCGATGCTCGTGAATTTTGCTAGTTTCGATCTAAAACGATGTATCCCGTTGTTTTGAGCCGGAATACAAGTTTTCGCGCAGTTCTGAGAGGAAAAGTTTACACCTTTCTCGCGTCTACTCTTCGACGGCTAGTAAAATCGATGTTCGTGAATCTCGCTAGTTTCGATCTAAAACGATGTATACGGTTGTTTGGAGCCGGAATACAAGTTCTCGTGCAGATCTGAGAGAAAAAGTTTACACCTTTCTCTCGTCTACTCTTCGACGACTAGTAAAATCGATGCTCGTGAATTTTGCTTGTTTCGATCTAAAACGATGTATCCCGTTGTTCTGAGCCGGAATACAAAGTTTTCGCGCAGTTCTGAGAGCAAAAGTTTACACCTTTCCCTCGTCTACTCTTCTACTAGTAAAATCGATGTTCTTGAACCTCGCTAGTTTCGATCTAAAACGATGTATCCCGTTGGTTTGAGCCGGAATACAAGTTTTCGCGCAGTTCTGAGAGAAAAAGATGACACCTTTCTCTTGTCTACTCTTCGACGACTAGTAAAATCGATGCTCGTGAATTTTGCTTGTTTCGATCTAAAACGATGTATCCCGTTGTTTTGACCGGAATACAAAGTTTTCGCGCAGTTCTGAGAGCAAAAGTTTACACCTTTCTCTCGTCTACTCTTCTACTAGTAAAATCGATGTTCTTGAACCTCGCTAGTTTCGATCTAAAACGATGTATCCCGTTGTTTCGAGCCGGAATACAAGTTTTCGCGCAGTTCTGAGAGAAAAAGTTTACACCTTTTTCTCGTCTACTCTTCGACGACTTGTAAAATCGATGCTCGTGAATTTTGCTTGTTTCGATATAAAACGATGTATCCCGTTGTTTTGAGCCGGAATACAAGTTTCCTTCCCGTAGTTCTGAGAGAAAATGTTTACACCTTTCTCTCGTCTACTCTTCGACAACTTGTAAAATCGATGCTCGTGAATTGTGCTAGTTTCGATCTAAAACGATGTATCCCTTTGTTTTCAGCCGCAATACAAGTTTTCGCGCAGTTCTGTGAGAAAAAGTTTACAGCTTTCTCTCGTCTACTCTTCGACGACTTGTAAACTTGATGCTCGTGAATAATGCTAGTTTCGATCTAAAACGATGTATCCCGTTGTTTTGAGCCGGCATACAAGTTTTTGCGCAGTTATGAGAGAAAAAGTTTACAGCATTCTCTCGTCTACTCTTCGACGACTTGTAAAATCGATGCTCGTGAATTTTGCTAGTTTCGATCTAAAACGATGAGTCCAGTTGTTTTGAGTCGAAATACAAGTTTTCGCGCAGTTCTGAGAGAAAAAGTTTACACCTTTCTCTCTACTCTTCGACGACTAGTAAAATCGATGTTCGTGAATCTCGCTAGTTTTGATATAAAACGATGTATCCCGTTGTTTTCAGCAGGAAAACAAGTTTTCGCGCAGTTCTGAGAGAAAGAGTTTACACCTTTCTCTCGTCTACTCTTCGACAAATTGTAAAATCGATGCTCGTGAATTTGCTAGTTTCGATCTAAAACGATGTATCCTGTTGTTTTGAGCCGGAATACAAATTTTCGCGCAGTTCTGAGAGAAAAATGTTGACACGTTTCTCTCGTCTACTCTTCGACGACTAGTAAAATCGATGCTCGTGAATTTTGCTTGTTTCGATCTAAAACGATGTATCCCGTTGTTTTGAGCCGGAATACAAAGTTTTCGCGCAGGTGTGAGAGCAAAAGTTTACACCTTTCTCTCGTCTACTCTTCTACTAGTAAAATCGATGTTCTTGAACCTCGCTAGTTTCGATCTAAAACGATGTATCCCGTTGGTTTGAGCCGGAATACAAGTTTTCGCGCAGTTCTGGGAGAAAAATTTTACACTTTGTTCTCGTCTACTCTTCGACGACTTGTAAAATCGATGCTCGTGAAGTTTGCTAGTTTCGATCTAAAACGATGTATCCCGTTGTTTTGAGCCGGAATACAAGTTTTCGCGCAGTTCTGAGAGTAAAAGTTTACACCTTTCTCTCGTCTACTCTTCGACGACTTGTAAAATCGATGCTCGTGAATTTTGCTAGTTTCGATCTAAAACGATGTATCCCGTTGTTTCGAGCCGGAATACAAGTTTTCGCGCAGTTCTGAGAGAAAAAGTTTACACCTTTTTCTCGTCTACTCTTCGACGACTTGTAAAATCGATGCTCGTGAATTTTGCTTGTTTCGATATAAAACGATGTATCCCGTTGTTTTGAGCCGGAATACAAGTTTCCTTCCCGTAGTTCTGAGAGAAAATGTTCACACCTTTCTCTCGTGTACTCTTCGACGACTTGTAAAATCTATGTTCGTAAATCTCGCTACTTTCGATCTAAAACAATGTATCCCGTTGTTTCGAGCCTGAATACAAGTTTTCGTGCAGTTCTGAGAGAAATAGTTTACACCTTTCTCTCGTCTACTCTTCGACGACTTGTAAAATCGATGCTCGTGAATTTTTCTAGTTTCGATCTAAAATGATGTATCTCGTTATTTTGAGCCGGAATACAAGTTATCGCGCAGTTCTGAGAGAAAAAGTTTAAACCTTTCTCTCGTCTACTCTTCGACGGCTAGTAAAATCGATGCTCGTGAATTTTGCTAGTTTCGATCTAAAACGATGTATCCCGCTGTTTTTAGCCGGAATAAATGTTTTCGCGCAGTTGTGAGAGAAAAAGTTTACACCTTTCTCTCGTCTACTCTTCGACGACTTGTAAAATCGATGCTCAAGAATTTTGCTAGTTTCGATCTAAAACGATGTATCCCGTTGTTTTAAGCCGGAATACAAGTTTTCGCGCAGTTCTGAGAGAAAAAGTTTACACCTTTCTCTCGTCTACTCTTCGACAACTTGTAAAATCGATGCTCGTGAATTGTGCTAGTTTCGATCTAAAACGATGTATCCCTTTGTTTTGAGCCGGAATACAAGTTTTCGCGCAGTTCTGAGAGCAAAAGTTTACACCTCTCCCTCGTCTACTCTTCGACGACTAGTGAAATCGATGTTCGTGAATCTCACTAGTTTCGATATAAAACGATGTATTCCTTTGTTTTCAGCAGGAATGCAAGTTTCCTTCCCGCAGTTCTGAGATAAAATGTTCACACCTTTCTCTCGTGTACTCTTCGACGACTTGTAAAATCGATGCTCGTGAATTTTGCTAGTTTCGATCTAAAACGATGTATCCTTTGTTTTGAGCCGGAATACAAGTTTTCGCAAATTTCTGAGAGAAAAAGGTTACACCTTTCTCTCGTCTACTCTTCAACAAGTAAAATCGATGTTCGTAAATCTCGCTACTTTCGATCTAAAACAATGTATCCCGTTGTTTCGAGCCTGAATACAAGTTTTCGTGCAGTTCTGAGAGAAATAGTTTACACCTTTCTCTCGTCTACTCTTCGACAACTTGTAAAATCGATGCTCGTGAATTGTGCTAGTTTCGATCTAAAACGATGTAACCCTTTGTTTTGAGCCGGAATACAAGTTTTCGCGCAGTTCTGTGAGAAAAAGTTTACACCTTTCTCTCGTCTACTCTTCGACGACTTGTAAACTTGATGCTCGTGAATTTTGCTAGTTTCAATCTAAAACGATGTATCCCGTTGTTTTGAGCCGGAATACAAGTTTTTGCGCAGTTATGAGAGAAAAAGTTTACAGCATTCTCTCGTCTACTCTTCGACGACTTGTAAAATCGATGCTCGTGAATTTTGCTAGTTTCGATCTAAAATGATGAGTCCCGTTGTTTTGAGCCGGAATACAAGTTTTCGCGCAGTTCTGAGAGAAAGAGTTTACACCTTTCTCTCCTCTACTCTTCGACGACTAGTAAAATCGATGTTCGTGAACCTCGCTAGTTTCGATATAAAACGATGTATCCCGTTGTTTTCAGCAGGAATACAAGTTTTCGCGCAGTTCTGAGAGAAAAAGTTTACACCTTTCTCTCGTCTACTCTTCGACAAATTGTAAAATCGATGCTCGTGAATTTTGCTAGTTTCGATCTAAAACGATGTATCCTGTTGTTTTGAGCCGGAATACAAATTTTCGCGCAGTTCTGAGAGAAAAATGTTGACACGTTTCTCTCGTCTACTCTTCGACGACTAGTAAAATCGATGCTCGTGAATTTTGCTAGTTTCGATCTAAAACGATGTATCCCGTTGTTTTGAGCCGGAATACAAGTTTTCGCGCAGTTCTGAGAGAAAAAGTTTACAGATTTCTGTCGTCTACTCTTTGACAACTTGTAAAATCGATGCTCGTGAATTGTGCTAGTTTCGATCTAAAACGATGTATCCCTTTGTTTTGAGCCGGAATACAAGTTTTCGCGCAGTTCTGAGAGAAAAAGTTTACACCTTTCTCTTGTCTACTCTTCGACGACTAGTAAAATCGATGCTCGTGAATTTTGCTTGTTTCGATCTAAAACGATGTATCCCGTTGTTTTGAGCCGGGATACAAAGTTTTCGCGCAGTTCTGAGAGAAAAAGTTTACACCTTTCTCTCCTCTACTCTTCGACGACTAGTAAAATCGATGTTCGTGAATCTCGCTAGTTTCGATATAAAACGATGTATCCCGTTGTTTTCAGCAGGAATACAAGTTTTCGCGCAGTTCTGAGAGAAAAAGTTTACACCTTTCTCTCGTCTCCTCTTCGACAAATTGTAAAATCGATGCTCGTGAATTTTGCTAGTTTCGATCTAAAACGATGTATCCTGTTGTTTTGAGCCGGAATACAAATTTTCGCGCAGTTCTGAGAGAAAAATGTTGACATGTTTCTCTCGTCTACTCTTCGACGACTAGTAAAATCGATGCTCGTGAATTTTGCTAGTTTCGATCTAAAACGATGTATCCCGTTGTTTTGAGCCGGAATACAAGTTTTCGCGCAGTTCTGAGAGGAAAAGTTTACACCTTTCTCGCGTCTACTCTTCGACGGCTAGTAAAATCGATGTTCGTGAATCTCGCTAGTTTCGATCTAAAACGATGTATACGGTTGTTTGGAGCCGGAATACAAGTTCTCGTGCAGATCTGAGAGAAAAAGTTTACACCTTTCTCTCGTCTACTCTTCGACGACTAGTAAAATCGATGCTCGTGAATTTTGCTTGTTTCGATCTAAAACGATGTATCCCGTTGTTCTGAGCCGGAATACAAAGTTTTCGCGCAGTTCTGAGAGCAAAAGTTTACACCTTTCCCTCGTCTACTCTTCTACTAGTAAAATCGATGTTCTTGAACCTCGCTAGTTTCGATCTAAAACGATGTATCCCGTTGGTTTGAGCCGGAATACAAGTTTTCGCGCAGTTCTGAGAGAAAAAGATGACACCTTTCTCTTGTCTACTCTTCGACGACTAGTAAAATCGATGCTCGTGAATTTTGCTTGTTTCGATCTAAAACGATGTATCCCGTTGTTTTGACCGGAATACAAAGTTTTCGCGCAGTTCTGAGAGCAAAAGTTTACACCTTTCTCTCGTCTACTCTTCTACTAGTAAAATCGATGTTCTTGAACCTCGCTAGTTTCGATCTAAAACGATGTATCCCGTTGTTTCGAGCCGGAATACAAGTTTTCGCGCAGTTCTGAGAGAAAAAGTTTACACCTTTTTCTCGTCTACTCTTCGACGACTTGTAAAATCGATGCTCGTGAATTTTGCTTGTTTCGATATAAAACGATGTATCCCGTTGTTTTGAGCCGGAATACAAGTTTCCTTCCCGTAGTTCTGAGAGAAAATGTTTACACCTTTCTCTCGTCTACTCTTCGACAACTTGTAAAATCGATGCTCGTGAATTGTGCTAGTTTCGATCTAAAACGATGTATCCCTTTGTTTTCAGCCGCAATACAAGTTTTCGCGCAGTTCTGTGAGAAAAAGTTTACAGCTTTCTCTCGTCTACTCTTCGACGACTTGTAAACTTGATGCTCGTGAATAATGCTAGTTTCGATCTAAAACGATGTATCCCGTTGTTTTGAGCCGGCATACAAGTTTTTGCGCAGTTATGAGAGAAAAAGTTTACAGCATTCTCTCGTCTACTCTTCGACGACTTGTAAAATCGATGCTCGTGAATTTTGCTAGTTTCGATCTAAAACGATGAGTCCAGTTGTTTTGAGTCGAAATACAAGTTTTCGCGCAGTTCTGAGAGAAAAAGTTTACACCTTTCTCTCTACTCTTCGACGACTAGTAAAATCGATGTTCGTGAATCTCGCTAGTTTTGATATAAAACGATGTATCCCGTTGTTTTCAGCAGGAAAACAAGTTTTCGCGCAGTTCTGAGAGAAAGAGTTTACACCTTTCTCTCGTCTACTCTTCGACAAATTGTAAAATCGATGCTCGTGAATTTGCTAGTTTCGATCTAAAACGATGTATCCTGTTGTTTTGAGCCGGAATACAAATTTTCGCGCAGTTCTGAGAGAAAAATGTTGACACGTTTCTCTCGTCTACTCTTCGACGACTAGTAAAATCGATGCTCGTGAATTTTGCTTGTTTCGATCTAAAACGATGTATCCCGTTGTTTTGAGCCGGAATACAAAGTTTTCGCGCAGGTGTGAGAGCAAAAGTTTACACCTTTCTCTCGTCTACTCTTCTACTAGTAAAATCGATGTTCTTGAACCTCGCTAGTTTCGATCTAAAACGATGTATCCCGTTGGTTTGAGCCGGAATACAAGTTTTCGCGCAGTTCTGGGAGAAAAATTTTACACTTTGTTCTCGTCTACTCTTCGACGACTTGTAAAATCGATGCTCGTGAAGTTTGCTAGTTTCGATCTAAAACGATGTATCCCGTTGTTTTGAGCCGGAATACAAGTTTTCGCGCAGTTCTGAGAGTAAAAGTTTACACCTTTCTCTCGTCTACTCTTCGACGACTTGTAAAATCGATGCTCGTGAATTTTGCTAGTTTCGATCTAAAACGATGTATCCCGTTGTTTCGAGCCGGAATACAAGTTTTCGCGCAGTTCTGAGAGAAAAAGTTTACACCTTTTTCTCGTCTACTCTTCGACGACTTGTAAAATCGATGCTCGTGAATTTTGCTTGTTTCGATATAAAACGATGTATCCCGTTGTTTTGAGCCGGAATACAAGTTTCCTTCCCGTAGTTCTGAGAGAAAATGTTCACACCTTTCTCTCGTGTACTCTTCGACGACTTGTAAAATCTATGTTCGTAAATCTCGCTACTTTCGATCTAAAACAATGTATCCCGTTGTTTCGAGCCTGAATACAAGTTTTCGCGCAGTTCTGAGAGAAATAGTTTACACCTTTCTCTCGTCTACTCTTCGACGACTTGTAAAATCGATGCTCGTGAATTTTTCTAGTTTCGATCTAAAATGATGTATCCTGTTATTTTGAGCCGGAATACAAGTTATCGCGCAGTTCTGAGAGAAAAAGTTTAAACCTTTCTCTCGTCTACTCTTCGACGGCTAGTAAAATCGATGCTCGTGAATTTTGCTAGTTTCGATCTAAAACGATGTATCCCGCTGTTTTTAGCCGGAATAAATGTTTTCGCGCAGTTGTGAGAGAAAAAGTTTACACCTTTCTCTCGTCTACTCTTCGACGACTTGTAAAATCGATGCTCAAGAATTTTGCTAGTTTCGATCTAAAACGATGTATCCCGTTGTTTTAAGCCGGAATACAAGTTTTCGCGCAGTTCTGAGAGAAAAAGTTTACACCTTTCTCTCCTCTAGTCTCGACGGCTAGTAAAATCGATGCTCGTAAATTTTGCTAGTTTCGATCTAAAACGATGTATCCTTTGTTTTGAGCCGGAATACAAGTTTTCGCGCAGTTCTGAGAGAAAAAGGTTACACCTTTCTCTCGTCTACTCTTCGACAAGTAAAATCGATGTTCGTAAATCTCGCTACTTTCGATCTAAAACAATGTATCCCGTTGTTTCGAGCCTGAATACAAGTTTTCGCGCAGTTCTGAGAGAAATAGTTTACACCTTTCTCTCGTCTACTCTTCGACGACTTGTAAAATCGATGCTCGTGAATTTTTCTAGTTTCGATCTAAAATGATGTATCCCGTTATTTTGAGCCGGAATACAAGTTATCGCGCAGTTCTGAGAGAAAAAGTTTAAACCTTTCTCTCGTCTACTCTTCGACGGCTAGTAAAATCGATGCTCGTGAATTTGGCTAGTTTCGATCTAAAACGATGTATCCCGCTGTTTTGAGCCGGAATAAAAGTTTTCGCGCAGTTCTGAGAGAAAAAGTTTACACCTTTCTCTCGTCTACTCTTCGACGACTAGTAAAATCGATGCTCGTGAATTTTGCTTGTTTCGATCTAAAACGATGTATCCCGTTGTTCTGAGCCGGAATACAAAGTTTTCGCGCAGATCTGAGAGCAAAAGTTTACACCTTTCTCTCGTCTACTCTTCTACTAGTAAAATCGATGTTCTTGAACCTCGCTAGTTTCGATCTAAAACGATGTATCCCGTTGGTTTGAGCCGGAATACAAGTTTTCGCGCAGTTCTGAGAGAAAAAGATGACACCTTTCTCTTGTCTACTCTTCGACGACTAGTAAAATCGATGCTCGTGAATTTTGCTTGTTTCGATCTAAAACGATGTATCCCGTTGTTTTGACCGGAATACAAAGTTTTCGCGCAGTTCTAAGAGCAAAAGTTTACACCTTTCTCTCGTCTACTCTTCTACTAGTAAAATCGATGTTCTTGAACCTCGCTAGTTTCGATCTAAAACGATGTATCCCGTTGGTTTGAGCCGGAATACAAGTTTTCGCGCAGTTCTGGGAGAAAAATTTTACACTTTGTTCTCGTCTACTCTTCGACGACTTGTAAAATCGATGCTCGTGAATTTTGCTAGTTTCGATCTAAAACGATGTATCCCTTTGTTTTGAGCCGGAATAAAAGTTTTCGCTCAGTTCTGAGAGAAAAAGGTTACACCTTTCTCTCGTCTACTCTTCGACAAGTAAAATCTATGTTCGTAAATCTCGCTACTTTCGATCTAAAACAATGTATCCCGTTGTTTCGAGCCTGAATACAAGTTTTCGCGCAGTTCTGAGAGAAATAGTTTACACCTTTCTCTCGTCTACTCTTCGACGACTTGTAAAATCGATGCTCGTGAATTTTTCTAGTTTCGATCTAAAATGATGTATCCCGTTATTTTGAGCCGGAATACAAGTTATCGCGCAGTTCTGAGAGAAAAAGTTTAAACCTTTCTCTCGTCTACTCTTCGACGGCTAGTAAAATCGATGCTCGTGAATTTTGCTAGTTTCGATCTAAAACGATGTATCCCGCTGTTTTTAGCCGGAATAAATGTTTTCGCGCAGTTGTGAGAGAAAAAGTTTACACCTTTCTCTCGTCTACTCTTCGACGACTTGTAAAATCGATGCTCAAGAATTTTGCTAGTTTCGATCTAAAACGATGTATCCCGTTGTTTTAAGCCGGAATAGAAGTTTTCGCGCAGTTCTGAGAGAAAAAGTTTACACCTTTCTCTCCTCTAGTCTCGACGGCTAGTAAAATCGATGCTCGTAAATTTTGCTAGTTTCGATCTAAAACGATGTATCCTTTGTTTTGAGCCGGAATACAAGTTTTCGCGCAGTTCTGAGAGAAAAAGGTTACACCTTTCTCTCGTCTACTCTTCGACAAGTAAAATCGATGTTCGTAAATCTCGCTACTTTCGATCTAAAACAATGTATCCCGTTGTTTCGAGCCTGAATACAAGTTTTCGCGCAGTTCTGAGAGAAATAGTTTACACCTTTCTCTCGTCTACTCTTCGACGACTTGTAAAATCGATGCTCGTGAATTTTTCTAGTTTCGATCTAAAATGATGTATCCCGTTATTTTGAGCCGGAATACAAGTTATCGCGCAGTTCTGAGAGAAAAAGTTTAAACCTTTCTCTCGTCTACTCTTCGACGGCTAGTAAAATCGATGCTCAAGAATTGTGCTAGTTTCGATCTAAAACGATGTATCTCGTTGTTTTAAGCCGGAATACAAGTTTTCGCGCAGTTCTGAGAGAAAAAGTTTACAACTTTCTCTCCTCTAGTCATCGACGGCTAGTAAAATCGATGCTCGTAAATTTTGCTAGTTTCGATATAAAACGATGTATCCCGTTGTTTTGAGCCGGAATACAAGTTTTCGCGCAGTTCTGAGAGAAAAAGTTTACACATTCTCTCGTGTACTCTTTGACAACTTGTAAAATCGATGCTCGTGAATTGTGCTAGTTTCGATCTAAAACGATGTATCCCTTTGTTTTGAGCCGGAATAGAAGTTTTCGCGCAGTTCTGTGAGAAAAAGTTTACACCTTTCTCTCGTCTATTCTTCGACGACTTGTAAAATTGATGCTCGTGAATTTTGTTAGTTTCGATCTAAAACGATGTGTCCCGTTGTTTTGAGCCGGAATACAAGTCTTTGCGCAGTACTGAGAGAAAACGTTTACAGCATTCTCTCGTCTACTCTTCGACGACTTGTAAAATCGATGCTCGTGAATTTTGCTAGTTTCGATCTAAAACGATGTATCCCTTTGTTTTGAGCCGGAATAAAAGTTTTCGCTCAGTTCTGAGAGAAAAAGTTTACACCTTTCTCTCGTCTACTCTTCGACGACTTGTAAAATCGATGCTCAAGAATTGTGCTAGTTTCGAACTAAAACGATGTATCCTGTTGTTTTGAGCCGGAATACAAGTTTTCGCGCAGTTCTGTGAGAAAAAGTTTACACCTTTCTCTCGTCTACTCTTCGACGACTTGTAAACTTGATGCTCGTGAATAATGCTGGTTTCGATCTAAAACGATGTTTCCCGTTGTTTTGAGCCGGAATACAAAGTTTTCGCGCAGTTCTGAGAGCAAAAGTTTACACCTTTCTCTCGTCTACTCTTCTACTAGTAAAATCGATGTTCTTGAACCTCGCTAGTTTCGATCTAAAACGATGTATCCCGTTGGTTTGAGCCGGAATACAAGTTTTCGCGCAGTTCTGGGAGAAAAATTTTACACTTTGTTCTCGTCTACTCTTCGACGACTTGTAAAATCGATGCTCGTGAAGTTTGCTAGTTTCGATCTAAAACGATGTATCCCGTTGTTTTGAGCCGGAATACAAGTTTTCGCGCAGTTCTGAGAGAAAAAGTTTACACCTTTCTCTCGTCTACTCTTCGACGACTTGTAAAATCGATGCTCGTGAATTTTGCTAGTTTCGATCTAAAACGATGTATCCCGTTGTTTTGAGCCGGAATACAAGTTTTCGCGCAGTTCTGAGAGAAACAGTTTACACCTTTTTCTCGTCTACTCTTCGACGACTTGTAAAATCGATGCTCGTGAATTTTGCTTGTTTCGATATAAAACGATGTATCCCGTTGTTTTGAGCCGGAATACAAGTTTCCTTCCCGTAGTTCTGAGAGAAAATGTTCACACCTTTCTCTCGTGTACTCTTCGACGACTTGTAAAATCGATGCTCGTGAATTTTGCTAGTTTCGATCTAAAACGATGTATCCTTTGTTTTGAGTCGGAATACAAGTTTTCGCTCAGTTCTGAGAGAAAAAGGTTACACCTTTCTCTCGTCTACTCTTCGACAAGTAAAATCTATGTTCGTAAATCTCGCTACTTTCGATCTAAAACAATGTATCCCGTTGTTTCGAGCCTGAATACAAGTTTTCGCGCAGTTCTGAGAGAAATAGTTTACACCTTTCTCTCGTCTACTCTTCGACGACTTGTAAAATCGATGCTCGTGAATTTTTCTAGTTTCGATCTAAAATGATGTATCCCGTTATTTTGAGCCGGAATACAAGTTATCGCGCAGTTCTGAGAGAAAAAGTTTAAACCTTTCTCTCGTCTACTCTTCGACGGCTAGTAAAATCGATGCTCGTGAATTTTGCTAGTTTCGATCTAAATCGATGTATCCCGCTGTTTTTAGCCGGAATAAATGTTTTCGCGCAGTTGTGAGAGAAAAAGTTTACACCTTTCTCTCGTCTACTCTTCGACGACTTGTAAAATCGATGCTCAAGAATTTTGCTAGTTTCGATCTAAAACGATGTATCCCGTTGTTTTAAGCCGGAATACAAGTTTTCGCGCAGTTCTGAGAGAAAAAGTTTACACCTTTCTCTCCTCTAGTCTCGACGGCTAGTAAAATCGATGCTCGTAAATTTTGCTAGTTTCGATCTAAAACGATGTATCCTTTTGTTTTGAGCCGGAATACAAGTTTTCGCGCAGTTCTGAGAGAAAAATGTTACACCTTTCTCTCGTCTACTCTTCGACAAGTAAAATCGATGTTCGTAAATCTCGCTACTTTCGATCTAAAACAATGTATCCCGTTGTTTCGAGCCTGAATACAAGTTTTCGCGCAGTTCTGAGAGAAATAGTTTACACCTTTCTCTCGTCTACTCTTCGACGACTTGTAAAATCGATGCTCGTGAATTTTTCTAGTTTCGATCTAAAATGATGTATCCCGTTATTTTGAGCCGGAATACAAGTTATCGCGCAGTTCTGAGAGAAAAAGTTTAAACCTTTCTCTCGTCTACTCTTCGACGGCTAGTAAAATCGATGCTCGTGAATTTTGCTTGTTTCGATCTAAAACGATGTATCCCGTTGTTTTGAGCCGGAATACAAAGTTTTCGCGCAGTTCTGAGAGCAACAGTTTACACCTTTCTCTCGTCTACTCTTCTACTAGTAAAATCGATGTTCTTGAACCTCGCTAGTTTCGATCTAAAACGATGTATCCCGTTGGTTTGAGCCGGAATACAAGTTTTCGCGCAGTTCTGGGAGAAAAATTTTACACTTTGTTCTCGTCTACTCTTCGACGACTTGTAAAATCGATGCTCGTGAAGTTTGCTAGTTTCGATCTAAAACGATGTATCCCGTTGTTTTGAGCCGGAATACAAGTTTTCGCGCAGTTCTGAGAGAAAAAGTTTACACCTTTCTCTCGTCTACTCTTCGACGACTTGTAAAATCGATGCTCGTGAATTTTGCTAGTTTCGATCTAAAACGATGTATCCCGTTGTTTCGAGCCGGAATACAAGTTTTTGCGCAGTTCTGAGAGAAAAAGTTTACACCTTTTTCTCGTCTACTCTTCGACGACTTGTAAAATCGATGCTCGTGAATTTTGCTTGTTTCGATATAAAACGATGTATCCCGTTGTTTTGAGCCGGAATACAAGTTTCCTTCCCGTAGTTCTGAGAGAAAATGTTCACACCTTTCTCTCGTGTACTCTTCGACGACTTGTAAAATCGATGCTCGTGAATTTTGCTAGTTTCGATCTAAAACGATGTATCCTTTGTTTTGAGTCGGAATACAAGTTTTCGCTCAGTTCTGAGAGAAAAAGGTTACACCTTTCTCTCGTCTACTCTTCGACAAGTAAAATCTATGTTCGTAAATCTCGCTACTTTCGATCTAAAACAATGTATCCCGTTGTTTCGAGCCTGAATACAAGTTTTCGCGCAGTTCTGAGAGAAATAGTTTACACCTTTCTCTCGTCTACTCTTCGACGACTTGTAAAATCGATACTCGTGAATTTTTCTAGTTTCGATCTAAAATGATGTATCCCGTTATTTTGAGCCGGAATACAAGTTATCGCGCAGTTCTGAGAGAAAAAGTTTAAACCTTTCTCTCGTCTACTCTTCGACGGCTAGTAAAATCGATGCTCGTGAATTTTGCTAGTTTCGATCTAAAACGATGTATCCCGCTGTTTTTAGCCGGAATAAATGTTTTCGCGCAGTTGTGAGAGAAAAAGTTTACACCTTTCTCTCGTCTACTCTTCGACGACTTGTAAAATCGATGCTCAAGAATTTTGCTAGTTTCGATCTAAAACGATGTATCCCGTTGTTTTAAGCCGGAATACAAGTTTTCGCGCAGTTCTGAGAGAAAAAGTTTACACCTTTCTCTCCTCTAGTCTCGACGGCTAGTAAAATCGATGCTCGTAAATTTTGCTAGTTTCGATCTAAAACGATGTATCCTTTTGTTTTGAGCCGGAATACAAGTTTTCGCGCAGTTCTGAGAGAAAAATGTTACACCTTTCTCTCGTCTACTCTTCGACAAGTAAAATCGATGTTCGTAAATCTCGCTACTTTCGATCTAAAACAATGTATCCCGTTGTTTCGAGCCTGAATACAAGTTTTCGCGCAGTTCTGAGAGAAATAGTTTACACCTTTCTCTCGTCTACTCTTCGACGACTTGTAAAATCGATGCTCGTGAATTTTTCTAGTTTCGATCTAAAATGATGTATCCCGTTATTTTGAGCCGGAATACAAGTTATCGCGCAGTTCTGAGAGAAAAAGTTTAAACCTTTCTCTCGTCTACTCTTCGACGTCTAGTAAAATCGATGCTCGTGAATTTGGCTAGTTTCGATCTAAAACGATGTATCCCGCTGTTTTGAGCCGGAATAAAAGTTTTCGCGCAGTTCTGAGAGAAAAAGTTTACACCTTTCTCTCGTCTACTCTTCGACGACTTGTAAAATCGATGCTCAAGAATTGTGCTAGTTTCGATCTAAAACGATGTATCTCGTTGTTTTAAGCCGGAATACAAGTTTTCGCGCAGTTCTGAGAGAAAAAGTTTACACCTTTCTCTCCTCTAGTCATCGACGGCTAGTAAAATCGATGCTCGTAAATTTTGCTAGTTTCGATATAAAACGATGTATCCCGTTGTTTCGAGCCGGAATACAAGTTTTCGCGCAGTTCTGAGAGAAAAAGTTTACACATTTCTCTCGTGTACTCTTTGACAACTTGTAAAATCGATGCTCGTGAATTGTGCTAGTTTCGATCTAAAACGATGTATCCCTTTGTTTTGAGCCGGAATAGAAGTTTTCGCGCAGTTCTGTGAGAAAAAGTTTACACCTTTCTCTCGTCTATTCTTCGACGACTTGTAAAATTGATGCTCGTGAATTTTGTTAGTTTCGATCTAAAACGATGTGTCCCGTTGTTTTGAGCCGGAATACAAGTCTTTGCGCAGTACTGAGAGAAAACGTTTACAGCATTCTCTCGTCTACTCTTCGACGACTTGTAAAATCGATGTTCGTGAATTTTGCTAGTTTCGATCTAAAACGATGTATCCCTTTGTTTTGAGCCGGAATAAAAGTTTTCGCTCAGTTCTGAGAGAAAAAGTTTACACCTTTCTCTCGTCTACTCTTCGACGACTTGTAAAATCGATGCTCAAGAATTGTGCTAGTTTCGAACTAAAACGATGTATCCTGTTGTTTTGAGCCGGAATACAAGTTTTCGCGCAGTTCTGTGAGAAAAAGTTTACACCTTTCTCTCGTCTACTCTTCGACGACTTGTAAACTTGATGCTCGTGAATAATGCTAGTTTCGATCTAAAACGATGTATCCCGTTGTTTTGAGCCGGAATACAAAGTTTTCGCGCAGTTCTGAGAGCAAAAGTTTACACCTTTCTCTCGTCTACTCTTCTACTAGTAAAATCGATGTTCTTGAACCTCGCTAGTTTCGATCTAAAACGATGTATCCCGTTGGTTTGAGCCGGAATACAAGTTTTCGCGCAGTTCTGGGAGAAAAATTTTACACTTTGTTCTCGTCTACTCTTCGACGACTTGTAAAATCGATGCTCGTGAATTTTGCTTGTTTCGATATACAACGATGTATCCCGTTGTTTTGAGCCGGAATACAAGTTTCCTTCCCGTAGTTCTGAGAGAAAATGTTCACACCTTTCTCTCGTGTACTCTTCGACGACTTGTAAAATCGATGCTCGTGAATTTTGCTAGTTTCGATCTAAAACGATGTATCCTTTGTTTTGAGCCGGAATACAAGTTTTCGCGCAGTTCTGAGAGAAAAAGGTTACACCTTTCTCTCGTCTACTCTTCGACAAGTAAAATCGATGTTCGTAAATCTCGCTACTTTCGATCTAAAACAATGTATCCCGTTGTTTCGAGCCTGAATACAAGTTTTCGCGCAGTTCTGAGAGAAATAGTTTATTCCTTTCTCTCGTCTACTCTTCCACGACTTGTAAAATCGATGCTCGTGAATTTTTCTAGTTTCGATCTAAAATGATGTATCCCGTTATTTTGAGCCGGAATACAAGTTATCGCGCAGTTCTGAGAGAAAAAGTTTAAACCTTTCTCTCGTCTACACTTCGACGGCTAGTAAAATCGATGCTCGTGAATTTTGCTAGTTTCGATCTAAAACGATGTATCCCGCTGTTTTGAGCCGGAATAAATGTTTTCGCGCAGTTCTGAGAGAAAAAGTTTACACCTTTCTCTCGTCTACTCTTCGACGACTTGTAAAATCGATGCTCAAGAATTGTGCTAGTTTCGATCTAAAACGATGTATCTCATTGTTTTAAGCCGGAATACAAGTTTTCGCGCAGTTATGAGAGAAAAAGTTTACACCTTTCTCTCCTCTAGTCATCGACGGCTAGTAAAATCGATGCTCGTAAATTTTGCTAGTTTCGATATAAAACGATGTATCCCGTTGTTTTGAGCCGGAATACAAGTTTTCGCGCAGTTCTGAGAGAAAAAGTTTACAGCTTTCTCTCGTCTACTCTTCGACGACTTGTAAACTTGATGCTCGTGAATAATGCTAGTTTTGATCTAAAACGATGTATCCCGTTGTTTTGAGCCGGCATACAAGTTTTTGCGCAGTTATGAGAGAAAAAGTTTACAGCATTCTCTCGTCTACTCTTCGACGACTTGTAAAATCGATGCTCGTGAATTTTGCTAGTTTCGATCTAAAACGATGAGTCCCGTTGTTTTGAGCCGGAATACAAGTTTTCGCGCAGTTCTGAGAGAAAAAGTTTACACCTTTCTCTCTACTCTTCGACGACTAGTAAAATCGATGTTCGTGAATCTCGCTAGTTTCGATATAAAACGATGTATCCCGTTGTTTTCAGCAGGAAAACAAGTTTTCGCGCAGTTCTGAGAGAAAAAGTTTACACCTTTCTCTCGTCTACTCTTCGACAAATTGTAAAATCGATGCTCGTGAATTTGCTAGTTTCGATCTAAAACGATGTATCCTGTTGTTTTGAGCCGGAATACAAATTTTCGCGCAGTTCTGAGAGAAAAATGTTGACACGTTTCTCTCGTCTACTCTTCGACGACTAGTAAAATCGATGCTGGTGAATTTTGCTAGTTTCGATCTAAAACGATGAATCCCGTTGTTTTGAGCCGGAATACAAGTTTTCGCGCAGTTCTGAGAGAAAAAGTTCACACCTTTCTCTTGTCTACTCTTCGACGACTAGTAAAATCGATGCTCGTGAATTTTGCTTGTTTCGATCTAAAACGATGTATCCAGTTGTTTTGAGCCGGAATACAAAGTTTTCGCGCAGTTCTGAGAGCAAAAGTTTACACCTTTCTCTCGTCTACTCTTCTACTAGTAAAATCGATGTTCTTGAACCTCGTTAGTTTCGATCTAAAACGATGTATCCCGTTGGTTTGAGCCGGAATACAAGTTTTCGCGCAGTTCTGGGAGAAAAATTTTACACTTTGTTCTCGTCTACTCTTCGACGACTTGTAAAATCAATGCTCGTGAAGTTTGCTAGTTTCGATCTAAAACGATGTATCCCGTTGTTTTGAGCCGGAATACAAGTTTTCGCGCAGTTCTGAGAGAAAAAAGTTTACACCTTTCTCTCGTCTACTCTTCGACGACTTGTAAAATCGATGCTCGTGAATTTTGCTAGTTTCGATCTAAAACGATGTATCCCGTTGTTTCGAGCCGGAATACAAGTTTTCGCGCCGTTCTGAGAGAAAAAGTTTACACCTTTTTCTCGTCTACTCTTCGACGACTTGTAAAATCGATGCTCGTGAATTTTGCTTGTTTCGATATAAAACGATGTATCCCGTTGTTTTGAGCCGGAATACAAGTTTCCTTCCCGTAGTTCTGAGAGAAAATGTTCACACCTTTCTCTCGTGTACTCTTCGACGACTTGTAAAATCGATGCTCGTGAATTTTGCTAGTTTCGATCTAAAACGATGTATCCTTTGTTTTGAGTCGGAATACAAGTTTTCGCGCAGTTCTGAGAGAAATAGTTTACACCTTTCTCTCGTCTACTCTTCGACGACTTGTAAAATCGATGCTCATGAATTTTTCTAGTTTCGATCTAAAATGATGTATCCCGTTATTTTGAGCCGGAATACAAGTTATCGCGCAGTTCTGAGAGAAAAAGTTTAAACCTTTCTCTCGTCTACTCTTCGACGGCTAGTAAAATCGATGCTCGTGAATTTTGCTAGTTTCGATCTAAAACGATGTATCCCGCTGTTTTTAGCCGGAATAAATGTTTTCGCGCAGTTGTGAGAGAAAACGTTTACACCTTTCTCTCGTCTACTCTTCGACGACTTGTAAAATCGATGCTCAAGAATTTTGCTAGTTTCGATCTAAAACGATGTATCCCGTTGTTTTAAGCCGGAATACAAGTCTTTGCGCAGTACTGAGAGAAAAAGTTTACACCTTTCTCTCCTCTAGTCTCGACGGCTAGTAAAATCGATGCTCGTAAATTTTGCTAGTTTCGATCTAAAACGATGTATCCTTTGTTTTGAGCCGGAATACAAGTTTTCGCGCAGTTCTGAGAGAAAAAGGTTACACCTTTCTCTCGTCTACTCTTCGACAAGTAAAATCGATGTTCGTAAATCTCGCTACTTTCGATCTAAAACAATGTATCCCGTTGTTTCGAGCCTGAATACAAGTTTTCGCGCAGTTCTGAGAGAAATAGTTTACACCTTTCTCTCGTCTACTCTTCGACGACTTGTAAAATCGATGCTCGTGAATTTTTGTAGTTTCGATCTAAAATGATGTATCCCGTTATTTTGAGCCGGAATACAAGTTATCGCGCAGTTCTGAGAGAAAAAGTTTAAACCTTTCTCTCGTCTACTCTTCGACGGCTAGTAAAATCGATGCTCGTGAATTTGGCTAGTTTCGATCTAAAACGATGTATCCCGCTGTTTTGAGCCGGAATAAAAGTTTTCGCGCAGTTCTGAGAGAAAAAGTTTACACCTTTCTCTCGTCTACTCTTCGACGACTTGTAAAATCGATGCTCAAGAATTTTGCTAGTTTTGATCTAAAACGATGTATCCCGTTGTTTTAAGCCGGAATACAAGTTTTCGCGCAGTTCTGAGAGAAAAAGTTTACACCTTTCTCTCCTCTAGTCTTCGACGGCTAGTAAAATCGATGCTCGTAAATTTTGCTAGTTTCGATCTAAAACGATGTATCCCGTTGTTTTGAGCCGGTATACAAGTTTTCGCGCAGTTTTGAGAGAAAAAGTTTACACATTTCTCTCGTCTACTCTTCGACAACTTGTAAAATCGATGCTCGTGAATTGCGCTAGTTTTGATCTAAAACGATGTATTCCTTTGTTTTGAGCCGGAATACAAGTTTTCGCGCAGTTCTGAGAGAAAAAGTTTACACCTTTCTCTCGTCTACTCTTCGACGACTTGTAAAATCGATGTTCGTGAATTTTTCTAGTTTTGATCTAAAATGATGTATCCCGTTATTTTGATCCGGAATACAAGTTATCGCGCAGTTCTGAGAGAAAAAGTTTAAACCTTTCTCTCGTCTACTCTTCGACGGCTAGTAAAATCGATGCTCGCGAATTTTGCTAGTTTCGATCTAAAACGATGTATCCCGTTGTTTTGAGCCGGAATAAAAGTTTTCGCTCAGTTCTGAGAGAAAAAGTTTACACCTTTCTCTCGTCTACTCTTCGACGACTTGTAAAATCGATGCTCAAGAATTGTGCTAGTTTCGATCTAAAACGATGTATCTCGTTGTTTTAAGCCGGAATACAAGTTTTCGCGCAGTTCTGAGAGAAAAAGTTTACACCTTTCTCTCCTCTAGTCATCGACGGCTAGTAAAATCGATGCTCGTAAATTTTGCTAGTTTCGATATAAAACGATGTATCCCGTTGTTTTGAGCCGGAATACAAGTTTTCGCGCAGTTCTGAGAGAAAAAGTTTACACATTTCTCTCGTGTACTCTTTGACAACTTGTAAAATCGATGCTCGTGAATTGTGCTAGTTTCGATCTAAAACGATGTATCCCTTTGTTTTGAGCCGGAATAGAAGTTTTCGCGCAGTTCTGTGAGAAAAAGTTTACACCTTTCTCTCGTCTATTCTTCGACGACTTGTAAAATTGATGCTCGTGAATTTTGCTAGTTTCGATCTAAAACGATGTGTCCCGTTGTTTTGAGCCGGAATACAAGTCTTTGCGCAGTACTGAGAGAAAACGTTTACAGCATTCTCTCGTCTACTCTTCGACGACTTGTAAAATCGATGCTCGTGAATTTTGCTAGTTTCGATCTAAAACGATGTATCCCGTTGTTTCGAGCCGGAATACAAGTTTTCGCGCAGTTCTGAGAGAAAAAGTTTACACCTTTTTCTCGTCTACTCTTCGACGACTTGTAAAATCGATGCTCGTGAATTTTGCTTGTTTCGATATAAAACGATGTATCCCGTTGTTTTGAGCCGGAATACAAGTTTCCTTCCCGTAGTTCTGAGAGAAAATGTTCACACCTTTCTCTCGTGTACTCTTCGACGACTTGTAAAATCGATGCTCGTGAATTTTGCTAGTTTCGATTAAAACGATGTATCCTTTGTTTTGAGCCGGAATACAAGTTTTCGCGCCGTTCTGAGAGAAAAAGGTTACACCTTTCTCTCGTCTACTCTTCGACAAGTAAAATCGATGTTCGTAAATCTCGCTACTTTCGATCTAAAACAATGTACCCCGTTGTTTCGAGCCTGAATACAAGTTTTCGCGCAGTTCTGAGAGAAATAGTTTACACCTTTCTCTCGTCTACTCTTCCACGACTTGTAAAATCGATGCTCGTGAATTTTTCTAGTTTCGATCTAAAATGATGTATCCCGTTATTTTGAGCCGGAATACAAGTTATCGCGCAGTTCTGAGAGAAAAAGTTTACACCTTTCTCTCGTCTACTCTTCGACAAATTGTAAAATCGATGCTCGTGAATTTGCTAGTTTCGATCTAAAACGATGTATCCTGTTGTTTTGAGCCGGAATACAAATTTTCGCGCAGTTCTGAGAGAAAAATGTTGACACGTTTCTCTCGTCTACTCTTCGACGACTAGTAAAATCGATGCTGGTGAATTTTGCTAGTTTCGATCTAAAACGATGAATCCCGTTGTTTTGAGCCGGAATACAAGTTTTCGCGCAGTTCTGAGAGAAAAAGTTCACACCTTTCTCTTGTCTACTCTTCGACGACTAGTAAAATCGATGCTCGTGAATTTTGCTTGTTTCGATCTAAAACGATGTATCCAGTTGTTTTGAGCCGGAATACAAAGTTTTCGCGCAGTTCTGAGAGCAAAAGTTTACACCTTTCTCTCGTCTACTCTTCTACTAGTAAAATCGATGTTCTTGAACCTCGTTAGTTTCGATCTAAAACGATGTATCCCGTTGGTTTGAGCCGGAATACAAGTTTTCGCGCAGTTCTGGGAGAAAAATTTTACACTTTGTTCTCGTCTACTCTTCGACGACTTGTAAAATCAATGCTCGTGAAGTTTGCTAGTTTCGATCTAAAACGATGTATCCCGTTGTTTTGAGCCGGAATACAAGTTTTCGCGCAGTTCTGAGAGAAAAAAGTTTACACCTTTCTCTCGTCTACTCTTCGACGACTTGTAAAATCGATGCTCGTGAATTTTGCTAGTTTCGATCTAAAACGATGTATCCCGTTGTTTCGAGCCGGAATACAAGTTTTCGCGCCGTTCTGAGAGAAAAAGTTTACACCTTTTTCTCGTCTACTCTTCGACGACTTGTAAAATCGATGCTCGTGAATTTTGCTTGTTTCGATATAAAACGATGTATCCCGTTGTTTTGAGCCGGAATACAAGTTTCCTTCCCGTAGTTCTGAGAGAAAATGTTCACACCTTTCTCTCGTGTACTCTTCGACGACTTGTAAAATCGATGCTCGTGAATTTTGCTAGTTTCGATCTAAAACGATGTATCCTTTGTTTTGAGTCGGAATACAAGTTTTCGCGCAGTTCTGAGAGAAATAGTTTACACCTTTCTCTCGTCTACTCTTCGACGACTTGTAAAATCGATGCTCATGAATTTTTCTAGTTTCGATCTAAAATGATGTATCCCGTTATTTTGAGCCGGAATACAAGTTATCGCGCAGTTCTGAGAGAAAAAGTTTAAACCTTTCTCTCGTCTACTCTTCGACGGCTAGTAAAATCGATGCTCGTGAATTTTGCTAGTTTCGATCTAAAACGATGTATCCCGCTGTTTTTAGCCGGAATAAATGTTTTCGCGCAGTTGTGAGAGAAAACGTTTACACCTTTCTCTCGTCTACTCTTCGACGACTTGTAAAATCGATGCTCAAGAATTTTGCTAGTTTCGATCTAAAACGATGTATCCCGTTGTTTTAAGCCGGAATACAAGTCTTTGCGCAGTACTGAGAGAAAAAGTTTACACCTTTCTCTCCTCTAGTCTCGACGGCTAGTAAAATCGATGCTCGTAAATTTTGCTAGTTTCGATCTAAAACGATGTATCCTTTGTTTTGAGCCGGAATACAAGTTTTCGCGCAGTTCTGAGAGAAAAAGGTTACACCTTTCTCTCGTCTACTCTTCGACAAGTAAAATCGATGTTCGTAAATCTCGCTACTTTCGATCTAAAACAATGTATCCCGTTGTTTCGAGCCTGAATACAAGTTTTCGCGCAGTTCTGAGAGAAATAGTTTACACCTTTCTCTCGTCTACTCTTCGACGACTTGTAAAATCGATGCTCGTGAATTTTTGTAGTTTCGATCTAAAATGATGTATCCCGTTATTTTGAGCCGGAATACAAGTTATCGCGCAGTTCTGAGAGAAAAAGTTTAAACCTTTCTCTCGTCTACTCTTCGACGGCTAGTAAAATCGATGCTCGTGAATTTGGCTAGTTTCGATCTAAAACGATGTATCCCGCTGTTTTGAGCCGGAATAAAAGTTTTCGCGCAGTTCTGAGAGAAAAAGTTTACACCTTTCTCTCGTCTACTCTTCGACGACTTGTAAAATCGATGCTCAAGAATTTTGCTAGTTTTGATCTAAAACGATGTATCCCGTTGTTTTAAGCCGGAATACAAGTTTTCGCGCAGTTCTGAGAGAAAAAGTTTACACCTTTCTCTCCTCTAGTCTTCGACGGCTAGTAAAATCGATGCTCGTAAATTTTGCTAGTTTCGATCTAAAACGATGTATCCCGTTGTTTTGAGCCGGTATACAAGTTTTCGCGCAGTTTTGAGAGAAAAAGTTTACACATTTCTCTCGTCTACTCTTCGACAACTTGTAAAATCGATGCTCGTGAATTGCGCTAGTTTTGATCTAAAACGATGTATTCCTTTGTTTTGAGCCGGAATACAAGTTTTCGCGCAGTTCTGAGAGAAAAAGTTTACACCTTTCTCTCGTCTACTCTTCGACGACTTGTAAAATCGATGTTCGTGAATTTTTCTAGTTTTGATCTAAAATGATGTATCCCGTTATTTTGATCCGGAATACAAGTTATCGCGCAGTTCTGAGAGAAAAAGTTTAAACCTTTCTCTCGTCTACTCTTCGACGGCTAGTAAAATCGATGCTCGCGAATTTTGCTAGTTTCGATCTAAAACGATGTATCCCGTTGTTTTGAGCCGGAATAAAAGTTTTCGCTCAGTTCTGAGAGAAAAAGTTTACACCTTTCTCTCGTCTACTCTTCGACGACTTGTAAAATCGATGCTCAAGAATTGTGCTAGTTTCGATCTAAAACGATGTATCTCGTTGTTTTAAGCCGGAATACAAGTTTTCGCGCAGTTCTGAGAGAAAAAGTTTACACCTTTCTCTCCTCTAGTCATCGACGGCTAGTAAAATCGATGCTCGTAAATTTTGCTAGTTTCGATATAAAACGATGTATCCCGTTGTTTTGAGCCGGAATACAAGTTTTCGCGCAGTTCTGAGAGAAAAAGTTTACACATTTCTCTCGTGTACTCTTTGACAACTTGTAAAATCGATGCTCGTGAATTGTGCTAGTTTCGATCTAAAACGATGTATCCCTTTGTTTTGAGCCGGAATAGAAGTTTTCGCGCAGTTCTGTGAGAAAAAGTTTACACCTTTCTCTCGTCTATTCTTCGACGACTTGTAAAATTGATGCTCGTGAATTTTGCTAGTTTCGATCTAAAACGATGTGTCCCGTTGTTTTGAGCCGGAATACAAGTCTTTGCGCAGTACTGAGAGAAAACGTTTACAGCATTCTCTCGTCTACTCTTCGACGACTTGTAAAATCGATGCTCGTGAATTTTGCTAGTTTCGATCTAAAACGATGTATCCCGTTGTTTCGAGCCGGAATACAAGTTTTCGCGCAGTTCTGAGAGAAAAAGTTTACACCTTTTTCTCGTCTACTCTTCGACGACTTGTAAAATCGATGCTCGTGAATTTTGCTTGTTTCGATATAAAACGATGTATCCCGTTGTTTTGAGCCGGAATACAAGTTTCCTTCCCGTAGTTCTGAGAGAAAATGTTCACACCTTTCTCTCGTGTACTCTTCGACGACTTGTAAAATCGATGCTCGTGAATTTTGCTAGTTTCGATTAAAACGATGTATCCTTTGTTTTGAGCCGGAATACAAGTTTTCGCGCCGTTCTGAGAGAAAAAGGTTACACCTTTCTCTCGTCTACTCTTCGACAAGTAAAATCGATGTTCGTAAATCTCGCTACTTTCGATCTAAAACAATGTACCCCGTTGTTTCGAGCCTGAATACAAGTTTTCGCGCAGTTCTGAGAGAAATAGTTTACACCTTTCTCTCGTCTACTCTTCCACGACTTGTAAAATCGATGCTCGTGAATTTTTCTAGTTTCGATCTAAAATGATGTATCCCGTTATTTTGAGCCGGAATACAAGTTATCGCGCAGTTCTGAGAGAAAAAGTTTAAACCTTTCTCTCGTCTACTCTTCGACGGCTAGTAAAATCGATGCTCGTGAATTTTGCTAGTTTCGATCTAAAACGATGTATCCCGCTGTTTTGAGCCGGAATAAATGTTTTCGCGCAGTTCTGAGAGAAAAAGTTTACACCTTTCTCTCGTCTACTCTTCGACGACTTGTAAAATCGATGCTCAAGAATTGAGCTAGTTTCGATCTAAAACGATGTATCTCGTTGTTTTAAGCCGGAATACAAGTTTTCGCGCAGTTCTGAGAGAAAAAGTTTACACCTTTCTCTCCTCTAGTCATCGACGGCTAGTAAAATCGATGCTCGTAAATTTTGCTAGTTTCGATATAAAACGATGTATCCCGTTGTTTTGAGCCGGAATACAAGTTTTCGCGCAGTTCTGTGAGAAAAAGTTTACAGCTTTCTCTCGTCTACTCTTCGACGACTTGTAAAATCGATGCTCAAGAATTGTGCTAGTTTCGATCTAAAACGATGTATCTCGTTGTTTTAAGCCGGAATACAAGTTTTCGCGCAGTTCTGAGAGAAAAAGTTTACACCTTTCTCTCCTCTAGTCATCGACGGCTAGTAAAATCGATGCTCGTAAATTTTGCTAGTTTCGATATAAAACGATGTATCCCGTTGTTTTGAGCCGGAATACAAGTTTTCGCGCAGTTCTGAGAGAAAAAGTTTACACATTTCTCTCGTGTACTCTTTGACAACTTGTAAAATCGATGCTCGTGAATTGTGCTAGTTTCGATCTAAAACGATGTATCCCTTTGTTTTGAGCCGGAATAGAAGTTTTCGCGCAGTTCTGTGAGAAAAAGTTTACACATTTCTCTCGTCTACTCTTCGACAACTTGTAAAATCTGTGCTCGTGAATTGTGCTAGTTTTGATCTAAAACGATGTATTCCTTTGTTTTGAGCCGGAATACAAGTTTTCGCGCAGTTCTGAGAGAAAAAGTTTACACCTTTCTCTCGTCTACTCTTCGACGACTTGTAAAATCGATGTTCGTGAATTTTTCTAGTTTCGATCTAAAAGGATGTATCCCGTAATTTTGATCCGGAATACAAGTTATCGCGCAGTTCTGAGAGAAAAAGTTTAAACCTTTCTCTCGTCTACTCTTCGACGGCTAGTAAAATCGATGCTCGCGAATTTTGCTAGTTTCGATCTAAAACGATGTATCCCGTTGTTTTGAGCCGGAATAAAAGTTTTCGCTCAGTTCTGAGAGAAAAAGTTTACACCTTTCTCTCGTCCACTCTTCGACGACTTGTAAAATCGATGCTCAAGAATTGTGCTAGTTTCGATCTAAAACGATGTATCCCGTTGTTTTAAGCCGGAATACAAGTTTTCGCGCAGTTCTGAGAGAAAAAGTTTACACCTTTTTCTCCTCTAGTCATCGACGGCTAGTAAAATCGATGATCGTAAATTTTGCTAGTTTCAATCTAAAACGATGTATCCCGTTGTTTTGAGCCGGAATACAAGTTTTCGCGCAGTTCTGAGAGAAAAAGTTTACACATTTCTCTCGTCTACTCTTTGACAACTTGTAAAATCGATGCTCGTGAATTGTGCTAGTTTCGATCTAAAACGATGTATCCCTTTGTTTTGAGCCGGAATACAAGTTTTCGCGCAGTTCTGTGAGAAAAAGTTTACACCTTTCTCTCGTCTATTCTTCGACGACTTGTAAAATTGATGCTCGTGAATTTTGCTAGTTTCGATCTAAAACGATGTGTCCCGTTGTTTTGAGCCGGAATACAAGTCTTTGCGCAGTACTGAGAGAAAACGTTTACAGCATCCTCTCGTCTACTCTTCGACGACATGTAAAATCGATGCTCGTGAATTTTGCTAGTTTCGATCTAAAACGATGTATCCCTTTGTTTTGAGCCGGAATAAATGTTTTCGCTCAGTTCTGAGAGAAAAAGTTTACACCTTTCTCTCGTCTACTCTTCGACGACTTGTAAAATCGATGCTCAAGAATTGTGCTAGTTTCGAACTAAAACGATGTATCCCGTTGTTTTAAGCCGGAATACAAGTTTTCGCGCAGTTCTGAGAGAAAAAGTTTACACCTTTCTCTCCTCTAGTCTTCGACGGCTAGTAAAATCGATGCTCGTAAATTTTGCTAGTTTCAATCTAAAACGATGTATCCCGTTGTTTTGAGCCGGCATACAAGTTTTCGCGCAGTTCTGAGAGAAAACGTTTACACAATTCTCTCGTCTACTCTTCGACAACTAGTAAAATCGATGCTCGTGAATTTTGCTAGTTTCGATCTAAAACAATGTATCCCTTTGTTTTGAGCCGGAATACAAGTTTTCGCGCAGTTCTGTGAGAAAAAGTTTACACCTTTCTCTCGTCTATTCTTCTCTCGTCTATTCTTCGACGACTTGTAAAATTGATGCTCGTGAATTTTGCTAGTTTCGATCTAAAACGATGTATCCCGTTGTTTTGAGCCGGAATACAAGTTTTTGCGCAGTTCTGAGAGAAAAAGTTTACAGCATTCTCTCGTCTACTCTTCGACGACTTGTAAAATCGGTGCTCGTGAATTTTGCTAGTTTCAATCTAAAACGATGTATCCCTTTGTTTTGAGCCGGAATACAAGTTTTCGCGCAGTTCTGTGAGAAAAAGTTTACACCTTTCTCTCGTCTATTCTTCGACGACTTGTAAAATTGATGCTCGTGAATTTTGCTAGTTTCGATCTAAAACGATGTATCCCGTTGTTTTGAGCCGGAATACAAGTCTTTGCGCAGTACTGAGAGAAAAAGTTTACAGCATTCTCTCGTCTACTCTTCGACGACTTGTAAAATCGATGCTCGTGAATTTTGCTAGTTTCGATCTAAAACGATGTTTCCCGCTGTTTTGAGCCGAAATAAAAGTTTTCGCTCAGTTCTGAGAGAAAAAGTTTACACCTTTCTCTCGTCTACTCTTCGACGACTTGTAAAATCGATGCTCAAGAATTGTGCTAGTTTCGATCTAAAACGATGTATCCCGTTGTTTTAAGCCGAAATACAAGTTTTCGCGCAGTTCTGAGAGAAAAAGTTTACACCTTTCTCTCCTCTAGTCTTCGACGGCTAGTAAAATCGATGCTCGTAAATTTTGCTAGTTTCGATCTAAAACGATGTATCCCGTTGTTTTGAGCCGGAATACAAGTTTTCGCGCAGTTCTGAGAGAAAAAGTTTACACATTTCTCTCGTCTACTCTTCGACAACTTGTAAAATCGATGCTCGTGAATTGTGCTAGTTTCAATCTAAAACGATGTATCCCTTTGTTTTGAGCCGGAATACAAGTTTTCGCGCAGTTCTGTGAGAAAAAGTTTACACCTTTCTCTCGTCTATTCTTCGACGACTTGTAAAATTGATGCTCGTGAATTTTGCTAGTTTCGATCTAAAACGATGTATCCCGTTGTTTTGAGCCGGAATACAAGTCTTTGCGCAGTACTGAGAGAAAAAGTTTACAGCATTCTCTCGTCTACTCTTCGACGACTTGTAAAATCGATGCTCGTGAATTTTGCTAGTTTCGATCTAAAACGATGTTTCCCGCTGTTTTGAGCCGAAATAAAAGTTTTCGCTCAGTTCTGAGAGAAAAAGTTTACACCTTTCTCTCGTCTACTCTTCGACGACTTGTAAAATCGATGCTCAAGAATTGTGCTAGTTTCGATCTAAAACGATGTATCCCGTTGTTTTAAGCCGAAATACAAGTTTTCGCGCAGTTCTGAGAGAAAAAGTTTACACCTTTCTCTCCTCTAGTCTTCGACGGCTAGTAAAATCGATGCTCGTAAATTTTGCTAGTTTCGATCTAAAACGATGTATCCCGTTGTTTTGAGCCGGAATACAAGTTTTCGCGCAGTTCTGAGAGAAAAAGTTTACACATTTCTTTCGTCTACTCTTCGACAACTTGTAAAATCGATGCTCGTGAATTGTGCTAGTTTCGATCTAAAACGATGTATTCCTTTGTTTTGAGCCGGAATACAAGTTTTCGCGCAGTTCTGTGAGAAAAAGTTTACACCTTTCTCTCGTCTATTCTTCGACGACTTGTAAAATTGATGTTCGTGAATTTTACTAGTTTCGATCTAAAACGATGTATCCCGTTGTTTTGAGCCGGAATACAAGTTTTTGAGCAGTTCTGAGAGAAAACGTTTACAGCATTCTCTCGTCTACTCTTCTACGACTAGTAAAATCGATGTTCGTGAATCTCGCTAGTTTCGATATAAAACGATGTATCCCGTTGTTTTCAGCAGGAATACAAGTTTTCGAGCAGTTCTGAGAGAAAACGTTTACACCTTTCTCTCGTCTACTCTTCGACAATTTGTAAAATCGATGCTCGTGAATTTTGCTAGTTTCGATCTAAAACGATGAATCCCGTTGTTTTGAGCCGGAATACAAGTTTTCGCGCAGTTCTGAGAGAAAAAGTTTACACCTTTCTCTCCTCTACTCTTCTACGACTAGTAAAATCGATGTTCGTGAATCTCGCTAGTTTCGATATAAAACGATGTATCCCGTTGTTTTCAGCAGGAATACAAGTTTTCGCGCAGTTCTGAGAGAAAACGTTTACACCTTTCTCTCGTCTACTCTTCGACGACTTGTAAAATCGATGCTCAAGAATTGTGCTAGTTTCGATCTAAAACGATGTATCCCGTTGTTTTAAGCCGAAATACAAGTTTTCGCGCAGTTCTGAGAGAAAAAGTTTACACCTTTCTCTCCTCTAGTCTTCGACGGCTAGTAAAATCGATGCTCGTAAATTTTGCTAGTTTCGATCTAAAACGATGTATCCCGTTGTTTTGAGCCGGAATACAAGTTTTCGCGCAGTTCTGAGAGAAAAAGTTTACACATTTCTTTCGTCTACTCTTCGACAACTTGTAAAATCGATGCTCGTGAATTGTGCTAGTTTCGATCTAAAACGATGTATCCCTTTGTTTTGAGCCTGAATACAAGTTTTCGCGCAGTTCTGTGAGAAAAAGTTTACACCTTTCTCTCGTCTATTCTTCGACGACTTGTAAAATTGATGTTCGTGAATTTTACTAGTTTCGATCTAAAACGATGTATCCCGTTGTTTTGAGCCGGAATACAAGTTTTTGCGCAGTTCTGAGAGAAAAAGTTTACAGCATTCTCTCGTCTACTCTTCTACGACTAGTAAAATCGATGTTCGTGAATCTCGCTAGTTTCGATATAAAACGATGTATCCCGTTGTTTTCAGCAGGAATACAAGTTTTCGCGCAGTTCTGAGAGAAAACGTTTACACCTTTCTCTCGTCTACTCTTCGACAATTTGTAAAATCGATGCTCGTGAATTTTGCTAGTTTCGATCTAAAACGATGAATCCCGTTGTTTTGAGCCGGAATACAAGTTTTCGCGCAGTTCTGAGAGAAAAAGTTTACACCTTTCTCTCCTCTACTCTTCTACGACTAGTAAAATCGATGTTCGTGAATCTCGCTAGTTTCGATATAAAACGATGTATCCCGTTGTTTTCAGCAGGAATACAAGTTTTCGCGCAGTTCTGAGAGAAAACGTTTACACCTTTCTCTCGTCTACTCTTCGACAAATTGTAAAATCGATGCTCGTGAATTTTGCCTGTTTCGATCTAAAACGATGTATCCCGTTGTTGTTGTTTTGAGCCGGAATACAAGTTTCCTTCCCGTAGTTCTGAGAGAAAATGTTCACACCTTTCTCTCGTGTACTCTTCGACGACTTGTAAAATCGATGCTCGTGAATTTTGCTAGTTTCTATCTAAAACGATGTATCCTTTGTTTTGAGCCGGAATACAAGTTTTCGCGCAGTTCTCAGAGAAAAAGGTTACACTTTTCTCTCGTCTACTCTTCGACAAGTAAAATCGATGTTCGTAAATCTCGCTAGATTCGATATAAAACGATGTATCCCGTTGTTTTGAGCCGGAATACAAGTTTTCGCGCAGTTCTGAGAGAAAAAGGTTACACCTTTCTCTCGTCTACTCTTCGACAAGTAAAATCGATGTTCGTAAATCTCGCTACTTTCGATCTAAAACAATGTACCCCGTTGTTTCGAGCCTGAATACAAGTTTTCGCGCAGTTCTGAGAGAAATAGTTTACACCTTTCTCTCGTCTACTCTTCCACGACTTGTAAAATCGATGCTCGTGAATTTTTCTAGTTTCGATCTAAAATGATGTATCCCGTTATTTTGAGCCGGAATACAAGTTATCGCGCAGTTCTGAGAGAAAAAGTTTAAACCTTTCTCTCGTCTACTCTTCGACGGCTAGTAAAATCGATGCTCGTGAATTTTGCTAGTTTCGATCTAAAACGATGTATCCCGCTGTTTTGAGCCGGAATAAATGTTTTCGCGCAGTTCTGAGAGAAAAAGTTTACACCTTTCTCTCGTCTACTCTTCGACGACTTGTAAAATCGATGCTCAAGAATTGAGCTAGTTTCGATCTAAAACGATGTATCTCGTTGTTTTAAGCCGGAATACAAGTTTTCGCGCAGTTCTGAGAGAAAAAGTTTACACCTTTCTCTCCTCTAGTCATCGACGGCTAGTAAAATCGATGCTCGTAAATTTTGCTAGTTTCGATATAAAACGATGTATCCCGTTGTTTTGAGCCGGAATACAAGTTTTCGCGCAGTTCTGTGAGAAAAAGTTTACAGCTTTCTCTCGTCTACTCTTCGACGACTTGTAAAATCGATGCTCAAGAATTGTGCTAGTTTCGATCTAAAACGATGTATCTCGTTGTTTTAAGCCGGAATACAAGTTTTCGCGCAGTTCTGAGAGAAAAAGTTTACACCTTTCTCTCCTCTAGTCATCGACGGCTAGTAAAATCGATGCTCGTAAATTTTGCTAGTTTCGATATAAAACGATGTATCCCGTTGTTTTGAGCCGGAATACAAGTTTTCGCGCAGTTCTGAGAGAAAAAGTTTACACATTTCTCTCGTGTACTCTTTGACAACTTGTAAAATCGATGCTCGTGAATTGTGCTAGTTTCGATCTAAAACGATGTATCCCTTTGTTTTGAGCCGGAATAGAAGTTTTCGCGCAGTTCTGTGAGAAAAAGTTTACACATTTCTCTCGTCTACTCTTCGACAACTTGTAAAATCGATGTTCGTGAATTTTTCTAGTTTCGATCTAAAAGGATGTATCCCGTAATTTTGATCCGGAATACAAGTTATCGCGCAGTTCTGAGAGAAAAAGTTTAAACCTTTCTCTCGTCTACTCTTCGACGGCTAGTAAAATCGATGCTCGCGAATTTTGCTAGTTTCGATCTAAAACGATGTATCCCGTTGTTTTGAGCCGGAATAAAAGTTTTCGCTCAGTTCTGAGAGAAAAAGTTTACACCTTTCTCTCGTCCACTCTTCGACGACTTGTAAAATCGATGCTCAAGAATTGTGCTAGTTTCGATCTAAAACGATGTATCCCGTTGTTTTAAGCCGGAATACAAGTTTTCGCGCAGTTCTGAGAGAAAAAGTTTACACCTTTTTCTCCTCTAGTCATCGACGGCTAGTAAAATCGATGATCGTAAATTTTGCTAGTTTCAATCTAAAACGATGTATCCCGTTGTTTTGAGCCGGAATACAAGTTTTCGCGCAGTTCTGAGAGAAAAAGTTTACACATTTCTCTCGTCTACTCTTTGACAACTTGTAAAATCGATGCTCGTGAATTGTGCTAGTTTCGATCTAAAACGATGTATCCCTTTGTTTTGAGCCGGAATACAAGTTTTCGCGCAGTTCTGTGAGAAAAAGTTTACACCTTTCTCTCGTCTATTCTTCGACGACTTGTAAAATTGATGCTCGTGAATTTTGCTAGTTTCGATCTAAAACGATGTGTCCCGTTGTTTTGAGCCGGAATACAAGTCTTTGCGCAGTACTGAGAGAAAACGTTTACAGCATCCTCTCGTCTACTCTTCGACGACATGTAAAATCGATGCTCGTGAATTTTGCTAGTTTCGATCTAAAACGATGTATCCCTTTGTTTTGAGCCGGAATAAATGTTTTCGCTCAGTTCTGAGAGAAAAAGTTTACACCTTTCTCTCGTCTACTCTTCGACGACTTGTAAAATCGATGCTCAAGAATTGTGCTAGTTTCGAACTAAAACGATGTATCCCGTTGTTTTAAGCCGGAATACAAGTTTTCGCGCAGTTCTGAGAGAAAAAGTTTACACCTTTCTCTCCTCTAGTCTTCGACGGCTAGTAAAATCGATGCTCGTAAATTTTGCTAGTTTCAATCTAAAACGATGTATCCCGTTGTTTTGAGCCGGCATACAAGTTTTCGCGCAGTTCTGAGAGAAAACGTTTACACAATTCTCTCGTCTACTCTTCGACAACTAGTAAAATCGATGCTCGTGAATTTTGCTAGTTTCGATCTAAAACAATGTATCCCTTTGTTTTGAGCCGGAATACAAGTTTTCGCGCAGTTCTGTGAGAAAAAGTTTACACCTTTCTCTCGTCTATTCTTCTCTCGTCTATTCTTCGACGACTTGTAAAATTGATGCTCGTGAATTTTGCTAGTTTCGATCTAAAACGATGTATCCCGTTGTTTTGAGCCGGAATACAAGTTTTTGCGCAGTTCTGAGAGAAAAAGTTTACAGCATTCTCTCGTCTACTCTTCGACGACTTGTAAAATCGGTGCTCGTGAATTTTGCTAGTTTCAATCTAAAACGATGTATCCCTTTGTTTTGAGCCGGAATACAAGTTTTCGCGCAGTTCTGTGAGAAAAAGTTTACACCTTTCTCTCGTCTATTCTTCGACGACTTGTAAAATTGATGCTCGTGAATTTTGCTAGTTTCGATCTAAAACGATGTATCCCGTTGTTTTGAGCCGGAATACAAGTCTTTGCGCAGTACTGAGAGAAAAAGTTTACAGCATTCTCTCGTCTACTCTTCGACGACTTGTAAAATCGATGCTCGTGAATTTTGCTAGTTTCGATCTAAAACGATGTTTCCCGCTGTTTTGAGCCGAAATAAAAGTTTTCGCTCAGTTCTGAGAGAAAAAGTTTACACCTTTCTCTCGTCTACTCTTCGACGACTTGTAAAATCGATGCTCAAGAATTGTGCTAGTTTCGATCTAAAACGATGTATCCCGTTGTTTTAAGCCGAAATACAAGTTTTCGCGCAGTTCTGAGAGAAAAAGTTTACACCTTTCTCTCCTCTAGTCTTCGACGGCTAGTAAAATCGATGCTCGTAAATTTTGCTAGTTTCGATCTAAAACGATGTATCCCGTTGTTTTGAGCCGGAATACAAGTTTTCGCGCAGTTCTGAGAGAAAAAGTTTACACATTTCTCTCGTCTACTCTTCGACAACTTGTAAAATCGATGCTCGTGAATTGTGCTAGTTTCAATCTAAAACGATGTATCCCTTTGTTTTGAGCCGGAATACAAGTTTTCGCGCAGTTCTGTGAGAAAAAGTTTACACCTTTCTCTCGTCTATTCTTCGACGACTTGTAAAATTGATGCTCGTGAATTTTGCTAGTTTCGATCTAAAACGATGTATCCCGTTGTTTTGAGCCGGAATACAAGTCTTTGCGCAGTACTGAGAGAAAAAGTTTACAGCATTCTCTCGTCTACTCTTCGACGACTTGTAAAATCGATGCTCGTGAATTTTGCTAGTTTCGATCTAAAACGATGTTTCCCGCTGTTTTGAGCCGAAATAAAAGTTTTCGCTCAGTTCTGAGAGAAAAAGTTTACACCTTTCTCTCGTCTACTCTTCGACGACTTGTAAAATCGATGCTCAAGAATTGTGCTAGTTTCGATCTAAAACGATGTATCCCGTTGTTTTAAGCCGAAATACAAGTTTTCGCGCAGTTCTGAGAGAAAAAGTTTACACCTTTCTCTCCTCTAGTCTTCGACGGCTAGTAAAATCGATGCTCGTAAATTTTGCTAGTTTCGATCTAAAACGATGTATCCCGTTGTTTTGAGCCGGAATACAAGTTTTCGCGCAGTTCTGAGAGAAAAAGTTTACACATTTCTTTCGTCTACTCTTCGACAACTTGTAAAATCGATGCTCGTGAATTGTGCTAGTTTCGATCTAAAACGATGTATTCCTTTGTTTTGAGCCGGAATACAAGTTTTCGCGCAGTTCTGTGAGAAAAAGTTTACACCTTTCTCTCGTCTATTCTTCGACGACTTGTAAAATTGATGTTCGTGAATTTTACTAGTTTCGATCTAAAACGATGTATCCCGTTGTTTTGAGCCGGAATACAAGTTTTTGAGCAGTTCTGAGAGAAAACGTTTACAGCATTCTCTCGTCTACTCTTCTACGACTAGTAAAATCGATGTTCGTGAATCTCGCTAGTTTCGATATAAAACGATGTATCCCGTTGTTTTCAGCAGGAATACAAGTTTTCGCGCAGTTCTGAGAGAAAACGTTTACACCTTTCTCTCGTCTACTCTTCGACAATTTGTAAAATCGATGCTCGTGAATTTTGCTAGTTTCGATCTAAAACGATGAATCCCGTTGTTTTGAGCCGGAATACAAGTTTTCGCGCAGTTCTGAGAGAAAAAGTTTACACCTTTCTCTCCTCTACTCTTCTACGACTAGTAAAATCGATGTTCGTGAATCTCGCTAGTTTCGATATAAAACGATGTATCCCGTTGTTTTCAGCAGGAATACAAGTTTTCGCGCAGTTCTGAGAGAAAACGTTTACACCTTTCTCTCGTCTACTCTTCGACGACTTGTAAAATCGATGCTCAAGAATTGTGCTAGTTTCGATCTAAAACGATGTATCCCGTTGTTTTAAGCCGAAATACAAGTTTTCGCGCAGTTCTGAGAGAAAAAGTTTACACCTTTCTCTCCTCTAGTCTTCGACGGCTAGTAAAATCGATGCTCGTAAATTTTGCTAGTTTCGATCTAAAACGATGTATCCCGTTGTTTTGAGCCGGAATACAAGTTTTCGCGCAGTTCTGAGAGAAAAAGTTTACACATTTCTTTCGTCTACTCTTCGACAACTTGTAAAATCGATGCTCGTGAATTTTGCTAGTTTCGATCTAAAACGATGTTTCCCGCTGTTTTGAGCCGAAATAAAAGTTTTCGCTCAGTTCTGAGAGAAAAAGTTTACACCTTTCTCTCGTCTACTCTTCGACGACTTGTAAAATCGATGCTCAAGAATTGTGCTAGTTTCGATCTAAAACGATGTATCCCGTTGTTTTAAGCCGAAATACAAGTTTTCGCGCAGTTCTGAGAGAAAAAGTTTACACCTTTCTCTCCTCTAGTCTTCGACGGCTAGTAAAATCGATGCTCGTAAATTTTGCTAGTTTCGATCTAAAACGATGTATCCCGTTGTTTTGAGCCGGAATACAAGTTTTCGCGCAGTTCTGAGAGAAAAAGTTTACACATTTCTCTCGTCTACTCTTCGACAACTTGTAAAATCGATGCTCGTGAATTGTGCTAGTTTCAATCTAAAACGATGTATCCCTTTGTTTTGAGCCGGAATACAAGTTTTCGCGCAGTTCTGTGAGAAAAAGTTTACACCTTTCTCTCGTCTATTCTTCGACGACTTGTAAAATTGATGCTCGTGAATTTTGCTAGTTTCGATCTAAAACGATGTATCCCGTTGTTTTGAGCCGGAATACAAGTCTTTGCGCAGTACTGAGAGAAAAAGTTTACAGCATTCTCTCGTCTACTCTTCGACGACTTGTAAAATCGATGCTCGTGAATTTTGCTAGTTTCGATCTAAAACGATGTTTCCCGCTGTTTTGAGCCGAAATAAAAGTTTTCGCTCAGTTCTGAGAGAAAAAGTTTACACCTTTCTCTCGTCTACTCTTCGACGACTTGTAAAATCGATGCTCAAGAATTGTGCTAGTTTCGATCTAAAACGATGTATCCCGTTGTTTTAAGCCGAAATACAAGTTTTCGCGCAGTTCTGAGAGAAAAAGTTTACACCTTTCTCTCCTCTAGTCTTCGACGGCTAGTAAAATCGATGCTCGTAAATTTTGCTAGTTTCGATCTAAAACGATGTATCCCGTTGTTTTGAGCCGGAATACAAGTTTTCGCGCAGTTCTGAGAGAAAAAGTTTACACATTTCTTTCGTCTACTCTTCGACAACTTGTAAAATCGATGCTCGTGAATTGTGCTAGTTTCGATCTAAAACGATGTATTCCTTTGTTTTGAGCCGGAATACAAGTTTTCGCGCAGTTCTGTGAGAAAAAGTTTACACCTTTCTCTCGTCTATTCTTCGACGACTTGTAAAATTGATGTTCGTGAATTTTACTAGTTTCGATCTAAAACGATGTATCCCGTTGTTTTGAGCCGGAATACAAGTTTTTGAGCAGTTCTGAGAGAAAACGTTTACAGCATTCTCTCGTCTACTCTTCTACGACTAGTAAAATCGATGTTCGTGAATCTCGCTAGTTTCGATATAAAACGATGTATCCCGTTGTTTTCAGCAGGAATACAAGTTTTCGCGCAGTTCTGAGAGAAAACGTTTACACCTTTCTCTCGTCTACTCTTCGACAATTTGTAAAATCGATGCTCGTGAATTTTGCTAGTTTCGATCTAAAACGATGAATCCCGTTGTTTTGAGCCGGAATACAAGTTTTCGCGCAGTTCTGAGAGAAAAAGTTTACACCTTTCTCTCCTCTACTCTTCTACGACTAGTAAAATCGATGTTCGTGAATCTCGCTAGTTTCGATATAAAACGATGTATCCCGTTGTTTTCAGCAGGAATACAAGTTTTCGCGCAGTTCTGAGAGAAAACGTTTACACCTTTCTCTCGTCTACTCTTCGACGACTTGTAAAATCGATGCTCAAGAATTGTGCTAGTTTCGATCTAAAACGATGTATCCCGTTGTTTTAAGCCGAAATACAAGTTTTCGCGCAGTTCTGAGAGAAAAAGTTTACACCTTTCTCTCGTCTATTCTTCGACGACTTGTAAAATTGATGTTCGTGAATTTTACTAGTTTCGATCTAAAACGATGTATCCCGTTGTTTTGAGCCGGAATACAAGTTTTTGCGCAGTTCTGAGAGAAAAAGTTTACAGCATTCTCTCGTCTACTCTTCTACGACTAGTAAAATCGATGTTCGTGAATCTCGCTAGTTTCGATATAAAACGATGTATCCCGTTGTTTTCAGCAGGAATACAAGTTTTCGCGCAGTTCTGAGAGAAAACGTTTACACCTTTCTCTCGTCTACTCTTCGACAATTTGTAAAATCGATGCTCGTGAATTTTGCTAGTTTCGATCTAAAACGATGAATCCCGTTGTTTTGAGCCGGAATACAAGTTTTCGCGCAGTTCTGAGAGAAAAAGTTTACACCTTTCTCTCCTCTACTCTTCTACGACTAGTAAAATCGATGTTCGTGAATCTCGCTAGTTTCGATATAAAACGATGTATCCCGTTGTTTTCAGCAGGAATACAAGTTTTCGCGCAGTTCTGAGAGAAAACGTTTACACCTTTCTCTCGTCTACTCTTCGACAAATTGTAAAATCGATGCTCGTGAATTTTGCCTGTTTCGATCTAAAACGATGTATCCCGTTGTTGTTGTTTTGAGCCGGAATACAAGTTTCCTTCCCGTAGTTCTGAGAGAAAATGTTCACACCTTTCTCTCGTGTACTCTTCGACGACTTGTAAAATCGATGCTCGTGAATTTTGCTAGTTTCTATCTAAAACGATGTATCCTTTGTTTTGAGCCGGAATACAAGTTTTCGCGCAGTTCTCAGAGAAAAAGGTTACACTTTTCTCTCGTCTACTCTTCGACAAGTAAAATCGATGTTCGTAAATCTCGCTAGATTCGATATAAAACGATGTATCCCGTTGTTTTGAGCCGGAATACAAGTTTTCGCGCAGTTCCGAGAGAAAAAGTTTACACATTTCTCCCGTCTACTCTTCGACAACTTGTAAAATCGATGCTCGTGAATTTTGCTAGTTTCGATCTAAAACGATGTATCCCGTTGTTTTGAGCCGGAATACAAGTTTTCGCGCAGTTCTGAGAGAAAAAGTTTACACATTTCTCTCGTCTACTCTTCGACAACTTGTAAAATCGATGCTCGTGAATTGTGCTAGTTTCAATCTAAAACGATGTATCCCTTTGTTTTGAGCCGGAATACAAGTTTTCGCGCAGTTCTGTGAGAAAAAGTTTACACCTTTCTCTCGTCTATTCTTCGACGACTTGTAAAATTGATGCTCGTGAATTTTGCTAGTTTCGATCTAAAACGATGTATCCCGTTGTTTTGAGCCGGAATACAAGTCTTGGCGCAGTACTGAGAGAAAAAGTTTACAGCATTCTCTCGTCTACTCTTCGACGACTTGTAAAATCGATGCTCGTGAATTTTGCTAGTTTCGATCTAAAACGATGTTTCCCGCTGTTTTGAGCCGAAATAAAAGTTTTCGCTCAGTTCTGAGAGAAAAAGTTTACACCTTTCTCTCGTATACTCTTCGACGACTTGTAAAATCGATGCTCAAGAATTGTGCTAGTTTCGATCTAAAACGATGTATCCCGTTGTTTTAAGCCGAAATACAAGTTTTCGCGCAGTTCTGAGAGAAAAAGTTTACACCTTTCTCTCCTCTAGTCTTCGACGGCTAGTAAAATCGATGCTCGTAAATTTTGCTAGTTTCGATCTAAAACGATGTATCCCGTTGTTTTGAGCCGGAATACAAGTTTTCGCGCAGTTCTGAGAGAAAAAGTTTACACATTTCTTTCGTCTACTCTTCGACAACTTGTAAAGTCGATGCTCGTGAATTGTGCTAGTTTCGATCTAAAACGATGTATCCCTTTGTTTTGAGCCGGAATACAAGTTTTCGCGCAGTTCTGTGAGAAAAAGTTTACACCTTTCTCTCGTCTATTCTTCGACGACTTGTAAAATTGATGTTCGTGAATTTTGCTAGTTTCGATCTAAAACGATGTATCCCGTTGTTTTGAGCCGGAATACAAGTTTTTGCGCAGTTCTGAGAGAAAAAGTTTACAGCATTCTCTCGTCTACTCTTCGACGACTTGTAAAATCGATGCTCGTGAATTTTGCTAGTTTCAATCTAAAACGATGAATCCCGTTGTTTTGAGCCGGAATACAAGTTTTCGCGCAGTTCTGAGAGAAAAAGTTTACACCTTTCTCTCCTCTACTCTTCTACGACTAGTAAAATCGATGTTCGTGAATCTCGCTAGTTTCGATATAAAACGATGTATCCCGTTGTTTTCAGCAGGAATACAAGTTTTCGCGCAGTTCTGAGAGAAAAAGTTTACACCTTTCTCTCGTCTACTCTTCGACAAATTGTAAAATCGATGCTCGTGAATTTTGCCTGTTTCGATCTAAAACGATGTATCCCGTTGTTGTTGTTTTGAGCCGGAATACAAGTTTCCTTCCCGTAGTTCTGAGAGAAAATGTTCACACCTTTCTCTCGTGTACTCTTCGACGACTTGTAAAATCGATGCTCGTGAATTTTGCTAGTTTCGATTTAAAACGATGTATCCCGTTGTTTTAAGCCGGAATACAAGTTTTCGCGCAGTTCTGAGAGAAAAAGTTTACACCTTTCTCTCCTCTAGTCTTCGACGGCTAGTAAAATCGATGCTCGTAAATTTTGCTAGTTTCGATCTAAAACGATGTATCCCGTTGTTTTGAGCCGGAATACAAGTTTTCGCGCAGTTCTGGGAGAAAAAGTTTACACATTTCTCTCGTCTACTCTTCGACAACTTGTAAAATCGATGCTCGTGAATTGTGCTAGTTTCAATCTAAAACGATGTATCCCTTTGTTTTGAGCCGGAATACAAGTTTTCTCGCAGTTCTGTGAGAAAAAGTTTACACCTTTCTCTCGTCTATTCTTCGACGACTTGTAAAATTGATGCTCGTGAATTTTGCTAGTTTCGATCTAAAACGATGTATCCCGTTGTTTTGAGCCGGAATACAAGTCTTTGCGCAGTACTGAGAGAAAAAGTTTACAGCATTCTCTCGTCTACTCTTCGACGACTTGTAAAATCGATGCTCGTGAATTTTGCTAGTTTCGATCTAAAACGATCTTTCCCGCTGTTTTGAGCCGAAATAAAAGTTTTCGCTCAGTTCTGAGAGAAAAAGTTTACACCTTTCTCTCGTCTACTCTTCGACGACTTGTAAAATCGATGCTCAAGAATTGTGCTAGTTTCGATCTAAAACGATGTATCCCGTTGTTTTAAGCCGAAATACAAGTTTTCGCGCAGTTCTGAGAGAAAAAGTTTACACCTTTCTCTCCTCTAGTCTTCGACGGCTAGTAAAATCGATGCTCGTAAATTTTGCTAGTTTCGATCTAAAACGATGTATCCCGTTGTTTTGAGCCGGAATACAAGTTTTCGCGCAGTTCTGAGAGAAAAAGTTTACACATTTCTTCCGTCTACTCTTCGACAACTTGTAAAATCGATGCTCGTGAATTGTGCTAGTTTCGTTCTAAAACGATGTATCCCTTTGTTTTGAGCCGGAATACAAGTTTTCGCGCAGTTCTGTGAGAAAAAGTTTACACCTTTCTCTCGTCTATTCTTCGACGACTTGTAAAATTGATGTTCGTGAATTTTGCTAGTTTCGATCTAAAACGATGTATCCCGTTGTTTTGAGCCGGAATACAATTTTTTGCGCAGTTCTGAGAGAAAAAGTTTACAGCATTCTCTCGTCTACTCTTCGACAATTTGTAAAATCGATGCTCGTGAATGTTGCTAGTTTCGATCTAAAACGATGAATCCCGTTGTTTTGAGCCGGAATACAAGTTTTCGCGCAGTTCTGAGAGAAAAAGTTTACACCTTTCTCTCTACTCTTCTACGACTAGTAAAATCGATGTTCGTGAATCTCGCTAGTTTCGATATAAAACTATGTATCCCGTTGTTTTCAGCAGGAATACAAGTTTTCGCGCAGTTCTGAGAGAAAAAGTTTACACCTTTCTCTCGTCTACTCTTCGACAAATTGTAAAATCGATGCTCGTGAATTTTGCCTGTTTCGATCTAAAACGATGTATCCCGTTGTTGTTTTGAGCCGGAATACAAGTTTCCTTCCCGTAGTTCTGAGAGAAAATGTTCACACCTTTCTCTCGTGTACTCTTCGACGACTTGTAAAATCGATGCTCGTGAATTTTGCTAGTTTCAATCTAAAACGATGTATCCTTTGTTTTGAGCCGGAATACAAGTTTTCTCGCAGTTCTGTGAGAAAAAGTTTACACCTTTCTCTCCTCTACTCTTCTACGACTAGTAAAATCGATGTTCGTGAATCTCGCTAGTTTCGATATAAAACGATGTATCCCGTTGTTTTCAGCAGGAATACAAGTTTTCGCGCAGTTCTGAGAGAAAAAGGTTACACCTTTCTCTCGTCTACTCTTCGACAAGTAAAATCGATGTTCGTAAATCTCGCTAGATTCGATATAAAACGATGTATCCCGTTGTTTTGAGCCGGAATACAAGTTTTCGCGCAGTTCCGAGAGAAAAAGTTTACACATTTCTCCCGTCTACTCTTCGACAACTTGTAAAATCGATGCTCGTGAATTTTGCTAGTTTCGATCTAAAACGATGTATCCCGGTATTTTGAGCCGGAATACAAGTTTTCGCGCAGTTCCGAGAGAAAAAGTTTACACATTTCTCCCGTCTACTCTTCGACAACTTGTAAAATCGATGCTCATGAATTGTGGTAGTTTCGATCTAAAACGATGTATCCCTTTGTTTTGAGCCGGAATACAAGTTTTCGCGCAGTTCTGAGAGAAAAAGTTTACACCTTTCTCTCGTCTACTCTTCGACGACTTGTAAAATCGATGCTCAAGAATTGTGCTAGTTTCGATCTAAAACGATGTATCCCGTTGTTTTAAGCCGGAATACAAGTTTTCGCGCAGTTCTGAGAGAAAAAGTTTACACCTTTCTCTCCTCTAGTCTTCGACGGCTAGTAAAATCGATGCTCGTAAATTTTGCTAGTTTTGATCTAAAACGATGTATCCCGTTGTTTTGAGCCGGAATACATGTTTTCGCGCAGTTCTGTGAGAAAAAGTTTACACCTTTCTCTCGTCTATTCTTCGACGACTTGTAAAATTGATGCTCGTGAATTTTGCTAGTTTCGATCTAAAACGATGTATCCCGTTGTTTTGAGCCGGAATACAAGTCTTTGCGCAGTACTGAGAGAAAAAGTTTACAGCATTCTCTCGTCTACTCTTCGACGACTTGTAAAATCGATGCTCGTGAATTTTGTTAGTTTCGATCTAAAACGATGTTTCCCGCTGTTTTGAGCCGAAATAAAAGTTTTCGCTCAGTTCTGAGAGAAAAAGTTTACACCTTTCTCTCGTCTACTCTTCGACGACTTGTAAAATCGATGCTCAAGAATTGTGCTAGTTTCGATCTAAAACGATGTATCCCGTTGTTTTAAGCCGAAATACAAGTTTTCGCGCAGTTCTGAGAGAAAAAGTTTACACCTTTCTCTCCTCTAGTCTTCGACGGCTAGTAAAATCGATGCTCGTAAATTTTGCTAGTTTCGATCTAAAACGATGTATCCCTTTGTTTTGAGCCGGAATACAAGTTTTCGCGCAGTTCTGTGAGAAAAAGTTTACACCTTTCTCTCGTCTATTCTTCGACGACTTGTAAAATTGATGTTCGTGAATTTTGCTAGTTTCGATTTAAAACGATGTATCCCGTTGTTTTGAGCCGGAATACAAGTTTTTGCGCAGTTCTGAGAGAAAAAGTTTACAGCATTCTCTCGTCTACTCTTCGACGACTTGTAAAATCGATTCTCGTGAATTTTGCTAGTTTCGATCTAAAACGATGAATCCCGTTGTTTTGAGCCGGAATACAAGTTTTCGCGCAGTTCTGAGAGAAAAAGTTTACACCTTTCTCTCCTCTACTCTTCTACGACTAGTAAAATCGATGTTCGTGAATCTCGCTAGTTTCGATATAAAACGATGTATCCCGTTGTTTTCAGCAGGAATACAAGTTTTCGCGCAGTTCTGAGAGAAAAAGTTTACACCTTTCTCTCGTCTACTCTTCGACAAATTGTAAAATCGATGCTCGTGAATTTTGCTAGTTTCGATCTAAAACGATGTTTCCCGCTGTTTTGAGCCGAAATAAAAGTTTTCGCTCAGTTCTGAGAGAAAAAGTTTACACCTTTCTCTCGTCTACTCTTCGACGACTTGTAAAATCGATGCTCAAGAATTGTGCTAGTTTCGATCTAAAACGATGTATCCCGTTGTTTTAAGCCGAAATACAAGTTTTCGCGCAGTTCTGAGAGAAAAAGTTTACACCTTTCTCTCCTCTAGTCTTCGACGGCTAGTAAAATCGATGCTCGTAAATTTTGCTAGTTTCGATCTAAAACGATGTATCCCGTTGTTTTGAGCCGGAATACAAGTTTTCGCGCAGTTCTGAGAGAAAAAGTTTACACATTTCTTTCGTCTACTCTTCGACAACTTGTAAAATCGATGCTCGTGAATTGTGCTAGTTTCGATCTAAAACGATGTATCCCTTTGTTTTGAGCCGGAATACAGGTTTTCGCGCAGTTCTGTGAGAAAAAGTTTACACCTTTCTCTCGTCTATTCTTCGACGACTTGTAAAATTGATGTTCGTGAATTTTGCTAGTTTCGATCTAAAACGATGTATCCCGTTGTTTTGAGCCGGAATACAAGTTTTTGCGCAGTTCTGAGAGAAAAAGTTTACAGCATTCTCTCGTCTACTCTTCGACAATTTGTAAAATCGATGCTCGTGAATTTTGCCTGTTTCGATCTAAAACGATGTATCCCGTTGTTGTTGTTTTGAGCCGGAATACAAGTTTCCTTCCCGTAGTTCTGAGAGAAAATGTTCACACCTTTCTCTCGTGTACTCTTCGACGACTTGTAAAATCGATGCTCGTGAATTTTGCTAGTTTCTATCTAAAACGATGTATCCTTTGTTTTGAGCCGGAATACAAGTTTTCGCGCAGTTCTCAGAGAAAAAGGTTACACTTTTCTCTCGTCTACTCTTCGACAAGTAAAATCGATGTTCGTAAATCTCGCTAGATTCGATATAAAACGATGTATCCCGTTGTTTTGAGCCGGAATACAAGTTTTCGCGCAGTTCCGAGAGAAAAAGTTTACACATTTCTCCCGTCTACTCTTCGACAACTTGTAAAATCGATGCTCGTGAATTTTGCTAGTTTCGATCTAAAACGATGTATCCCGTTGTTTTGAGCCGGAATACAAGTTTTCGCGCAGTTCTGAGAGAAAAAGTTTACACATTTCTCTCGTCTACTCTTCGACAACTTGTAAAATCGATGCTCGTGAATTGTGCTAGTTTCAATCTAAAACGATGTATCCCTTTGTTTTGAGCCGGAATACAAGTTTTCGCGCAGTTCTGTGAGAAAAAGTTTACACCTTTCTCTCGTCTATTCTTCGACGACTTGTAAAATTGATGCTCGTGAATTTTGCTAGTTTCGATCTAAAACGATGTATCCCGTTGTTTTGAGCCGGAATACAAGTCTTGGCGCAGTACTGAGAGAAAAAGTTTACAGCATTCTCTCGTCTACTCTTCGACGACTTGTAAAATCGATGCTCGTGAATTTTGCTAGTTTCGATCTAAAACGATGTTTCCCGCTGTTTTGAGCCGAAATAAAAGTTTTCGCTCAGTTCTGAGAGAAAAAGTTTACACCTTTCTCTCGTATACTCTTCGACGACTTGTAAAATCGATGCTCAAGAATTGTGCTAGTTTCGATCTAAAACGATGTATCCCGTTGTTTTAAGCCGAAATACAAGTTTTCGCGCAGTTCTGAGAGAAAAAGTTTACACCTTTCTCTCCTCTAGTCTTCGACGGCTAGTAAAATCGATGCTCGTAAATTTTGCTAGTTTCGATCTAAAACGATGTATCCCGTTGTTTTGAGCCGGAATACAAGTTTTCGCGCAGTTCTGAGAGAAAAAGTTTACACATTTCTTTCGTCTACTCTTCGACAACTTGTAAAGTCGATGCTCGTGAATTGTGCTAGTTTCGATCTAAAACGATGTATCCCTTTGTTTTGAGCCGGAATACAAGTTTTCGCGCAGTTCTGTGAGAAAAAGTTTACACCTTTCTCTCGTCTATTCTTCGACGACTTGTAAAATTGATGTTCGTGAATTTTGCTAGTTTCGATCTAAAACGATGTATCCCGTTGTTTTGAGCCGGAATACAAGTTTTTGCGCAGTTCTGAGAGAAAAAGTTTACAGCATTCTCTCGTCTACTCTTCGACGACTTGTAAAATCGATGCTCGTGAATTTTGCTAGTTTCAATCTAAAACGATGAATCCCGTTGTTTTGAGCCGGAATACAAGTTTTCGCGCAGTTCTGAGAGAAAAAGTTTACACCTTTCTCTCCTCTACTCTTCTACGACTAGTAAAATCGATGTTCGTGAATCTCGCTAGTTTCGATATAAAACGATGTATCCCGTTGTTTTCAGCAGGAATACAAGTTTTCGCGCAGTTCTGAGAGAAAAAGTTTACACCTTTCTCTCGTCTACTCTTCGACAAATTGTAAAATCGATGCTCGTGAATTTTGCCTGTTTCGATCTAAAACGATGTATCCCGTTGTTGTTGTTTTGAGCCGGAATACAAGTTTCCTTCCCGTAGTTCTGAGAGAAAATGTTCACACCTTTCTCTCGTGTACTCTTCGACGACTTGTAAAATCGATGCTCGTGAATTTTGCTAGTTTCGATTTAAAACGATGTATCCCGTTGTTTTAAGCCGGAATACAAGTTTTCGCGCAGTTCTGAGAGAAAAAGTTTACACCTTTCTCTCCTCTAGTCTTCGACGGCTAGTAAAATCGATGCTCGTAAATTTTGCTAGTTTCGATCTAAAACGATGTATCCCGTTGTTTTGAGCCGGAATACAAGTTTTCGCGCAGTTCTGGGAGAAAAAGTTTACACATTTCTCTCGTCTACTCTTCGACAACTTGTAAAATCGATGCTCGTGAATTGTGCTAGTTTCAATCTAAAACGATGTATCCCTTTGTTTTGAGCCGGAATACAAGTTTTCTCGCAGTTCTGTGAGAAAAAGTTTACACCTTTCTCTCGTCTATTCTTCGACGACTTGTAAAATTGATGCTCGTGAATTTTGCTAGTTTCGATCTAAAACGATGTATCCCGTTGTTTTGAGCCGGAATACAAGTCTTTGCGCAGTACTGAGAGAAAAAGTTTACAGCATTCTCTCGTCTACTCTTCGACGACTTGTAAAATCGATGCTCGTGAATTTTGCTAGTTTCGATCTAAAACGATCTTTCCCGCTGTTTTGAGCCGAAATAAAAGTTTTCGCTCAGTTCTGAGAGAAAAAGTTTACACCTTTCTCTCGTCTACTCTTCGACGACTTGTAAAATCGATGCTCAAGAATTGTGCTAGTTTCGATCTAAAACGATGTATCCCGTTGTTTTAAGCCGAAATACAAGTTTTCGCGCAGTTCTGAGAGAAAAAGTTTACACCTTTCTCTCCTCTAGTCTTCGACGGCTAGTAAAATCGATGCTCGTAAATTTTGCTAGTTTCGATCTAAAACGATGTATCCCGTTGTTTTGAGCCGGAATACAAGTTTTCGCGCAGTTCTGAGAGAAAAAGTTTACACATTTCTTCCGTCTACTCTTCGACAACTTGTAAAATCGATGCTCGTGAATTGTGCTAGTTTCGTTCTAAAACGATGTATCCCTTTGTTTTGAGCCGGAATACAAGTTTTCGCGCAGTTCTGTGAGAAAAAGTTTACACCTTTCTCTCGTCTATTCTTCGACGACTTGTAAAATTGATGTTCGTGAATTTTGCTAGTTTCGATCTAAAACGATGTATCCCGTTGTTTTGAGCCGGAATACAATTTTTTGCGCAGTTCTGAGAGAAAAAGTTTACAGCATTCTCTCGTCTACTCTTCGACAATTTGTAAAATCGATGCTCGTGAATGTTGCTAGTTTCGATCTAAAACGATGAATCCCGTTGTTTTGAGCCGGAATACAAGTTTTCGCGCAGTTCTGAGAGAAAAAGTTTACACCTTTCTCTCTACTCTTCTACGACTAGTAAAATCGATGTTCGTGAATCTCGCTAGTTTCGATATAAAACTATGTATCCCGTTGTTTTCAGCAGGAATACAAGTTTTCGCGCAGTTCTGAGAGAAAAAGTTTACACCTTTCTCTCGTCTACTCTTCGACAAATTGTAAAATCGATGCTCGTGAATTTTGCCTGTTTCGATCTAAAACGATGTATCCCGTTGTTGTTTTGAGCCGGAATACAAGTTTCCTTCCCGTAGTTCTGAGAGAAAATGTTCACACCTTTCTCTCGTGTACTCTTCGACGACTTGTAAAATCGATGCTCGTGAATTTTGCTAGTTTCAATCTAAAACGATGTATCCTTTGTTTTGAGCCGGAATACAAGTTTTCTCGCAGTTCTGTGAGAAAAAGTTTACACCTTTCTCTCCTCTACTCTTCTACGACTAGTAAAATCGATGTTCGTGAATCTCGCTAGTTTCGATATAAAACGATGTATCCCGTTGTTTTCAGCAGGAATACAAGTTTTCGCGCAGTTCTGAGAGAAAAAGGTTACACCTTTCTCTCGTCTACTCTTCGACAAGTAAAATCGATGTTCGTAAATCTCGCTAGATTCGATATAAAACGATGTATCCCGTTGTTTTGAGCCGGAATACAAGTTTTCGCGCAGTTCCGAGAGAAAAAGTTTACACATTTCTCCCGTCTACTCTTCGACAACTTGTAAAATCGATGCTCGTGAATTTTGCTAGTTTCGATCTAAAACGATGTATCCCGGTATTTTGAGCCGGAATACAAGTTTTCGCGCAGTTCCGAGAGAAAAAGTTTACACATTTCTCCCGTCTACTCTTCGACAACTTGTAAAATCGATGCTCATGAATTGTGGTAGTTTCGATCTAAAACGATGTATCCCTTTGTTTTGAGCCGGAATACAAGTTTTCGCGCAGTTCTGAGAGAAAAAGTTTACACCTTTCTCTCGTCTACTCTTCGACGACTTGTAAAATCGATGCTCAAGAATTGTGCTAGTTTCGATCTAAAACGATGTATCCCGTTGTTTTAAGCCGGAATACAAGTTTTCGCGCAGTTCTGAGAGAAAAAGTTTACACCTTTCTCTCCTCTAGTCTTCGACGGCTAGTAAAATCGATGCTCGTAAATTTTGCTAGTTTTGATCTAAAACGATGTATCCCGTTGTTTTGAGCCGGAATACATGTTTTCGCGCAGTTCTGTGAGAAAAAGTTTACACCTTTCTCTCGTCTATTCTTCGACGACTTGTAAAATTGATGCTCGTGAATTTTGCTAGTTTCGATCTAAAACGATGTATCCCGTTGTTTTGAGCCGGAATACAAGTCTTTGCGCAGTACTGAGAGAAAAAGTTTACAGCATTCTCTCGTCTACTCTTCGACGACTTGTAAAATCGATGCTCGTGAATTTTGTTAGTTTCGATCTAAAACGATGTTTCCCGCTGTTTTGAGCCGAAATAAAAGTTTTCGCTCAGTTCTGAGAGAAAAAGTTTACACCTTTCTCTCGTCTACTCTTCGACGACTTGTAAAATCGATGCTCAAGAATTGTGCTAGTTTCGATCTAAAACGATGTATCCCGTTGTTTTAAGCCGAAATACAAGTTTTCGCGCAGTTCTGAGAGAAAAAGTTTACACCTTTCTCTCCTCTAGTCTTCGACGGCTAGTAAAATCGATGCTCGTAAATTTTGCTAGTTTCGATCTAAAACGATGTATCCCTTTGTTTTGAGCCGGAATACAAGTTTTCGCGCAGTTCTGTGAGAAAAAGTTTACACCTTTCTCTCGTCTATTCTTCGACGACTTGTAAAATTGATGTTCGTGAATTTTGCTAGTTTCGATTTAAAACGATGTATCCCGTTGTTTTGAGCCGGAATACAAGTTTTTGCGCAGTTCTGAGAGAAAAAGTTTACAGCATTCTCTCGTCTACTCTTCGACGACTTGTAAAATCGATTCTCGTGAATTTTGCTAGTTTCGATCTAAAACGATGAATCCCGTTGTTTTGAGCCGGAATACAAGTTTTCGCGCAGTTCTGAGAGAAAAAGTTTACACCTTTCTCTCCTCTACTCTTCTACGACTAGTAAAATCGATGTTCGTGAATCTCGCTAGTTTCGATATAAAACGATGTATCCCGTTGTTTTCAGCAGGAATACAAGTTTTCGCGCAGTTCTGAGAGAAAAAGTTTACACCTTTCTCTCGTCTACTCTTCGACAAATTGTAAAATCGATGCTCGTGAATTTTGCTAGTTTCGATCTAAAACGATGTTTCCCGCTGTTTTGAGCCGAAATAAAAGTTTTCGCTCAGTTCTGAGAGAAAAAGTTTACACCTTTCTCTCGTCTACTCTTCGACGACTTGTAAAATCGATGCTCAAGAATTGTGCTAGTTTCGATCTAAAACGATGTATCCCGTTGTTTTAAGCCGAAATACAAGTTTTCGCGCAGTTCTGAGAGAAAAAGTTTACACCTTTCTCTCCTCTAGTCTTCGACGGCTAGTAAAATCGATGCTCGTAAATTTTGCTAGTTTCGATCTAAAACGATGTATCCCGTTGTTTTGAGCCGGAATACAAGTTTTCGCGCAGTTCTGAGAGAAAAAGTTTACACATTTCTTTCGTCTACTCTTCGACAACTTGTAAAATCGATGCTCGTGAATTGTGCTAGTTTCGATCTAAAACGATGTATCCCTTTGTTTTGAGCCGGAATACAGGTTTTCGCGCAGTTCTGTGAGAAAAAGTTTACACCTTTCTCTCGTCTATTCTTCGACGACTTGTAAAATTGATGTTCGTGAATTTTGCTAGTTTCGATCTAAAACGATGTATCCCGTTGTTTTGAGCCGGAATACAAGTTTTTGCGCAGTTCTGAGAGAAAAAGTTTACAGCATTCTCTCGTCTACTCTTCGACAATTTGTAAAATCGATGCTCGTGAATTTTGCTAGTTTCGATCTAAAACGATGAATCCCGTTGTTTTGAGCCGGAATACAAGTTTTCGCGCAGTTCTGAGAGAAAAAGTTTACACCTTTCTCTCCTCTACTCTTCTACGACTAGTAAAATCGATGTTCGTGAATCTCGCTAGTTTCAATATAAAACGATGTATCCCGTTGTTTTCAGCAGGAATACAAGTTTTCGCGCAGTTCTGAGAGAAAAAGTTTACACCTTTCTCTCGTCTACTCTTCGACAAATTGTAAAATCGATGCTCGTGAATTTTGCCTGTTTCGATCTAAAACGATGTATCCCGTTGTTGTTTTGAGCCGGAATACAAGTTTCCTTCCCGTAGTTCTGAGCGAAAATGTTCACACCTTTCTCTCGTGTACTCTTCGACGACTTGTAAAATCGATGCTCGTGAATTTTGCTAGTTTCAATCTAAAACGATGTATCCTTTGTTTTGAGCCGGAATACAAGTTTTCGCGCAGTTCTGAGAGAAAAAGGTTACACCTTTCTCTCGTCTACTCTTCGACAAGTAAAATCGATGTTCGTAAATCTCGCTAGATTCGATATAAAACGATGTATCCCGTTGTTTTGAGCCGGAATACAAGTTTTCGCGCAGTTCCGAGAGAAAAAGTTTACACATTTCTCCCGTCTACTCTTCGACAACTTGTAAAATCGATGCTCGTGAATTTTGCTAGTTTCGATCTAAAACGATGTATCCCGGTATTTTGAGCCGGAATACAAGTTTTCGCGCAGTTCCGAGAGAAAAAGTTTACACATTTCTCCCGTCTACTCTTCGACAACTTGTAAAATCGATGCTCATGAATTGTGGTAGTTTCGATCTAAAACGATGTATCCCTTTGTTTTGAGCCGGAATACAAGTTTTCGCGCAGTTCTGAGAGAAAAAGTTTACACCTTTCTCTCGTCTACTCTTCGACGACTTGTAAAATCGATGCACAAGAATTGTGCTAGTTTCGATCTAAAACGATGTATCCCGTTGTTTTAAGCCGGAATACAAGTTTTCGCGCAGTTCTGAGAGAAAAAGTTTACACCTTTCTCTCCTCTAGTCTTCGACGGCTAGTAAAATCGATGCTCGTAAATTTTGCTAGTTTCGATCTAAAACGATGTATCCCGTTGTTTTGAGCCGGAATACAAGTTTTCGCGCAGTTCTGAGAGAAAAAGTTTACACATTTCTCTCGTCTACTCTTCGACAACTTGTAAAATCGATGCTCGTGAATTGTGCTAGTTTCAATCTAAAACGATGTATCCCTTTGTTTTGAGCCGGAATACAAGTTTTCGCGCAGTTCTGTGAGAAAAAGTTTACACCTTTCTCTCGTCTATTCTTCGACGACTTGTAAGATCGATGCTCGTGAATTTTGCTAGTTTCGATCTAAAACGATGTATCCCGTTGTTTTGAGCCGGAATACAAGTCTTTGCGCAGTACTGAGAGAAAAAGTTTACACCTTTCTCTCGTCTACTCTTCGACGACTTGTAAAATCGATGCTCAAGAATTGTGCTAGTTTCGATCTAAAACGATGTATCCCGTTGTTTTAAGCCGAAATACAAGTTTTCGCGCAGTTCTGAGAGAAAAAGTTTACACCTTTCTCTCGTCTATTCTTGGACGACTTATAAAATTGATGCTCGTGAATTTTGCTAGTTTCGATCTAAAACGATGTATCCCGTTGTTTTGAGCCGGAATACAAGTTTTCGCGCAGTTCTGAGAGAAAAAGTTTACACATTTCTTTCGTCTACTCTTCGACAACTTGTAAAATCGATGCTCGTGAATTGTGCTAGTTTCGATCTAAAACGATGTATCCCTTTGTTTTGAGCCGGAATACAAGTTTTCGCGCAGTTCTGCGAGAAAAAGTTTACACCTTTCTCTCCTCTACTCTTCTACGACTAGTAAAATCGATGTTCGTGAATCTCGCTAGTTTCGATATAAAACGATGTATCCCGTTGTTTTCAGCAGGAATACAAGTTTTCGCGCAGTTCTGAGAGAAAAAGTTTACACCTTTCTCTCGTCTACTCTTCGACAAATTGTAAAATCGATGCTCGTGAATTTTGCCTGTTTCGATCTAAAACGATGTATCCCGTTGTTGTTGTTTTGAGCCGGAATACAAGTTTCCTTCCCGTAGTTCTGAGAGAAAATGTTCACACCTTTCTCTCGTGTACTCTTCGACGACTTGTAAAATCGATGCTCGTGAATTTTGCTAGTTTCGATTTAAAACGATGTATCCCGTTGTTTTAAGCCGGAATACAAGTTTTCGCGCAGTTCTGAGAGAAAAAGTTTACACCTTTCTCTCCTCTAGTCTTCGACGGCTAGTAAAATCGATGCTCGTAAATTTTGCTAGTTTCGATCTAAAACGATGTATCCCGTTGTTTTGAGCCGGAATACAAGTTTTCGCGCAGTTCTGAGAGAAAAAGTTTACACATTTCTCTCGTCTACTCTTCGACAACTTGTAAAATCGATGCTCGTGAATTGTGCTAGTTTCAATCTAAAACGATGTATCCCTTTGTTTTGAGCCGGAATACAAGTTTTCGCGCAGTTCTGTGAGAAAAAGTTTACACCTTTCTCTCGTCTATTCTTGGACGACTTATAAAATTGATGCTCGTGAATTTTGCTAGTTTCGATCTAAAACGATGTATCCCGTTGTTTTGAGCCGGAATACAAGTCTTTGCGCAGTACTGAGAGAAAAAGTTTACAGCATTCTCTCGTCAACTCTTCGACGACTTGTAAAATCGATGCTCGTGAATTTTGCTAGTTTCGATCTAAAACGATGTTTCCCGCTGTTTTGAGCCGAAATAAAAGTTTTCGCTCAGTTCTGAGAGAAAAAGTTTACACCTTTCTCTCGTCTACTCTTCGACGACTTGTAAAATCGATGCTCAAGAATTGTGCTAGTTTCGATCTAAAACGATGTATCCCGTTGTTTTAAGCCGAAATACAAGTTTTCGCGCAGTTCTGAGAGAAAAAGTTTACACCTTTCTCTCCTCTAGTCTTCGACGGCTAGTAAAATCGATGCTCGTAAATTTTGCTAGTTTCGATCTAAAACGATGTATCCCGTTGTTTTGAGCCGGAATACAAGTTTTCGCGCAGTTCTGAGAGAAAAAGTTTACACATTTCTTTCGTCTACTCTTCGACAACTTGTAAAATCGATGCTCGTGAATTGTGCTAGTTTCTATCTAAAACGATGTATCCCTTTGTTTTGAGCCGGAATACAAGTTTTCGCGCAGTTCTGTGAGAAAAAGTTTACACCTTTCTCTCGTCTATTCTTCGACGACTTGTAAAATTGATGTTCGTGAATTTTGCTAGTGTCGATCTAAAACGATGTATCCCGTTGTTTTGAGCCGGAATACAAGTTTTTGCGCAGTTCTGAGAGAAAAAGTTTACAGCATTCTCTCGTCTACTCTTCGACAATTTGTAAAATCGATGCTCGTGAATTTTGCTAGTTTCGATCTAAAACGATGAATCCCGTTGTTTTGAGCCGGAATACAAGTTTTCGCGCAGTTCTGAGAGAAAAAGTTTACACCTTTCTCTCCTCTACTCTTCTACGACTAGTAAAATCGATGTTCGTGAATCTCGCTAGTTTCGATATAAAACGATGTATCCCGTTGTTTTCAGCAGGAATACAAGTTTTCGCGCAGTTCTGAGAGAAAAAGTTTACAACTTTCTCTCGTCTACTCTTCGACAAATTGTAAAATCGATGCTCGTGAATTTTGCCTGTTTCGATCTAAAACGATGTATCCCGTTGTTGTTGTTTTGAGCCGGAATACAAGTTTCCTTCCCGTAGTTCTGAGAGAAAATGTTCACACCTTTCTCTCGTGTACTCTTCGACGACTTGTAAAATCGATGCTCGTGAATTTTGCTAGTTTCAATCTAAAACGATGTATCCTTTGTTTTGAGCCGGAATACAAGTTTTCGCGCAGTTCTGAGAGAAAAAGGTTACACCTTTCTCTCGTCTACTCTTCGACAAGTAAAATCGATGTTCGTAAATCTCGCTAGATTCGATATAAAACGATGTATCCCGTTGTTTTGAGCCGGAATACAAGTTTTCGCGCAGTTCCGAGAGAAAAAGTTTACACATTTCTCCCGTCTACTCTTCGACAACTTGTAAAATCGATGCTCGTGAATTTTGCTAGTTTCGATCTAAAACGATGTATCCCGGTATTTTGAGCCGGAATACAAGTTTTCGCGCAGTTCCGAGAGAAAAAGTTTACACATTTCTCCCGTCTACTCTTCGACAACTTGTAAAATCGATGCTCATGAATTGTGGTAGTTTCGATCTAAAACGATGTATCCCGTTGTTTTAAGCCGGAATACAAGTTTTCGCGCAGTTCTGAGAGAAAAAGTTTACACCTTTCTCTCCTCTAGTCTTCGACGGCTAGTAAAATCGATGCTCGTAAATTTTGCTAGTTTCGATCTAAAACGATGTATCCCGTTGTTTTGAGCCGGAATACAAGTTTTCGCGCAGTTCTGAGAGAAAAAGTTTACACATTTCTCTCGTCTACTCTTCGACAACTTGTAAAATCGATGCTCGTGAATTGTGCTAGTTTCAATCTAAAACGATGTATCCCTTTGTTTTGAGCCGGAATACAAGTTTTCGCGCAGTTCTGTGAGAAAAAGTTTACACCTTTCTCTCGTCTATTCTTCGACGACTTGTAAAATTGATGCTCGTGAATTTTGCTAGTTTCGATCTAAAACGATGTATCCCGTTGTTTTGAGCCGGAATACAAGTCTTTGCGCAGTACTGAGAGAAAAAGTTTACAGCATTCTCTCGTCTACTCTTCGACGACTTGTAAAATCGATGCTCGTGAATTTTGCTAGTTTCGATCTAAAACGATGTTTCCCGCTGTTTTGAGCCGAAATAAAAGTTTTCGCTCAGTTCTGAGAGAAAAAGTTTACACCTTTCTCTCGTCTACTCTTCGACGACTTGTAAAATCGATGCTCAAGAATTGTGCTATATTCGATCTAAAACGATGTATCCCGTTGTTTTAAGCCGAAATACAAGTTTTCGCGCAGTTCTGATAGAAAAAGTTTACACCTTTCTCTCCTCTAGTCTTCGACGGCTAGTAAAATCGATGCTCGTAAATTTTGCTAGTTTCGATCTAAAACGATGTATCCCGTTGTTTTGAGCCGGAATACAAGTTTTCGCGCAGTTCTGAGAGAAAAAGTTTACACATTTCTTTCGTCTACTCTTCGACAACTTGTAAAATCGATGCTCGTGAATTGTGCTAGTTTCGATCTAAAACGATGTATCCCTTTGTTTTGAGCCGGAATACAAGTTTTCGCGCAGTTCTGTGAGAAAAAGTTTACACCTTTCTCTCGTCTATTCTTCGACGACTTGTAAAATTGATGTTCGTGAATTTTGCTAGTTTCGATCTAAAACGATGTATCCCGTTGTTTTGAGCCGGAATACAAGTTTTTGCGCAGTTCTGAGAGAAAAAGTTTACAGCATTCTCTCGTCTACTCTTCGACGACTTGTAAAATCGATGCTCGTGAATTTTGCTAGTTTCGATCTAAAACGATGAATCCCGTTGTTTTGAGCCGGAATACAAGTTTTCGCGCAGTTCTGAGAGAAAAAGTTTACACCTTTCTCTCCTCTACTCTTCTACGACTAGTAAAATCGATGTTCGTGAATCTCGCTAGTTTCGATATAAAACGATGTATCCCGTTGTTTTCAGCAGGAATACAAGTTTTCGCGCAGTTCTGAGAGAAAAAGTTTACACCTTTCTCTCGTCTACTCTTCGACAAATTGTAAAATCGATGCTCGTGAATTTTGCCTGTTTCGATCTAAAACGATGTATCCCGTTGTTGTTGTTTTGAGCCGGAATACAAGTTTCCTTCCCGTAGTTCTGAGAGAAAATGTTCACATTTTCTCTCGTGTACTCTTCGACGACTTGTAAAATCGATGCTCGTGAATTTTGCTAGTTTCAATCTAAAACGATGTATCCTTTGTTTTGAGCCGGAATACAAGTTTTCGCGCAGTTCTGAGAGAAAAAGGTTACACCTTTCTCTCGTCTACTCTTCGACAAGTAAAATCGATGTTCGTAAATCTCGCTAGATTCGATATAAAACGATGTATCCCGTTGTTTTGAGCCGGAATACAAGTTTTCGCGCAGTTCCGAGAGAAAAAGTTTACACATTTCTCCCGTCTACTCTTCGACAACTTGTAAAATCGATGCTCGTGAATTTTGCTAGTTTCGATCTAAAACGATGTATCCCGGTATTTTGAGCCGGAATACAAGTTTTCGCGCAGTTCCGAGAGAAAAAGTTTACACATTTCTCCCGTCTACTCTTCGACAACTTGTAAAATCGATGCTCATGAATTGTGGTAGTTTCGATCTAAAACGATGTATCCCTTTGTTTTGAGCCGGAATACAAGTTTTCGCGCAGTTCTGAGAGAAAAAGTTTACACCTTTCTCTCGTCTACTCTTCGACGACTTGTAAAATCGATGCTCAAGAATTGTGCTAGTTTCGATCTAAAACGATGTATCCCGTTGTTTTAAGCCGGAATACAAGTTTTCGCGCAGTTCTGAGAGAAAAAGTTTACACCTTTCTCTCCTCTAGTCTTCGACGGCTAGTAAAATCGATGCTCGTAAATTTTGCTAGTTTCGATCTAAAACGATGTATCCCGTTGTTTTGAGCCGGAATACAAGTTTTCGCGCAGTTCTGAGAGAAAAAGTTTACACATTTCTCTCGTCTACTCTTCGACAACTTGTAAAATCGATGCTCGTGAATTGTGCTAGTTTCAATCTAAAACGATGTATCCCTTTGTTTTGAGCCGGAATACAAGTTTTCGCGCAGTTCTGTGAGAAAAAGTTTACACCTTTCTCTCGTCTATTCTTCGACGACTTGTAAAATTGATGCTCGTGAATTTTGCTAGTTTCGATCTAAAACGATGTATCCCGTTGTTTTGAGCCGGAATACAAGTCTTTGCGCAGTACTGAGAGAAAAAGTTTACAGCATTCTCTCGTCTACTCTTCGACGACTTGTAAAATCGATGCTCGTGAATTTTGCTAGTTTCGATCTAAAACGATGTTTCCCGCTGTTTTGAGCCGAAATAAAAGTTTTCGCTCAGTTCTGAGAGAAAAAGTTTACACCTTTCTCTCGCCTACTCTTCGACGACTTGTAAAATCGATGCTCAAGAATTGTGCTAGTTTCGATCTAAAACGATGTATCCCGTTGTTTTAAGCCGAAATACAAGTTTTCGCGCAGTTCTGAGAGAAAAAGTTTACACCTTTCTCTCCTCTAGTCTTCGACGGCTAGTAAAATCGATGCTCGTAAATTTTGCTAGTTTCGATCTAAAACGATGTATCCCGTTGTTTTGAGCCGGAATACAAGTTTTCGCGCAGTTCTGAGAGAAAAAGTTTACACATTTCTTTCGTCTACTCTTCGACAACTTGTAAAATCGATGCTCGTGAATTGTGCTAGTTTCGATCTAAAACGATGTATCCCTTTGTTTTGAGCCGGAATACAAGTTTTCGCGCAGTTCTGTGAGAAAAAGTTTACACCTTTCTCTCGTCTATTCTTCGACGACTTGTAAAATTGATGTTCGTGAATTTTGCTAGTTTCGATCTAAAACGATGTATCCCGTTGTTTTGAGCCGGAATACAAGTTTTTGCGCAGTTCTGAGAGAAAAAGTTTACAGCATTCTCTCGTCTACTCTTCGACGACTTGTAAAATCGATGCTCGTGAATTTTGCTAGTTTCGATCTAAAACGATGAATCCCGTTGTTTTGAGCCGGAATACAAGTTTTCGCGCAGTTCTGAGAGAAAAAGTTTACACCTTTCTCTCCTCTACTCTTCTACGACTAGTAAAATCGATGTTCGTGAATCTCGCTAGTTTCGATATAAAACGATGTATCCCGTTGTTTTCAGCAGGAATACAAGTTTTCGCGCAGTTCTGAGAGAAAAAGTTTACACCTTTCTCTCGTCTACTCTTCGACAAATTGTAAAATCGATGCTCGTGAATTTTGCCTGTTTCGATCTAAAACGATGTATCCCGTTGTTGTTGTTTTGAGCCGGAATACAAGTTTCCTTCCCGTAGTTCTGAGAGAAAATGTTCACACCTTTCTCTCGTGTACTCTTCGACGACTTGTAAAATCGATGCTCGTGAATTTTGCTAGTTTCAATCTAAAACGATGTATCCTTTGTTTTGAGCCGGAATACAAGTTTTCGCGCAGTTCTGAGAGAAAAAGGTTACACCTTTCTCTCGTCTACTCTTCGACAAGTAAAATCGATGTTCGTAAATCTCGCTAGATTCGATATAAAACGATGTATCCCGTTGTTTTGAGCCGGAATACAAGTTTTCGCGCAGTTCCGAGAGAAAAAGTTTACACATTTCTCCCGTCTACTCTTCGACAACTTGTAAAATCGATGCTCGTGAATTTTGCTAGTTTCGATCTAAAACGATGTATCCCGGTATTTTGAGCCGGAATACAAGTTTTCGCGCAGTTCCGAGAGAAAAAGTTTACACATTTCTCCCGTCTACTCTTCGACAACTTGTAAAATCGATGCTCATGAATTGTGGTAGTTTCGATCTAAAACGATGTATCCCTTTGTTTTGAGCCGGAATACAAGTTTTCGCGCAGTTCTGAGAGAAAAAGTTTACACCTTTCTCTCGTCTACTCTTCGACGACTTGTAAAATCGATGCTCAAGAATTGTGCTAGTTTCGATCTAAAACGATGTATCCCGTTGTTTTAAGCCGGAATACAAGTTTTCGCGCAGTTCTGAGAGAAAAAGTTTACACCTTTCTCTCCTCTAGTCTTCGACGGCTAGTAAAATCGATGCTCGTAAATTTTGCTAGTTTCGATCTAAAACGATGTATCCCGTTGTTTTGAGCCGGAATACAAGTTTTCGCGCAGTTCTGAGAGAAAAAGTTTACACATTTCTCTCGTCTACTCTTCGACAACTTGTAAAATCGATGCTCGTGAATTGTGCTAGTTTCAATCTAAAACGATGTATCCCTTTGTTTTGAGCCGGAATACAAGTTTTCGCGCAGTTCTGTGAGAAAAAGTTTACACCTTTCTCTCGTCTATTCTTCGACGACTTGTAAAATTGATGCTCGTGAATTTTGCTAGTTTCGATCTAAAACGATGTATCCCGTTGTTTTGAGCCGGAATACAAGTCTTTGCGCAGTACTGAGAGAAAAAGTTTACAGCATTCTCTCGTCTACTCTTCGACGACTTGTAAAATCGATGCTCGTGAATTTTGCTAGTTTCGATCTAAAACGATGTTTCCCGCTGTTTTGAGCCGAAATAAAAGTTTTCGCTCAGTTCTGAGAGAAAAAGTTTACACCTTTCTCTCGTCTACTCTTCGACGACTTCTAAAATCGATGCTCAAGAATTGTGCTAGTTTCGATCTAAAACGATGTATCCCGTTGTTTTAAGCCGAAATACAAGTTTTCGCGCAGTTCTGAGAGAAAAAGTTTACACCTTTCTCTCCTCTAGTCTTCGACGGCTAGTAAAATCGATGCTCGTAAATTTTGCTAGTTTCGATCTAAAACGATGTATCCCGTTGTTTTGAGCCGGAATACAAGTTTTCGCGCAGTTCTGAGAGAAAAAGTTTACACATTTCTTTCGTCTACTCTTCGACAACTTGTAAAATCGATGCTCGTGAATTGTGCTAGTTTCGATCTAAAACGATGTATCCTTTGTTTTGAGCCGGAATACAAGTTTTCGCGCAGTTCTGAGAGAAAAAGGTTGCACCTTTCTCTCGTCTACTCTTCGACAAGTAAAATCGATGTTCGTAAATCTCGCTACTTTCGATCTAAAACAATGTATCCCGTTGTTTCGGGCCTGAATACAAGTTTTCGCGCAGTTCTGAGAGAAATAGTTTACACCTTTCTCTCGTCTACTCTTCGACGACTTGTAAAATCGATGCTCGTGAATTTTTCTAGTTTCGATCTAAAATGATGTATCCCGTTATTTTGAGCCGGAATACAAGTTATCGCGCAGTTCTGAGAGAAAAAGTTTAAACCTTTCTCTCGTTTACTCTTCGACGGCTAGTAAAATCGATGCTCGTGAATTTTGCTAGTTTCGATCTAAAACGATGTATCCCGTTGTTTTGAGCCGGAATGAAAGTTTTCGCGCAGTTCTGAGAGAAATAGTTTACACCTTTCTCTCGTCTACTCTTCGACGACTTGTAAAATCGATGCTCGTGAATTTTTCTAGTTTCGATCTAAAACGATGTATCCCGTTGTGTTGAGCCGGAATACAAGTTTTCGCGCAGTTCTGAGAGAAAAAGTGTACACATTTCTCTCGTCTACTCTTCGACAAGTAAAATCGATGTTCGTAAATCTCGCTACTTTCGATCTAAAACAATGTATCCCGTTGTTTCGAGCCTGAATACAAGTTTTCGCGCAGTTCTGAGAGAAAAAGTTTACCTTTTTCTCTCGTCTACTCTTCGACGACTTGTAAAATCGATGCTCATGAATTTTTCTAGTTTCAATCTAAAATGATGTATCCCGTTATTTTCAGCCGGAATACAAGTTTTCGCGCAGTTCTGAGAGAAATAGTTTACACCTTTCTCTCGTCTACTCTTCGACAAATTGTGAAATCGATGCTCGTGAATTTTGCTAGTTTCGATTTGAAACGATGTATCCCGTTGTTTTGAGCCGGAATACAAATTTTCGCGCAGTTCTGAGAGAAAAAGTTTACACCTTTCTCTCCTCTAGTCTTCGACGGCTAGTAAAATCGATGCTCGTAAATTTTGCTAGTTTCGATCTAAAACGATGTATCCCGTTGTTTTGAGCCGCAATACAAGTTTTCGCGCATATCTGAGAGAAAAAGTTTACACATTTCTCTCGTCTACTCTTCGACAACTTGTGAAATCGATGCTCGTGAATTGTGCTAGTTTCGATCTAAAACGATGTATCCCTTTGTTTGTTTTGAGCCGGAATACAAGTTTTCGCGCAGTTCTGTGAGAAAAAGTTTACACCTTTCTCTCGACTATTCTTCGACGACTTGTAAAATTGATTCTCGTGAATTTTGCTAGTTTCGATCTAAAACGATGTATCCCGTTGTTTTGAGCCGGAATACAAGTTTTTGCGCAGTTCTGAGAGAAAAAGGTAACAGCATTCTCTAGTCTACCCTTCGACAACTTGTAAAAGCGATGCTCGTGAATTTTGTTAGTTTCGATCTAAAACGATGAATCCCGTTGTTTTGAGCTGGAATACAAGTTTTCGCGCAGTTCGAGAGAAAAAAATTACATCTTTCTCTCGTCTACTCATCGACGAATAGTAAAATCGATGTTCGTGAATCTCGCTAGTTTCAATATAAAACGATGTATTCCGTTGTTTTCAGCAGGAATACAAGTTTTCGCGCAGTTCTGAGAGAAAAAGTGTACACCTTTCTCTCGTCTACTCTTCGACAAATTGTAAAATCGATGCTCGTGAATTTTGCTAGTATCGATCTAAAGCGATGTATCCCGTTGTTTTGAGCCGGAATACAAGTTTTTGCGCAGTTCTGAGAGAAAAAGTTTACAGCATTCTCTCGTCTACTCTTCGACGACTTGTAAAATCGATGCTCGTGAATTTTGCTAATTTTGATCTAAAACGATGAGTCCCGTTGTTTTGAGCCGGAATACAAGTTTCGCGCAGTTCTGAGAGAAAAAGTTTACACCTTTCTCTCCTCTACTCTTCGACGACTAGTAAAATCGATGTTCGTGAATCTCGCTAGTTTCGATATAAAACGATGTATCCCGTTGTTTTCAGCAGGAATACAAGTTTTCGCGCAGTTCTGAGAGAAAAAGTTTACACCTTTCTCTCGTCTACTCTTCGACGACTTGTAAAATCGATGCTCGTGAATTTTTCTAGTTTCGATCTAAAATGATGTATCCCGTTATTTTGAGCCGGAATACAAGTTCTCGCGCAGTTCTGAGAGAAAAAGTTCAAACCTTTCTCTCCTCTACTCTTCGACGACTGGTAAAATCGATGTTCGTGAATCTCGCTAGTTTCGATATAAAACGATGTATCCCGTTGTTTTCAGCAGGAATACAAGTTTTCGCGCAGTTCTGAGAGAAAAAGTTTACACCTTTCTCTCGTCTACTCTTAGACGACTAGTAAAATCGATGCTCGTGAATTTTGCTTGTTTCGATCTAAAACGATGTATCCCGTTGTTTTGAGCCGGAATACAAAGTTTTCGCGCAGTTCTGAGAGCAAAAGTTTACACCTTTCTCTCGTCTACTCTTCTACTAGTAAAATCGATGATCTTGAACCTCACTAGTTTCAATATAAAACGATGTATCCCGTTGTTTTGAGCCGGAATTCAAGTTTTCGCGCAGTTCTGAGAGAAAAAGTTTACACCTTTCTCTCGTCTACTCTTCGACGAATTGTAAAATCGATGCTCGTGAATTTTGCTAGTTTCGATCTAAAACGATGTATCCCGTTGTTTCGAGCCGGAATACAAGTTTTCGCGCAGTTCTGAGAGAAAAAGTTTACACCTTTTTCTCGTCTACTCTTCGACGACTTGTAAAATCGATGCTCGTGAATTTTGCCTGTTTCGATCTAAAACGATGTATCCCGTTGTTTTGAGCCGGAATACAATTTTCCTTCCCGTAGTTCTGAGAGAAAATGTTCACACCTTTCTCTCGTGTATTCTTCGACGACTTGTAAAATCGGTGCTCGTGAATTTTGCTAGTTTCAATCTAAAACGATGTATCCTTTGTTTTGAGCCGGAATACAAGTTTTCGCGCAGTTCTGAGAGAAAAAGTTTACACCTTTCTCTCGTCTACTCTTCGACAAGTAAAATCGATGTTCGTAAATCTCGCTACTTTCGATCTAAAACAATGTATCCCGTTGTGTCGAGCCTGAATACAAGTTTTCGCGCAGTTCTGAGAGAAAAAGTTTACCTCTTTCTCTCGTCTACTCTTCGACGACTTGTAAAATCGATGCTCATGAATTTTTCTAGTTTCAATCTAAAATGATGTATCCCGTTATTTTCAGCCGGAATACAAGTTATCGCGCAGTTCTAAGAGAAAAAGTTTAAACCTTTCTCTCGTCTACTCTTCGACGGCTAGTAAAATCGATGCTCGTGAATTTTGCTAGTTTCGATCTAAAACGATGTATCCCGTTGTTTTGAGCCGGAATAAAAGTTTTCGCGCAGTTCTGAGAGAAAAAGTTTACACCTTTCTCTCGTCTACTCTTCTACGACTAGTAAAATCGATGTTCGTGAATCTCGCTAGTTTCGATATAAAACGATGTATCCCGTTGTTTTCAGCAGGAATACAAGTTTTCGCGCAGTTCTGAGAGAAAAAGTTTAAACCTTTCTCTCGTCTACTCTTCGACGGCTAGTAAAATCGATGCTCGTGAATTTTGCTAGTTTCGATCTAAAACGATGTATCCCGTTGTTTTGAGCCGGAATACAAGTTTTCGCGCAGTTCTGAGAGAAAAAGTTTACACCTTTCTCTCCTCTACTCTTCTACGACTAGTAAAATCGATGTTCGTCAATCTCGCTAGTTTCGATATAAAACGATGTATCCCGTTGTTTTCAGCAGGAATACAAGTTTTCGCGCAGTTCTGAGAGAAAAAGTTTACACCTTTCTCTCGTCTACTCTTCGACAAATTGTAAAATCGATGCTCGTGAATTTTGCCTTTTTCGACCTAAAACGATGTATCCCGTTGTTGTTGTTTTGAGCAGGAATACAAGTTTCCTTCCCGTAGTTCTGAGAGAAAATGTTCACACCTTTCTCTCGTGTACTCTTCGACGACTTGTAAAATCGATGCTCGTGAATTTTGCTAGTTTCAATCTAAAACGATGTATCCTTTGTTTTGAGCCGGAATACAAGTTTTCGCGCAGTTCTGAGAGAAAAAGGTTACACCTTTCTCTCGTCTACTCTTTGACAAGTAAAATCGATGTTCGTAAATCTCGCTACTTTCGATCTAAAACAATGTATCCCGTTGTTTCGGGCCTGAATACAAGTTTTCGCGCAGTTCTGAGAGAAATAGTTTACACCTTTCTCTCGTCTACTCTTCGACGACTTGTAAAATCGATGCTCGTGAATTTTTCTAGTTTCGATCTAAAATGATGTATCCCGTTATTTTGAGCCGGAATACAAGTTATCGCGCCGTTCTGAGAGAAAATGATTAAACCTTTCTCTCGTCTACTCTTCGACGGCTAGTAAAATCGATGCTCGTGAATTTTGCTAGTTTCGATCTAAAACGATGTATCCCGTTGTTTTGAGCCGGAATGAAAGTTTTCGCGCAGTTCTGAGAGAAATAGTTTACACCTTTCTCTCGTCTACTCTTCGACGACTTGTAAAATCGATGCTCGTGAATTTTTCTAGTTTCGATCTAAAACGATGTATCCCGTTGTGTTGAGCCGGAATACAAGTTTTCGCGCAGTTCTGAGAGAAAAAGTGTACACATTTCTCTCGTCTACTCTTCGACAACTTGTAAAATCGATGCTCGTGAATTGTGCTAGTTTTGATCTAAAACGATGTATCCCTTTGTTTTGAGCCGGAATACAAGTTTTCGCGCAGTTCTGAGAGAAAAAGTTTACACCTTTCTCTCGTATACTCTTCGACAAGTAAAATCGATGTTCGTAAATCTCGCTACTTTCGATCTAAAACAATGTATCCCGTTGTTTCGAGCCTGAATACAAGTTTTCGCGCAGTTCTGAGAGAAAAAGTTTACCCCTTTCTCTCGTCTACTCTTCGATGACTTGTAAAATCGATGCTCATGAATTTTTCTAGTTTCAATCTAAAATGATGTATCCCGTTATTTTCAGCCGGAATACAAGTTATCGCGCAGTTCTAAGAGAAAAAGTTTAAACCTTTCTCTCGTCTACTCTTCGACGGCTAGTAAAATCGATGCTCGTGAATTTTGCTAGTTTCGATCTAAAACGATGTATCCCGTTGTTTTGAGCCGGAATAAAAGTTTTCGCGCAGTTCTGAGAGAAAAAGTTTACACCTTTCTCTCGTCTACTCTTCGACGACTTGTAAAATCGATGCTCAAGAATTGTGCTAGTTTCGATCTAAAACGATGTGTCCTGTTGTTTTAAGCCGGAATACAAGTTTTCGCACAGTTCTGAGAGAAAACGTTTACACCTTTCTCTCGTCTACTCTTCGACGACTTGTAAAATTGATGCTCGTGAATTTTGCTAGTATCGATCTAAAGCGATGTATCCCGTTGTTTTGAGCCGGAATACAAGTTTTTGCGCAGTTCTGAGAGAAAAAGTTTACACCTTTCTCTCCTCTACTCTTCGACGACTGGTAAAATCGATGTTCGTGAATCTCGCTAGTTTCGATATAAAACGATGTATCCCGTTGTTTTCAGCAGGAGTACAAGTTTTCGCGCAGTTCTGAGAGAAAAAGTTTACACCTTTCTCTCGTCTACTCTTCGACGACTAGTAAAATCGATGCTCGTGAATTTTGCTTGTTTCGATCTAAAACGATGTATCCCGTTGTTTTGAGCCGGAATACAAAGTTTTCGCGCAGTTCTGAGAGCAAAAGTTTACACCTTTCTCTCGTCTACTCTTCTACTAGTAAAATCAATGATCTTGAACCTCACTAGTTTCAATATAAAACGCTGTATCCCGTTGTTTTGAGCCGGAATTCAAGTTTTCGCGCAGTTCTGAGAGAAAAAGTTTACACCTTTCTCTCGTCTACTCTTCGACGAATTGTAAAATCGATGCTCGTGAATTTTGCTAGTTTCGATCTAAAACGATGTATCCCGTTGTTTCGAGCCGGAATACAAGTTTTCGCGCAGTTCTGAGAGAAAAAGTTTACACCTTTTTCTCGCCTACTCTTCGACGACTTGTAAAATCGATGCTCGTGAATTTTGCCTGTTTCGATCTAAAACGATGTATCCCGTTGTTTTGAGCCGGAATACAATTTTCCTTCCCGTTTTCTGAGAGAAAATGTTCACACCTTTCTCTCGTGTATTCTTCGACGACTTGTAAAATCGGTGCTCGTGAATTTTGCTAGTTTCAATCTAAAATGATGTATCCCGTTATTTTCAGCCGGAATACAAGTTATCGCGCAGTTCTAAGAGAAAAAGTTTAAACCTTTCTCTCGTCTACTCTTCGACGGCTAGTAAAATCGATGCTCGTGAATTTTGCTAGTTTCGATCTAAAACGATGTATCCCGTTGTTTTGAGCCGGAATAAAAGTTTTCGCGCAGTTCTGAGAGAAAAAGTTTACACCTTTCTCTCGTCTACTCTTCTACGACTAGTAAAATCGATGTTCGTGAATCTCGCTAGTTTCGATATAAAACGATGTATCCCGTTGTTTTCAGCAGGAATACAAGTTTTCGCGCAGTTCTGAGAGAAAAAGTTTAAACCTTTCTCTCGTCTACTCTTCGACGGCTAGTAAAATCGATGCTCGTGAATTTTGCTAGTTTCGATCTAAAACGATGTATCCCGTTGTTTTGAGCCGGAATACAAGTTTTCGCGCAGTTCTGAGAGAAAAAGTTTACACCTTTCTCTCCTCTACTCTTCTACGACTAGTAAAATTGATGTTCGTGAATCTCGCTAGTTTCGATATAAAACGATGTATCCCGTTGTTTTCAGCAGGAATACAAGTTTTCGCGCAGTTCTGAGAGAAAAAGTTTACACCTTTCTCTCGTCTACTCTTCGACAAATTGTAAAATCGATGCTCGTGAATTTTGCCTGTTTCGACCTAAAACGATGTATCCCGTTGTTGTTGTTTTGAGCAGGAATACAAGTTTCCTTCCCGTAGTTCTGAGAGAAAATGTTCACACCTTTCTCTCGTGTACTCTTCGACGACTTGTAAAATCGATCCTCGTGAATTTTGCAAGTTTCAATCTAAAACGATGTATCCTTTGTTTTGAGCCGGAATACAAGTTTTCGCGCAGTTCTGAGAGAAAAAGGTTACACCTTTCTCTCGTCTACTCTTTGACAAGTAAAATCGATGTTCGTAAATCTCGCTACTTTCGATCTAAAACAATATATCCCGTTGTTTCGGGCCTGAATACAAGTTTTCGCGCAGTTCTGAGAGAAATAGTTTACACCTTTCTCTCGTCTACTCTTCGACGACTTGTAAAATCGATGCTCGTGAATTTTTCTAGTTTCGATCTAAAATGATGTATCCCGTTATTTTGAGCCGGAATACAAGTTATCGCGCAGTTCTGAGAGAAAATGATTAAACCTTTCTCTCGTCTACTCTTCGACGGCTAGTAAAATCGATGCTCGTGAATTTTGCTAGTTTCGATCTAAAACGATGTATCCCGTTGTTTTGAGCCGGAATGAAAGTTTTCGCGCAGTTCTGAGAGAAATAGTTTACACCTTTCTCTCGTCTACTCTTCGGCGACTTGTAAAATCGATGCTCGTGAATTTTTCTAGTTTCGATCTAAAACGATGTATCCCGTTGTGTTGAGCCGGAATACAAGTTTTCGCGCAGTTCTGAGAGAAAAAGTGTACACATTTCTCTCGTCTACTCTTCGACAACTTGTAAAATCGATGCTCGTGAATTGTGCTAGTTTTGATCTAAAACGATGTATCCCTTTGTTTTGAGCCGGAATACAAGTTTTCGCGCAGTTCTGAGAGAAAAAGTTTACACCTTTCTCTCGTATACTCTTCGACAAGTAAAATCGATGTTCGTAAATCTCGCTACTTTCGATCTAAAACAATGTATCCCGTTGTTTCGAGCCTGAATACAAGTTTTCGCGCAGTTCTGAGAGAAAAAGTTTACCCCTTTCTCTCGTCTACTCTTCGACGACTTGTAAAATCGATGCTCATGAATTTTTCTAGTTTCAATCTAAAATGATGTATCCCGTTATTTTCAGCCGGAATACAAGTTATCGCGCAGTTCTAAGAGAAAAAGTTTAAACCTTTCTCTCGTCTACTCTTCGACGGCTAGTAAAATCGATGCTCGTGAATTTTGCTAGTTTCGATCTAAAACGATGTATCCCGTTGTTTTGAGCCGGAATAAAAGTTTTCGCGCAGTTCTGAGAGAAAAAGTTTACACTTTTCGCTCGTCTACTCTTCGACGACTTGAAAAATGGATGCTCAAGAATTGTGCTAGTTTCGATCTAAAACGATGTATCCTGTTGTTTTAAGCCGGAATACAAGTTTTCGCACAGTTCTGAGAGAAAAAGTTTACACCTTTCTCTCGTCTACTCTTCGACGACTTGTAAAATTGATGCTCGTGAATTTTGCTAGTATCGATCTAAAGCGATGTATCCCGTTGTTTTGAGCCGGAATACAAGTTTTTGCGCAGTTCTGAGAGAAAAAGTTTACAGCATTCTCTCGTCTACTCTTCGACGACTTGTAAAATCGATGCTCGTGAATTTTGCTAGTTTTGATCTAAAACGATGAGTCCCGTTGTTTTGAGCCGGAACACAAGTTTCGCGCAGTTCTGAGAGAAAAAGTTTACACCTTTCTCTCCTCTACTCTTCGACGACTAGTAAAATCGATGTTCGTGAATCTCGCTAGTTTTGATATAAAACGATGTATCCCGTTGTTTTCAGCAGGAATACAAGTTTTCGCGCAGTTCTGAGAGAAAAAGTTTACACCTTTCTCTCGTCTACTCTTCGACGACTTGTAAAATCGATGCTCGTGAATTTTGCTAGTTTCGATCTAAAACGATGTATCCTGTTGTTTTAAGCCGGAATACAAGTTTTCGCACAGTTCTGAGAGAAAAAGTTTACACCTTTCTCTCGTCTACTCTTCGACGACTTGTAAAATTGATGCTCGTGAATTTTGCTAGTATCGATCTAAAGCGATGTATCCCGTTGTTTTGAGCCGGAATACAAGTTTTCGCGCAGTTCTGAGAGAAAAAGTTTACACCTTTCTCTCGTCTACTCTTCGACGACTTGTAAAATCGATGCTCGTGAATTTTTCTAGTTTCGATCTAAAGCCATGTATCCCGTTGTTTTGAGCCGGAATACAAGTTTTCGCGCAGTTCTGAGAGAAAAAGTTTACACCCTTCTCTCGTCTACTCTTCGACGACTTGTAAAATCGATGCTCGTGAATTTTGCTAGTTTCGATCTAAAACGATGTATCCCGTTGTTTTGAGTCGGAATACAAGTTTTCTCGCAGTTCTGAGAGAAAAAGTTTACACCTTTCTCTAGTCTACTCTTCGACGACTTGTAAAATTGATGCTCGTGAATTCTGCTAGTTTCGATCTAAAACGATGTATCCCGTTGTTTTGAGCCGGAATACAAGTTTTCGCGCAGTTCTGAGAGAAAAAGTTTACACCTTTCTCTCGTCTACTCTTCGACGACTTGTAAAATCGATGCTCGTGAATTTTGCTAGTTTCGATCTAAAACGATGTATCCCGTTGTTTTGAGCCGGAATACAAGTTTTCGCGCAGTTCTAAGAGAAAAAGTTTACACCTATCTCTCATCTACTCTTCTACTAGTAAAATCGATGCTCGTGAATCTCGCTAGTTTCGATCTAAAACGATGTATCCCGTTGTTTTGAGACGGAGTACAAGAATCGCGCAGTTCTGAGAGAAAAAGTTTACACCTTTCTCGCGTCTACTCTTCGACGACTTGTAAAATCGATGCTCGTGAATTTTGCTAGTTTCGATCTAAAACGATGTATCCCGTTGATTCGAGCCGGAATACAAGTTTTCGCGCAGTTCTGAGAGAAAAAGTTTACACCTTTCTCTCCTCTACTCTTCAACGACTTGTAAAATCGATGCTCGTGAATTTTGCTAGTTTCGATCTAAAACGATGTATCCCGTTCTTTTGAGCCGGAAAACAAGTTTTCGCGCAGTTCTAAGAGAAAAAGTTTACACCTTTCTCTTGTATACTCTTCGACAACTTGTAATATCGATGTTCGTGAATCTCGCTAGTTTCGATCTAAAACAATGTATCCCGTTGTTTTGAGCCGGAATACAAGTTTTCGCGCAATTCTGAGAAGTTTACACCTTTCTCTCGTCTACTCTTTGACGACTAGTGAAATCGATGCTCGTGAATTTTGCTAGTTTCGATCTAAAACGATGTATCCCGTTGTTTCGAGCCGGAATACAAGTTTTCGCGCAGTTCTGAGAGAAAAAGTTTACACCTATCTCTCGTCTACTCTTCCACTAGTAAAATCGATGCTCCTGAGTCTCGCTAGTTTCGATCTAAAACGATGTATCCCGTTGTTTCGAGCCGGAATACAAGTTTTCTCGCAGTTCTGAGAGAAAAAGTTTACACCTTTCTCTCGTCTACTCTTCGACGACTTGTAAAATCGATGCTCGTGAATTCTGCTAGTTTTGATCTAAAACGATGTATCCCGTTGTTTTGAGCCGGAATACAAGTTTTCGTGCAGTTCTGAGAGAAAAAGTTTACACCTATCTCTCGTCTACTCTTCCACTAGTGAAATCGATGCTCCTGAGTCTCGCTAGTTTCGATCTAAAACGATGTATCCCGTTGTTTCGAGCCGGAATACAAGTTTTCTCGCAGTTCTGAGAGAAAAAGTTTACACCTTTCTCTCGTCTACTCTTCGACGACTTGTAAAATCGATGCTCGTGAATTCTGCTAGTTTCGATCTAAAACGATGTATCCCGTTGTTTTGAGCCGGAATACAAGTTTTCGCGCAGTTCTGAGAGAAAAAGTTTACACCTTTCTCTCGTCTACTCTTCGACGACTTGTAAAATCGATGCTTTTGAATTTTGCTAGTTTCGATCTTAAACAATGTATCCCGTTGTTTTGAGCCGGAATACAAGTTTTCGGCAGTTCTGAGAGAAAAAGTTTACACCTTTCTCTCGTCTACTCTTCGACGACTTGTAAAATTGATGCTCGTGAATTCTGCTAGTTTCGATCTAAAACGATGTATCCCGTTGTTTTGAGCCGGAATACAAGTTTTCGCGCAGTTCTGAGAGAAAAAGTTTACACCTTTCTCTCGTCTACTCTTCGACGACTTGTAAAATCGATGCTCGTGAATTTTGCTAGTTTCGATCTAAAACGATGTATCCCGTTGTTTTGAGCCGGAATACAAGTTTTCGCGCAGTTCTGAGAGAAAAAGTTTACACCTTTCTCTCTACTCTTCGACGACTAGTAAAATCGATGCTCGTGAATTTTGCTAGTTTCGATCTAAAACGATGTATCCCGTTGTGTTGAGCCGGAATACAAGTTTTCGCGCAGTTCTAAGAGAAAAAGTTTACACCTTTCTCTTGTATACTCTTCGACGACTAGTGAAATCGATGCTCGTGAATTTTGCTAGTTTCGATCTAAAACGATGTATCCCTTTGTTTCGAGCCGGAATACAAGTTTTCGCGCCGTTCTGAGAGAAAAAGTTTACACCTATCTCTCATCTACTCTTCCACTAGTAAAATCGATGCTCCTGAGTCTCGCTAGTTTCGATCTAAAACGATGTATCCCGTTGTTTCGAGCCGGAATACAAGTTTTCTCGCAGTTCTGAGAGAAAAAGTTTACACCTTTCTCTCGTCTACTCTTCGACGACTTCTAAAATCGATGCTTTTGAATTTTGCTAGTTTCGATCTTAAACAATGTATCCCGTTGTTTTGAGCCGGAATACATGTTTTCGCGCAGTTCTGAGAGAAAAAGTTTACACCTTTCTCTCGTCTACTCTTCGGCGACATGTAAAATCGATGCTCGTGAATTTTGTTAGTTTTGATCTAAAATGATGTATCCCGTTGTCTTGAGCCGGAATACAAAATTTCGCGCAGTTCGGAGAGAAAAAGTTTACACCTTTCTCTCGTCTACTCTTCGACGACTTGTAAAATCGATGCTCGTGAATTGTGCTAGTTTCGATCTAAAACGATGTATCCCGTTGCTTTGAGCCGGAATACAAGTTTTCTGCAGTTCTGAGAGAAAAAGTTTACACCTTTCTCTCCTCTACTCTTCGACGACTTGTAAAATCGATGCTCGTGAATTTTGTTAGTTTTGATCTAAAATGATGTATCCCGTTGTCTTGAGCCGGAATACAAGTTTTCGCGCAGTTCGGAGAGAAAAAGTTTACACCTTTCTCTCGTCTACTCTTCGACGACTTGTAAAATCGATGCTTTTGAATTTTGCTAGTTTTGATCTTAAACGATGTATCCCGTTGTTTTGAGCCGGAATACAAGTTTTCGCGCTGTTCTGAGAGAAAAAGTTTACACCTTTCTCTCGTCTACTCTTCGACTAGTGAACTCGATGCTCGTGAATTTTGCTAGTTTCGATCTAAAACGATGTATCCCGTTGTTTCGAGCCGGAATACAAGTTTTCGCGCAGTTCTGAGAGAAAAAGTTTACACCTATCTCTCATCTACTCTTCTACTAGTAAAATCGATGCTCGTGAATCTCGCTAGTTTCGATCTAAAACGATGTATTCCGTTGTTTCGAGCCGGAATACAAGTTTTCGCGCAGTTCTGAGAGAAAAAGTTTGCACCTTTCTCTCGTCTACTCTTCGACGACTTGTAAAATCGACGCTCGTGAATTTTGCTAGTTTCGATCTAAAACGATGTATCCCGTTGTTTTGAGCCGGAATACAAGTTTTCGCGCAGTTCTGAGAGAAAAAGTTTACACCTTTCTCTCGTCTACTCTTCGACGACTTGTAAAATCGATGCTCGTGAATTTTTCTAGTTTCGATCTAAAGCGATGTATCCCGTTGTTTTGAGCCGGAATACAAGTTTTCGCGCAGTTCTGAGAGAAAAAGTTTACACCTTTCTCTCGTCTACTCTTCGACGACTTGTAAAATCGATGCTCGTGAATTTTGCTAGTTTCGATCTAAAACGATGTATCCCGTTGTTTTGAGTCGGAATACAAGTTTTCGCGCAGTTCTGAGAGAAAAAGTTTACACCTTTCTCTCCTCTACTCTTCGACGACTTGTAAAATCGATGCTCGTGAATTTTTCTAGTTTCGATCTAAAACGATGTATCCCGTTGTTTTAAGCCGGAATACAAGTTTTCGCGCAGTTCTAAGAGAAAAAGTTTACACCTATCTCTCATCTACTCTTCTACTAGTAAAATCGATGCTCGTGAATCTCGCTAGTTTCGATCTAAAACGATGTATCCCGTTGTTTTGAGACGGAGTACAAGAATCGCGCAGTTCTGAGAGAAAAAGTTTACACCTTTCTCGCGTCTACTCTTCGACGACTTGTAAAATCGATGCTCGTGAATTTTGCTAGTTTCGATCTAAAACGATGTATCCCGTTGATTCGAGCCGGAATACAAGTTTTCGCGCAGTTCTGAGAGAAAAAGTTTACACCTTTCTCTCCTCTACTCTTCAACGACTTGTAAAATCGATGCTCGTGAATTTTGCTAGTTTCGATCTAAAACGATGTATCCCGTTGTTTTGAGCCGGAATACAAGTTTTCGCGCAGTTCTAAGAGAAAAAGTTTACACCTTTCTCTTGTATACTCTTCGACAACTTGTAATATCGATGTTCGTGAATCTCGCTAGTTTCGATCTAAAACAATGTATCCCGTTGTTTTGAGCCGGAATACAAGTTTTCGCGCAATTCTGAGAAGTTTACACTTTTCTCTCGTCTACTCTTTGACGACTAGTGAAATCGATGCTCGTGAATTTTGCTAGTTTCGATCTAAAACGATGTATCCCGTTGTTTCGAGCCGGAATACAAGTTTTCGCGCAGTTCTGAGAGAAAAAGTTTACACCTATCTCTCGTCTACTCTTCCACTAGTAAAATCGATGCTCCTGAGTCTCGCTAGTTTCGATCTAAAACGATGTATCCCGTTGTTTCGAGCCGGAATACAAGTTTTCTCGCAGTTCTGAGAGAAAAAGTTTACACCTTTCTCTCGTCTACTCTTCGACGACTTGTAAAATCGATGCTCGTGAATTCTGCTAGTTTTGATCTAAAACGATGTATCCCGTTGTTTTGAGCCGGAATACAAGTTTTCGTGCAGTTCTGAGAGAAAAAGTTTACACCTATCTCTCGTCTACTCTTCCACTAGTAAAATCGATGCTCCTGAGTCTCGCTAGTTTCGATCTAAAACGATGTATCCCGTTGTTTCGAGCCGGAATACAAGTTTTCTCGCAGTTCTGAGAGAAAAAGTTTACACCTTTCTCTCGTCTACTCTTCGACGACTTGTAAAATCGATGCTCGTGAATTCTGCTAGTTTCGATCTAAAACGATGTATCCCGTTGTTTTGAGCCGGAATACAAGTTTTCGCGCAGTTCTGAGAGAAAAAGTTTACACCTTTCTTTCGTCTACTCTTCGACGACTTGTAAAATCGATGCTTTTGAATTTTGCTAGTTTCGATCTTAAACAATGTATCCCGTTGTTTTGAGCCGGAATACAAGTTTTCGGCAGTTCTGAGAGAAAAAGTTTACACCTTTCTCTCGTCTACTCTTCGACGACTTGTAAAATTGATGCTCGTGAATTCTGCTAGTTTCGATCTAAAACGATGTATCCCGTTGTTTTGAGCCGGAATACAAGTTTTCGCGCAGTTCTGAGAGAAAAAGTTTACACCTTTCTCTCGTCTACTCTTCGACGACTTGTAAAATCGATGCTCGTGAATTTTGCTAGTTTCGATCTAAAACGATGTATCCCGTTGTTTTGAGCCGGAATATAAGTTTTCGCGCAGTTCTGAGAGAAAAAGTTTACACCTTTCTCTCTACTCTTCGACGACTAGTAAAATCGATGCTCGTGAATTTTGCTAGTTTCGATCTAAAACGATGTATCCCGTTGTGTTGAGCCGGAATACAAGTTTTCGCGCAGTTCTAAGAGAAAAAGTTTACACCTTTCTCTTGTATACTCTTCGACGACTAGTGAAATCGATGCTCGTGAATTTTGCTAGTTTCGATCTAAAACGATGTATCCCTTTGTTTCGAGCCGGAATACAAGTTTTCGCGCAGTTCTGAGAGAAAAAGTTTACACCTATCTCTCATCTACCCTTCCACTAGTAAAATCGATGCTCCTGAGTCTCGCTAGTTTCGATCTAAAACGATGTATCCCGTTGTTTCGAGCCGGAATACAAGTTTTCTCGCAGTTCTGAGAGAAAAAGTTTACACCTTTCTCTCGTCTACTCTTCGACGACTTCTAAAATCGATGCTTTTGAATTTTGCTAGTTTCGATCTTAAACAATGTATCCCGTTGTTTTGAGCCGGAATACATGTTTTCGCGCAGTTCTGAGAGAAAAAGTTTACACCTTTCTCTCGTCTACTCTTCGGCGACATGTAAAATCGATGCTCGTGAATTTTGTTAGTTTTGATCTAAAATGATGTATCCCGTTGTCTTGAGCCGGAATACAAAATTTCGCGCAGTTCGGAGAGAAAAAGTTTACACCTTTCTCTCGTCTACTCTTCGACGACTTGTAAAATCGATGCTCGTGAATTGTGCTAGTTTCGATCTAAAACGATGTATCCCGTTGTTTTGAGCCGGAATACAAGTTTTCTGCAGTTCTGAGAGAAAAAGTTTACACCTTTCTCTCCTCTACTCTTCGACGACTTGTAAAATCGATGCTCGTGAATTTTGTTAGTTTTGATCTAAAATGATGTATCCCGTTGTCTTGAGCCGGAATACAAGTTTTCGCGCAGTTCGGAGAGAAAAAGTTTACACCTTTCTCTCGTCTACTCTTCGACGACTTGTAAAATCGATGCTTTTGAATTTTGCTAGTTTTGATCTTAAACGATGTATCCCGTTGTTTTGAGCCGGAATACAAGTTTTCGCGCTGTTCTGAGAGAAAAAGTTTACACCTTTCTCTCGTCTACTCTTCGACTAGTGAACTCGATGCTCGTGAATTTTGCTAGTTTCGATCTAAAACGATGTATCCCGTTGTTTCGAGCCGGAATACAAGTTTTCGCGCAGTTCTGAGAGAAAAAGTTTACACCTATCTCTCATCTACTCTTCTACTAGTAAAATCGATGCTCGTGAATCTCGCTAGTTTCGATCTAAAACGATGTATTCCGTTGTTTCGAGCCGGAATACAAGTTTTCGCGCAGTTCTGAGAGAAAAAGTTTGCACCTTTCTCTCGTCTACTCTTCGACGACTTGTAAAATCGATGCTCGTGAATTTTGCTAGTTTCGATCTAAAACGATGTATCCCGTTGTTTTGAGCCGGAATACAAGTTTTCGCGCAGTTCTGAGAGAAAAAGTTTACACCTTTCTCTCGTCTACTCTTCGACGACTTGTAAAATCGATGCTCGTGAATTTTGCTAGTTTCGATCTAAAACGATGTATCCCGTTGTTTTGAGTCGGAATACAAGTTTTCTCGCAGTTCTGAGAGAAAAAGTTTACACCTTTCTCTAGTCTACTCTTCGACGACTTGTAAAATTGATGCTCGTGAATTCTGCTAGTTTCGATCTAAAACGATGTATCCCGTTGTTTTGAGCCGGAATACAAGTTTTCGCGCAGTTCTGAGAGAAAAAGTTTACACCTTTCTCTCGTCTACTCTTCGACGACTTGTAAAATCGATGCTCGTGAATTTTGCTAGTTTCGATCTAAAACGATGTATCCCGTTGTTTTGAGCCGGAATACAAGTTTTCGCGCAGTTCTGAGAGAAAAAGTTTACACCTTTCTCTCTACTCTTCGACGACTAGTAAAATCGATGCTCGTGAATTTTGCTAGTTTCGATCTAAAACGATGTATCCCGTTGTGTTGAGCCGGAATACAAGTTTTCGCGCAGTTCTAAGAGAAAAAGTTTACACCTTTCTCTTGTATACTCTTCGACGACTTGTAATATCGATGTTCGTGAATCTCGCTAGTTTCGATCTAAAACAATGTATCCCGTTGTTTTGAGCCGGAATACAAGTTTTCGCGCAATTCTGAGAGAAGTTTACACCTTTCTCTCGTCTACTCTTTGACGACTAGTGAAATCGATGCTCGTGAATTTTGCTAGTTTCGATCTAAAACGATGTATCCCGTTGTTTTGAGCCGGAATACAAGTTTTCGCGCAGTTCTGAGAGAAAAAGTTTACACCTTTCTCTCGTCTACTCTTCGACGACTTGTAAAATCGATGCTCGTGAATTTTGCTAGTTTCGATCTAAAGCGATGTATCCCGTTGTTTTGAGCCGGAATACAAGTTTTCGCGCAGTTCTGAGAGAAAAAGTTTACACCTTTCTCTCGTCTACTCTTCGACGACTTGTAAAATTGATGCTCGAGAAATTTGCTAGTTTCGATCTAAAACGATGTATCCCGTTGTTTTGAGCCGGAATACAAGTTTTCTCGCAGTTCTGAGAGAAAAAATTTACACCTTTCTCTAGTCTACTCTTCGACGACTTGTAAAATTGATGCTCGTGAATTCTGCTAGTTTCGATCTAAAACGATGTATCCCGTTGTTTTGAGCCGGAATACAAGTTTTCGCGCAGTTCTGAGAGAAAAAGTTTACACCTTTCTCTCTACTCTTCGACGACTAGTAAAATTGATGCTCGTGAATTTTGCTAGTTTCGATCTAAAACGATGTATCCCGTTGTTTTGAGCCGGAATACAAGTTTTCGCGCAGTTCTGAGAGAAAAAGTTTACACCTTTCTCTCGTCTACTCTTCGACTAGTAAAATCGATGTTCGTGAATTTGGCTTGTTTCGATCTAAAACGATGTATAGCGTTGTTTTGAGACCAAATACAAAATTTCGCGCAGTTCTGAGAGAAAAAGTTTACACCTTTCTCTCGTCTACTCTTCGGCGACTTGTAAAATCGATGCTCGTGAATTCTGCTAGTTTCGATCTAAAACGATGTATCCCGTTGTTTTGAGCCGGAATACAAGTTTTCGCGCAGTTCTGAGAGAAAAAGTTTACACCTTTCTCTCGTTTACTCTTCAACTAGTAAAATCGATGTTCGTGAATTTGGCTTGTTTCGATCTAAAACGATGTATAGCGTTGTTTTGAGACCAAATACAAAATTTCGCGCAGTTCTGAGAGAAAAAGTTTACACCTTTCTCTCGTCTACTCTTCGGCGACTTGTAAAATCGATGCTCGTGAATTCTGCTAGTTTCGATCTAAAACGATGTATCCCGTTGTTTTGAGCCGGAATACAAGTTTTCGGCAGTTCTGAGAGAAAAAGTTTACACCTTTCTCTCGTCTACTCTTCGACGACTTGTAAAATCGATGCTCGTGAATTTTGTTAGTTTTGATCTAAAATGATGTATCCCGTTGTCTTGAGCCGGAATACAAGTTTTCCCGCAGTTCGGAGCGAAAAAGTTTACACCTTTCTCTCGTCTACTCTTCGACGACTTGTAAAATCGATGCTTTTGAATTTTGCTAGTTTTGATCTTAAACGATGTATCCCGTTGTTTCGAGCCGGAATACAAGTTTTCGCGCAGTTCTGAGAGAAAAAGTTTACACCTATCTCTCATCTACTCTTCTACTAGTAAAATCGATGCTCGTGAATCTCGCTAGTTTCGATCTAAAACGATGTATCCCGTTGTTTCGAGCCGGAATACAAGTTTTCGCGCAGTTCTGAGAGAAAAAGTTTACACCTATCTCTCATCTACTCTTCTACGAGTAAAATCGATGCTCGTGAATCTCGCTAGTTTCGATCTAAAACGATGTATCCCGTTGTATTGAGACGGAATACAAGATTTCGCGCAGTTCTGAGAGAAAACGTTTACACCTTTCTCTAGTCTACTCTTCGACGACTTGTAAAATTGATGCTCGTGAATTCTGCTAGTTTCGATCTAAAACGATGTATCCCGTTGTTTTGAGCCGGAATACAAGTTTTCGCGCAGTTCTGAGAGAAAAAGTTTACACCTTTCTCTCCTCTACTCTTCGACGACTTGTAAAATCGATGCTCGTGAATTTTTCTAGTTTCGATCTAAAACGATGTATCCCGTTGTTTTAAGCCGGAATACAAGTTTTCGCGCAGTTCTAAGAGAAAAAGTTTACACCTATCTCTCATCTACTCTTCTACTAGTAAAATCGATGCTCGTGAATCTCGCTAGTTTCGATCTAAAACGATGTATCCCGTTGTTTTGAGACGGAGTACAAGAATCGCGCAGTTCTGAGAGAAAAAGTTTACACCTTTCTCGCGTCTACTCTTCGACGACTTGTAAAATCGATGCTCGTGAATTTTGCTAGTTTCGATCTAAAACGATGTATCCCGTTGATTCGAGCCGGAATACAAGTTTTCGCGCAGTTCTGAGAGAAAAAGTTTACACCTTTCTCTCCTCTACTCTTCAACGACTTGTAAAATCGATGCTCGTGAATTTTGCTAGTTTCGATCTAAAACGATGTATCCCGTTGTTTTGAGCCGGAATACAAGTTTTCGCGCAGTTCTAAGAGAAAAAGTTTACACCTTTCTCTTGTATACTCTTCGACAACTTGTAATATCGATGTTCGTGAATCTCGCTAGTTTCGATCTAAAACAATGTATCCCGTTGTTTTGAGCCGGAATACAAGTTTTCGCGCAATTCTGAGAAGTTTACACCTTTCTCTCGTCTACTCTTTGACGACTAGTGAAATCGATGCTCGTGAATTTTGCTAGTTTCGATCTAAAACGATGTATCCCGTTGTTTCGAGCCGGAATACAAGTTTTCGCGCAGTTCTGAGAGAAAAAGTTTACACCTATCTCTCGTCTACTCTTCCACTAGTAAAATCGATGCTCCTGAGTCTCGCTAGTTTCGATCTAAAACGATGTATCCCGTTGTTTCGAGCCGGAATACAAGTTTTCTCGCAGTTCTGAGAGAAAAAGTTTACACCTTTCTCTCGTCTACTCTTCGACGACTTGTAAAATCGATGCTCGTGAATTCTGCTAGTTTTGATCTAAAACGATGTATCCCGTTGTTTTGAGCCGGAATACAAGTTTTCGTGCAGTTCTGAGAGAAAAAGTTTACACCTATCTCTCGTCTACTCTTCCACTAGTAAAATCGATGCTCCTGAGTCTCGCTAGTTTCGATCTAAAACGATGTATCCCGTTGTTTCGAGCCGGAATACAAGTTTTCTCGCAGTTCTGAGAGAAAAAGTTTACACCTTTCTCTCGTCTACTCTTCGACGACTTGTAAAATCGATGCTCGTGAATTCTGCTAGTTTCGATCTAAAACGATGTATCCCGTTGTTTTGAGCCGGAATACAAGTTTTCGCGCAGTTCTGAGAGAAAAAGTTTACACCTTTCTCTCGTCTACTCTTCGACGACTTGTAAAATCGATGCTTTTGAATTTTGGTAGTTTCGATCTTAAACAATGTATCCCGTTGTTTTGAGCCGGAATACAAGTTTTCGGCAGTTCTGAGAGAAAAAGTTTACACCTTTCTCTCGTCTACTCTTCGACGACTTGTAAAATCGATGCTCGTGAATTTTGTTAGTTTTGATCTAAAATGATGTATCCCGTTGTCTTGAGCCGGAATACAAGTTTTCTCGCAGTTCTGAGAGAAAAAGTTTACACCTTTCTCTAGTCTACTCTTCGACGACTTGTAAAATTGATGCTCGTGAATTCTGCTAGTTTCGATCTAAAACGATGTATCCCGTTGTTTTGAGCCGGAATACAAGTTTTCGCGCAGTTCTGAGAGAAAAAGTTTACACCTTTCTCTCGTCTACTCTTCGACGACTTGTAAAATCGATGCTCGTGAATTTTGCTAGTTTCGATCTAAAACGATGTATCCCGTTGTTTTGAGCCGGAATACAAGTTTTCGCGCAGTTCTGAGAGAAAAAGTTTACACCTTTCTCTCTACTCTTCGACGACTAGTAAAATCGATGCTCGTGAATTTTGCTAGTTTCGATCTAAAACGATGTATCCCGTTGTGTTGAGCCGGAATACAAGTTTTCGCGCAGTTCTAAGAGAAAAAGTTTACACCTTTCTCTTGTATACTCTTCGACGACTAGTGAAATCGATGCTCGTGAATTTTGCTAGTTTCGATCTAAAACGATGTATCCCTTTGTTTCGAGCCGGAATACAAGTTTTCGCGCAGTTCTGAGAGAAAAAGTTTACACCTATCTCTCATCTACTCTTCCACTAGTAAAATCGATGCTCCTGAGTCTCGCTAGTTTCGATCTAAAACGATGTATCCCGTTGTTTCGAGCCGGAATACAAGTTTTCTCGCAGTTCTGAGAGAAAAAGTTTACACCTTTCTCTCGTCTACTCTTCGACGACTTCTAAAATCGATGCTTTTGAATTTTGCTAGTTTCGATCTTAAACAATGTATCCCGTTGTTTTGAGCCGGAATACATGTTTTCGCGCAGTTCTGAGAGAAAAAGTTTACACCTTTCTCTCGTCTACTCTTCGGCGACATGTAAAATCGATGCTCGTGAATTTTGTTAGTTTTGATCTAAAATGATGTATCCCGTTGTCTTGAGCCGGAATACAAAATTTCGCGCAGTTCGGAGAGAAAAAGTTTACACCTTTCTCTCGTCTACTCTTTGACGACTTGTAAAATCGATGCTTTTGAATTTTGCTAGTTTTGATCTTAAACGAAGTATCCTGTTGTTTTGAGCCGGAATACAAGTTTTCGCGCTGTTCTGAGAGAAAAAGTTTACACCTTTCTCTCGTCTACTCTTCGACTAGTGAAATCGATGCTCGTGAATTTTGCTAGTTTCGATCTAAAACGATGTATCCCGTTGTTTCGAGCCGGAATACAAGTTTTCGCGCAGTTCTGAGAGAAAAGTTTTACACCTTTCTCTCGTCTACTTTTCGACGACTAGTAAAATCGATGCTCGTGAATTTTGCTAGTTTCGATCTAAACCGATGTATCCCGTTGTTTCGAGCCGGAATACAAGTTTTCGCGCAGTTCTGAGAGAAAAAGTTTACACCTATCTCTCATCTACTCTTCTACTAGTAAAATCGATGCTCGTGAATCTCGCTAGTTTCAATCTAAAACGATGTATCCCGTTGTTTCGAGCCGGAATACAAGTTTTCGCGCAGTTCTGAGAGAAAAAGTTTACACCTTTCTCTCGTCTACTCTTCGACGACTTGTAAAATCGATGCTCGTGAATTTTGCTAGTTTCGATCTAAAACGATGTATCCCGTTGTTTTGAGCCGGAATACAAGTTTTCGCGCAGTTCTGAGAGAAAAAGTTTACACCTTTCTCTCGTCTACTCTTCGACGACTTGTAAAATTGATGCTCGTGAATTTTGCTAGTTTCGATCTAAAACGATGTATCCCGTTGTTTTGAGCAGGAATACAAGTTTTCTCGCAGTTCTGAGAGAAAAAGTTTACACCTTTCTCTAGTCTACTCTTCGACGACTTGTAAAATTGATGCTCGTGAATTCTGCTAGTTTCGATCTAAAACGACGTATCCCGTTGTTTTGAGCCGGAATACAAGTTTTCGCGCAGTTCTGAGAGAAAAAGTTTACACCTTTCTCTTGTATACTCTTCGACGACTTGTAATATCGATGTTCGTGAATCTCGCTAGTTTCGATCTAAAACAATGTATCCCGTTGTTTTGAGCCGGAATACAAGTTTTCGCGCGATTCTGAGAGAAGTTTACACCTTTCTCTCGTCTACTCTTTGACGACTAGTGAAATCGATGCTCGTGAATTTTGCTAGTTTCGATCTAAAACGATGTATCCCGTTGTTTTGAGCCGGAATACAAGTTTTCGCGCAGTTCTGAGAGAAAAAGTTTACACCTTTCTCTCGTCTACTCTTCGACTAGTAAAACCGATGTTCGTGAATTTGGCTTGTTTCGATCTAAAACGATGTATAGCGTTGTTTTGAGACCAAATACAAAATTTCGCGCAGTTCTGAGAGAAAAAGTTTACACCTTTCTCTCGTCTACTCTTCGGCGACTTGTAAAATCGATGCTCGTGAATTCTGCTAGTTTCGATCTAAAACGATGTATCCCGTTGTTTTGAGCCGGAATACAAGTTTTCGGCAGTTCTGAGAGAAAAAGTTTACACCTTTCTCTCATCTACTCTTCTACTAGTAAAATCGATGCTCGTGAATCTCGCTAGTTTCGATCTAAAACGATGTATCCCGTTGTTTCGAGCCGGAATACAAGTTTTCGCGCAGTTCTGAGAGAAAAAGTTTACACCTATCTCTCATCTACTCTTCTACGAGTAAAATCGATGCTCGTGAATATCGCTAGTTTCGATCTAAAACGATGTATCCCGTTGTATTGAGACGGAATACAAGATTTCGCGCAGTTCTGAGAGAAAACGTTTACACCTTTCTCTAGTCTACTCTTCGACGACTTGTAAAATTGATGCTCGTGAATTCTGCTAGTTTCGATCTAAAACGATGTATCCCGTTGTTTTGAGCCGGAATACAAGTTTTCGCGCAGTTCTGAGAGAAAAAGTTTACACCTTTCTCTCCTCTACTCTTCGACGACTTGTAAAATCGATGCTCGTGAATTTTTCTAGTTTCGATCTAAAACGATGTATCCCGTTGTTTTAAGCCGGAATACAAGTTTTCGCGCAGTTCTAAGAGAAAAAGTTTACACCTATCTCTCATCTACTCTTCTACTAGTAAAATCGATGCTCGTGAATCTCGCTAGTTTCGATCTAAAACGATGTATCCCGTTGTTTTGAGACGGAGTACAAGAATCGCGCAGTTCTGAGAGAAAAAGTTTACACCTTTCTCGCGTCTACTCTTCGACGACTTGTAAAATCGATGCTCGTGAATTTTGCTAGTTTCGATCTAAAACGATGTATCCCGTTGATTCGAGCCGGAATACAAGTTTTCGCGCAGTTCTGAGAGAAAAAGTTTACACCTTTCTCTCCTCTACTCTTCAACGACTTGTAAAATCGATGCTCGTGAATTTTGCTAGTTTCGATCTAAAACGATGTATCCCGTTGTTTTGAGCCGGAATACAAGTTTTCGCGCAGTTCTAAGAGAAAAAGTTTACACCTTTCTCTTGTATACTCTTCGACAACTTGTAATATCGATGTTCGTGAATCTCGCTAGTTTCGATCTAAAACAATGTATCCCGTTGTTTTGAGCCGGAATACAAGTTTTCGCGCAATTCTGAGAAGTTTACACCTTTCTCTCGTCTACTCTTTGACGACTAGTGAAATCGATGCTCGTGAATTTTGCTAGTTTCGATCTAAAACGATGTATCCCGTTGTTTCGAGCCGGAATACAAGTTTTCGCGCAGTTCTGAGAGAAAAAGTTTACACCTATCTCTCGTCTACTCTTCCACTAGTAAAATCGATGCTCCTGAGTCTCGCTAGTTTCGATCTAAAACGATGTATCCCGTTGTTTCGAGCCGGAATACAAGTTTTCTCGCAGTTCTGAGAGAAAAAGTTTACACCTTTCTCTCGTCTACTCTTCGACGACTTGTAAAATCGATGCTCGTGAATTCTGCTAGTTTTGATCTAAAACGATGTATCCCGTTGTTTTGAGCCGGAATACAAGTTTTCGTGCAGTTCTGAGAGAAAAAGTTTACACCTATCTCTCGTCTACTCTTCCACTAGTAAAATCGATGCTCCTGAGTCTCGCTAGTTTCGATCTAAAACGATGTATCCGGTTGTTTCGAGCCGGAATACAAGTTTTCTCGCAGTTCTGAGAGAAAAAGTTTACACCTTTCTCTCGTCTACTCTTCGACGACTTGTAAAATCGATGCTCGTGAATTCTGCTAGTTTCGATCTAAAACGATGTATCCCGTTGTTTTGAGCCGGAATACAAGTTTTCGCGCAGTTCTGAGAGAAAAAGTTTACACCTTTCTCTCGTCTACTCTTCGACGACTTGTAAAATCGATGCTTTTGAATTTTGCTAGTTTCGATCTTAAACAATGTATCCCGTTGTTTTGAGCCGGAATACAAGTTTTCGGCAGTTCTGAGAGAAAAAGTTTACACCTTTCTCTCGTCTACTCTTCGACGACTTGTAAAATCGATGCTCGTGAATTTTGTTAGTTTTGATTTAAAATGATGTATCCCGTTGTCTTGAGCCGGAATACAAGTTTTCTCGCAGTTCTGAGAGAAAAAGTTTACACCTTTCTCTAGTCTACTCTTCGACGACTTGTAAAATTGATGCTCGTGAATTCTGCTAGTTTCGATCTAAAACGATGTATCCCGTTGTTTTGAGCCGGAATACAAGTTTTCGCGCAGTTCTGAGAGAAAAAGTTTACACCTTTCTCTCGTCTACTCTTCGACGACTTGTAAAATCGATGCTCGTGAATTTTGCTAGTTTCGATCTAAAACGATGTATCCCGTTGTTTTGAGCCGGAATACAAGTTTTCGCGCAGTTCTGAGAGAAAAAGTTTACACCTTTCTCTCTACTCTTCGACGACTAGTAAAATCGATGCTCGTGAATTTTGCTAGTTTCGATCTAAAACGATGTATCCCGTTGTGTTGAGCCGGAATACAAGTTTTCGCGCAGTTCTAAGAGAAAAAGTTTACACCTTTCTCTTGTATACTCTTCGACGACTAGTGAAATCGATGCTCGTGAATTTTGCTAGTTTCGATCTAAAACGATGTATCCCTTTGTTTCGAGCCGGAATACAAGTTTTCGCGCAGTTCTGAGAGAAAAAGTTTACACCTATCTCTCATCTACTCTTCCACTAGTAAAATCGATGCTCCTGAGTCTCGCTAGTTTCGATCTAAAACGATGTATCCCGTTGTTTCGAGCCGGAATACAAGTTTTCTCGCAGTTCTGAGAGAAAAAGTTTACACCTTTCTCTCGTCTACTCTTCGACGACTTCTAAAATCGATGCTTTTGAATTTTGCTAGTTTCGATCTTAAACAATGTATCCCGTTGTTTTGAGCCGGAATACATGTTTTCGCGCAGTTCTGAGAGAAAAAGTTTACACCTTTCTCTCGTCTACTCTTCGGCGACATGTAAAATCGATGCTCGTGAATTTTGTTAGTTTTGATCTAAAATTATGTATCCCGTTGTCTTGAGCCGGAATACAAAATTTCGCGCAGTTCGGAGAGAAAAAGTTTACACCTTTCTCTCGTCTACTCTTCGACGACTTGTAAAATCGATGCTTTTGAATTTTGTTAGTTTTGATCTAAAATGATGTATCCCGTTGTCTTGAGCCGGAATACAAGTTTTCGCGCAGTTCGGAGAGAAAAAGTTTACACCTTTCTCTCGTCTACTCTTCGACGACTTGTAAAATCGATGCTTTTGAATTTTGCTAGTTTTGATCTTAAACGATGTATCCCGTTGTTTTGAGCCGGAATACAAGTTTTCGCGCTGTTCTGAGAGAAAAAGTTTACACCTTTCTCTCGTCTACTCTTCGACTAGTGAACTTGATGCTCGTGAATTTTGCTAGTTTCGATCTAAAACGATGTATCCCGTTGTTTCGAGCCGGAATACAAGTTTTCGCGCAGTTCTGAGAGAAAAAGTTTACACCTATCTCTCATCTACTCTTCTACTAGTAAAATCGATGCTCGTGAATCTCGCTAGTTTCGATCTAAAACGATGTATCCCGTTGTTTCGAGCCGGAATACAAGTTTTCGCGCAGTTCTGAGAGAAAAAGTTTACACCTTTCTCTCGTCTACTCTTCGACGACTTGTAAAATCGATGCTCGTGAATTTTGCTAGTTTCGATCTAAAACGATGTATCCCGTTGTTTTGAGCCGGCATACAAGTTTTCGCGCAGTTCTGAGAGAAAAAGTTTACACCTTTCTCTCGTCTACTCTTCGACGACTTGTAAAATTGATGCTCGTGAATTTTGCTAGTTTCGATCTAAAACGATGTATCCCGTTGTTTTGAGCAGGAATACAAGTTTTCTCGCAGTTCTGAGAGAAAAAGTTTACACCTTTCTCTAGTCTACTCTTCGACGACTTGTAAAATTGATGCTCGTGAATTCTGCTAGTTTCGATCTAAAACGACGTATCCCGTTGTTTTGAGCCGGAATACAAGTTTTCGCGCAGTTCTGAGAGAAAACGTTTACACCTTTCTCTCGTCTACTCTTCGACGACTTGTAAAATCGATGCTCGTGAATTTTGCTAGTTTCGATCTAAAACGATGTATCCCGTTGTTTTGAGCCGGAATACAAGTTTTCTCGCAGTTCTGAGAGAAAAAGTTTACACCTTTCTCTAGTCTACTCTTCGACGACTTGTAAAATTGATGCTCGTGAATTCTGCTAGTTTTGATCTAAAACGATGTATCCCGGTGTTTTGAGCCGGAATACAAGTTTTCGCGCAGTTCTGAGAGAAAAAGTTTACACCTTTCTCTCGTCTACTCTTCGACGACTTGTAAAATCGATGCTCGTGAATTTTGCTAGTTTCGATCTAAAACGATGTATCCCGTTGTTTTGAGCCGGAATACAAGTTTTCGCGCAGTTCTGAGAGAAAAAGTTTACACCTTTCTCTCTACTCTTCGACGACTAGTAAAATCGATGCTCGGGAATTTTGCTAGTTTCGATCTAAAACGATGTATCCCGTTGTTTTGAGCCGGAATACAAGTTTTCTGCAGTTCTGAGAGAAAAAGTTTACACCTTTCTCTCCTCTACTCTTCGACGACTTGTAAAATCGATGCTCGTGAATTTTGTTAGTTTTGATCTAAAATGATGTATCCCGTTGTCTTGAGCCGGAATACAAGTTTTCGCGCAGTTCGGAGAGAAAAAGTTTACACCTTTCTCTCGTCTACTCTTCGACGACTTGTAAAATCGATGCTTTAGAATTTTGCTAGTTTTGATCTTAAACGATGTATCCCGTTGTTTTGAGCCGGAATACAAGTTTTCGCGCTGTTCTGAGAGAAAAAGTTTACACCTTTCTCTCGTCTACTCTTCGACTAGTGAACTCGATGCTCGTGAATTTTGCTAGTTTCGATCTAAAACGATGTATCCCGTTGTTTCGAGCCGGAATACAAGTTTTCGCGCAGTTCTGAGAGAAAAAGTTTACACCTATCTCTCATCTACTCTTCTACTAGTAAAATCGATGCTCGTGAATCTCGCTAGTTTCGATCTAAAACGATGTATTCCGTTGTTTCGAGCCGGAATACAAGTTTTTGCGCAGTTCTGAGAGAAAAAGTTTGCACCTTTCTCTCGTCTACTCTTCGACGACTTGTAAAATCGATGCTCGTGAATTTTGCTAGTTTCGATCTAAAACGATGTATCCCGTTGTTTTGAGCCGGAATACAAGTTTTCGCGCAGTTCTGAGAGAAAAAGTTTACACCTTTCTCTCGTCTACTCTTCGACGACTTGTAAAATCGATGCTCGTGAATTTTTCTAGTTTCGATCTAAAGCGATGTATCCCGTTGTTTTGAGCCGGAATACAAGTTTTCGCGCAGTTCTGAGAGAAAAAGTTTACACCTTTCTCTCGTCTACTCTTCGACGACTTGTAAAATCGATGCTCGTGAATTTTGCTAGTTTCGATCTAAAACGATGTATCCCGTTGTTTTGAGTCGGAATACAAGTTTTCTCGCAGTTCTGAGAGAAAAAGTTTACACCTTTCTCTAGTCTACTCTTCGACGACTTGTAAAATTGATGCTCGTGAATTCTGCTAGTTTCGATCTAAAACGATGTATCCCGTTGTTTTGAGCCGGAATACAAGTTTTCGCGCAGTTCTGAGAGAAAAAGTTTACACCTTTCTCTCGTCTACTCTTCGACGACTTGTAAAATCGATGCTCGTGAATTTTGCTAGTTTCGATCTAAAACGATGTATCCCGTTGTTTTGAGCCGGAATACAAGTTTTCGCGCAGTTCTGAGAGAAAAAGTTTACACCTTTCTCTCTACTCTTCGACGACTAGTAAAATCGATGCTCGTGAATTTTGCTAGTTTCGATCTAAAACGATGTATCCCGTTGTGTTGAGCCGGAATACAAGTTTTCGCGCAGTTCTAAGAGAAAAAGTTTACACCTTTCTCTTGTATACTCTTCGACGACTTGTAATATCGATGTTCGTGAATCTCGCTAGTTTCGATCTAAAACAATGTATCCCGTTGTTTTGAGCCGGAATACAAGTTTTCGCGCAATTCTGAGAGAAGTTTACACCTTTCTCTCGTCTACTCTTTGACGACTAGTGAAATCGATGCTCGTGAATTTTGCTAGTTTCGATCTAAAACGATGTATCCCGTTGTTTTGAGCCGGAATACAAGTTTTCGCGCAGTTCTGAGAGAAAAAGTTTACACCTTTCTCTCGTCTACTCTTCGACGACTTGTAAAATCGATGCTCGTGAATTTTGCTAGTTTCGATCTAAAACGATGTATCCCGTTGTTTTGAGCAGGAATACAAGTTTTCTCGCAGTTCTGAGAGAAAAAGTTTACACCTTTCTCTAGTCTACTCTTCGACGACTTGTAAAATTGATGCTCGTGAATTCTGCTAGTTTCGATCTAAAACGACGTATCCCGTTGTTTTGAGCCGGAATACAAGTTTTCGCGCAGTTCTGAGAGAAAACGTTTACACCTTTCTCTCGTCTACTCTTCGACGACTTGTAAAATTGATGCTCGTGAATTCTGCTAGTTTCGATCTAAAACGATGTATCCCGTTGTTTTGAGCCGGAATACAAGTTTTCGCGCAGTTCTGAGAGAAAAAGTTTACACCTTTCTCTCTACTCTTCGACGACTAGTAAAATTGATGCTCGTGAATTTTGCTAGTTTCGATCTAAAACGATGTATCCCGTTGTGTTGAGCCGGAATACAAGTTTTCGCGCAGTTCTAAGAGAAAAAGTTTACACCTTTCTCTTGTATACTCTTCGACGACTTGTAATATCGATGTTCGTGAATCTCGCTAGTTTCGATCTAAAACAATGTATCCCGTTGTTTTGAGCCGGAATACAAGTTTTCGCGCGATTCTGAGAGAAGTTTACACCTTTCTCTCGTCTACTCTTTGACGACTAGTGAAATCGATGCTCGTGAATTTTGCTAGTTTCGATCTAAAACGATGTATCCCGTTGTTTTCAGCCGGAATACAAGTTTTCGCGCAGTTCTGAGAGAAAAAGTTTACACCTTTCTCTCGTCTACTCTTCGACTAGTAAAATCGATGTTCGTGAATTTGGCTTGTTTCGATCTAAAACGATGTATAGCGTTGTTTTGAGACCAAATACAAAATTTCGCGCAGTTCTGAGAGAAAAAGTTTACACCTTTCTCTCGTCTACTCTTCGGCGACTTGTAAAATCGATGCTCGTGAATTCTGCTAGTTTCGATCTAAAACGATGTATCCCGTTGTTTTGAGCCGGAATACAAGTTTTCGGCAGTTCTGAGAGAAAAAGTTTACACCTTTCTCTCGTCTACTCTTCGACGACTTGTAAAATCGATGCTCGTGAATTTTGTTAGTTTTGATCTAAAATGATGTATCCCGTTGTTTCGAGCCGGAATACAAGTTTTCGCGCAGTTCTGAGAGAAAAAGTTTACACCTTTCTCTAGTCTACTCTTCGACGACTTGTAAAATCGATGCTCGTGAATTTTGCTAGTTTCGATCTAAAACGATGTATCCCGTTGTTTTGAGCCGGCATACAAGTTTTCGCGCAGTTCTGAGAGAAAAAGTTTACACCTTTCTCTCGTCTACTCTTCGACGACTTGTAAAATTGATGCTCGTGAATTTTGCTAGTTTCGATCTAAAACGATGTATCCCGTTGTTTTGAGCAGGAATACAAGTTTTCTCGCAGTTCTGAGAGAAAAAGTTTACACCTTTCTCTAGTCTACTCTTCGACGACTTGTAAAATTGATGCTCGTGAATTCTGCTAGTTTCGATCTAAAACGACGTATCCCGTTGTTTTGAGCCGGAATACAAGTTTTCGCGCAGTTCTGAGAGAAAACGTTTACACCTTTCTCTCGTCTACTCTTCGACGACTTGTAAAATCGATGCTCGTGAATTTTGCTAGTTTCGATCTAAAGCGATGTATCCCGTTGTCTTGAGCCGGAATACAAGTTTTCTCGCAGTTCTGAGAGAAAAAGTTTACACCTTTCTCTAGTCTACTCTTCGACGACATGTAAAATTGATGCTCGTGAATTCTGCTAGTTTCGATCTAAAACGATGTATCCCGTTGTTTTGAGCCGGAATACAAGTTTTCGCGCAGTTCTGAGAGAAAAAGTTTACACCTTTCTCTCGTCTACTCTTCGACGACTTGTAAAATCGATGCTCGTGAATTTTGCTAGTTTCGATCTAAAACGATGTATCCCGTTGTTTTGAGCCGGAATACAAGTTTTCGCGCAGTTCTGAGAGAAAAAGTTTACACCTTTCTCTCTACTCTTCGACGACTAGTAAAATCGATGCTCGTGAATTTTGCTAGTTTCGATCTAAAACGATGTATCCCGTTGTGTTGAGCCGGAATACAAGTTTTCGCGCAGTTCTAAGAGAAAAAGTTTACACCTTTCTCTTGTATACTCTTCGACGACTAGTGAAATCGATGCTCGTGAATTTTGCTAGTTTCGATCTAAAACGATGTATCCCTTTGTTTCGAGCCGGAATACAAGTTTTCGCGCAGTTCTGAGAGAAAATGTTTACACCTATCTCTCATCTACTCTTCCACTAGTAAAATCGATGCTCCTGAGTCTCGCTAGTTTCGATCTAAAACGATGTATCCCGTTGTTTCGAGCCGGAATACAAGTTTTCTCGCAGTTCTGAGAGAAAAAGTTTACACCTTTCTCTCGTCTACTCTTCGACGACTTCTAAAATCGATGCTTTTGAATTTTGCTAGTTTCGATCTTAAACAATGTATCCCGTTGTTTTGAGCCGGAATACATGTTTTCGCGCAGTTCTGAGAGAAAAAGTTTACACCTTTCTCTCGTCTACTCTTCGGCGACATGTAAAATCGATGCTCGTGAATTTTGTTAGTTTTGATCTAAAATGATGTATCCCGTTGTCTTGAGCCGGAATACAAAATTTCGCGCAGTTCGGAGAGAAAAAGTTTACACCTTTCTCTCGTCTACTCTTCGACGACTTGTAAAATCGATGCTTTTGAATTTTGTTAGTTTTGATCTAAAATGATGTATCCCGTTGTCTTGAGCCGGAATACAAGTTTTCGCGCAGTTCGGAGAGAAAAAGTTTACACCTTTCTCTCGTCTACTCTTCGACGACTTGTAAAATCGATGCTTTTGAATTTTGCTAGTTTTGATCTTAAACGATGTATCCCGTTGTTTTGAGCCGGAATACAAGTTTTCGCGCTGTTCTGAGAGAAAAAGTTTACACCTTTCTCTCGTCTACTCTTCGACTAGTGAACTCGATGCTCGTGAATTTTGCTAGTTTCGATCTAAAACGATGTATCCCGTTGTTTCGAGCCGGAATACAAGTTTTCGCGCAGTTCTGAGAGAAAAAGTTTACACCTATCTCTCATCTACTCTTCTACTAGTAAAATCGATGCTCGTGAATCTCGCTAGTTTCGATCTAAAACGATGTATCCCGTTGTTTCGAGCCGGAATACAAGTTTTCGCGCAGTTCTGAGAGAAAAAGTTTACACCTTTCTCTCGTCTACTCTTCGACGACTTGTAAAATCGATGCTCGTGAATTTTGCTAGTTTCGATCTAAAACGATGTATCCCGTTGTTTTGAGCCGGCATACAAGTTTTCGCGCAGTTCTGAGAGAAAAAGTTTACACCTTTCTCTCGTCTACTCTTCGACGACTTGTAAAATTGATGCTCGTGAATTTTGCTAGTTTCGATCTAAAACGATGTATCCCGTTGTTTTGAGCAGGAATACAAGTTTTCTCGCAGTTCTGAGAGAAAAAGTTTACACCTTTCTCTAGTCTACTCTTCGACGACTTGTAAAATTGATGCTCGTGAATTCTGCTAGTTTCGATCTAAAACGACGTATCCCGTTGTTTTGAGCCGGAATACAAGTTTTCGCGCAGTTCTGAGAGAAAACGTTTACACCTTTCTCTCGTCTACTCTTCGACGACTTGTAAAATCGATGCTCGTGAATTTTGCTAGTTTCGATCTAAAACGATGTATCCCGTTGTTTTGAGCCGGAATACAAGTTTTCTCGCAGTTCTGAGAGAAAAAGTTTACACCTTTCTCTAGTCTACTCTTCGACGACTTGTAAAATTGATGCTCGTGAATTCTGCTAGTTTTGATCTAAAACGATGTATCCCGGTGTTTTGAGCCGGAATACAAGTTTTCGCGCAGTTCTGAGAGAAAAAGTTTACACCTTTCTCTCGTCTACTCTTCGACGACTTGTAAAATCGATGCTCGTGAATTTTGCTAGTTTCGATCTAAAACGATGTATCCCGTTGTTTTGAGCCGGAATACAAGTTTTCGCGCAGTTCTGAGAGAAAAAGTTTACACCTTTCTCTCTACTCTTCGACGACTAGTAAAATCGATGCTCGGGAATTTTGCTAGTTTCGATCTAAAACGATGTATCCCGTTGTTTTGAGCCGGAATACAAGTTTTCTGCAGTTCTGAGAGAAAAAGTTTACACCTTTCTCTCCTCTACTCTTCGACGACTTGTAAAATCGATGCTCGTGAATTTTGTTAGTTTTGATCTAAAATGATGTATCCCGTTGTCTTGAGCCGGAATACAAGTTTTCGCGCAGTTCGGAGAGAAAAAGTTTACACCTTTCTCTCGTCTACTCTTCGACGACTTGTAAAATCGATGCTTTAGAATTTTGCTAGTTTTGATCTTAAACGATGTATCCCGTTGTTTTGAGCCGGAATACAAGTTTTCGCGCTGTTCTGAGAGAAAAAGTTTACACCTTTCTCTCGTCTACTCTTCGACTAGTGAACTCGATGCTCGTGAATTTTGCTAGTTTCGATCTAAAACGATGTATCCCGTTGTTTCGAGCCGGAATACAAGTTTTCGCGCAGTTCTGAGAGAAAAAGTTTACACCTATCTCTCATCTACTCTTCTACTAGTAAAATCGATGCTCGTGAATCTCGCTAGTTTCGATCTAAAACGATGTATTCCGTTGTTTCGAGCCGGAATACAAGTTTTTGCGCAGTTCTGAGAGAAAAAGTTTGCACCTTTCTCTCGTCTACTCTTCGACGACTTGTAAAATCGATGCTCGTGAATTTTGCTAGTTTCGATCTAAAACGATGTATCCCGTTGTTTTGAGCCGGAATACAAGTTTTCGCGCAGTTCTGAGAGAAAAAGTTTACACCTTTCTCTCGTCTACTCTTCGACGACTTGTAAAATCGATGCTCGTGAATTTTTCTAGTTTCGATCTAAAGCGATGTATCCCGTTGTTTTGAGCCGGAATACAAGTTTTCGCGCAGTTCTGAGAGAAAAAGTTTACACCTTTCTCTCGTCTACTCTTCGACGACTTGTAAAATCGATGCTCGTGAATTTTGCTAGTTTCGATCTAAAACGATGTATCCCGTTGTTTTGAGTCGGAATACAAGTTTTCTCGCAGTTCTGAGAGAAAAAGTTTACACCTTTCTCTAGTCTACTCTTCGACGACTTGTAAAATTGATGCTCGTGAATTCTGCTAGTTTCGATCTAAAACGATGTATCCCGTTGTTTTGAGCCGGAATACAAGTTTTCGCGCAGTTCTGAGAGAAAAAGTTTACACCTTTCTCTCGTCTACTCTTCGACGACTTGTAAAATCGATGCTCGTGAATTTTGCTAGTTTCGATCTAAAACGATGTATCCCGTTGTTTTGAGCCGGAATACAAGTTTTCGCGCAGTTCTGAGAGAAAAAGTTTACACCTTTCTCTCTACTCTTCGACGACTAGTAAAATCGATGCTCGTGAATTTTGCTAGTTTCGATCTAAAACGATGTATCCCGTTGTGTTGAGCCGGAATACAAGTTTTCGCGCAGTTCTAAGAGAAAAAGTTTACACCTTTCTCTTGTATACTCTTCGACGACTTGTAATATCGATGTTCGTGAATCTCGCTAGTTTCGATCTAAAACAATGTATCCCGTTGTTTTGAGCCGGAATACAAGTTTTCGCGCAATTCTGAGAGAAGTTTACACCTTTCTCTCGTCTACTCTTTGACGACTAGTGAAATCGATGCTCGTGAATTTTGCTAGTTTCGATCTAAAACGATGTATCCCGTTGTTTTGAGCCGGAATACAAGTTTTCGCGCAGTTCTGAGAGAAAAAGTTTACACCTTTCTCTCGTCTACTCTTCGACGACTTGTAAAATCGATGCTCGTGAATTTTGCTAGTTTCGATCTAAAACGATGTATCCCGTTGTTTTGAGCAGGAATACAAGTTTTCTCGCAGTTCTGAGAGAAAAAGTTTACACCTTTCTCTAGTCTACTCTTCGACGACTTGTAAAATTGATGCTCGTGAATTCTGCTAGTTTCGATCTAAAACGACGTATCCCGTTGTTTTGAGCCGGAATACAAGTTTTCGCGCAGTTCTGAGAGAAAACGTTTACACCTTTCTCTCGTCTACTCTTCGACGACTTGTAAAATTGATGCTCGTGAATTCTGCTAGTTTCGATCTAAAACGATATATCCCGTTGTTTTGAGCCGGAATACAAGTTTTCGCGCAGTTCTGAGAGAAAAAGTTTACACCTTTCTCTCTACTCTTCGACGACTAGTAAAATTGATGCTCGTGAATTTTGCTAGTTTCGATCTAAAACGATGTATCCCGTTGTGTTGAGCCGGAATACAAGTTTTCGCGCAGTTCTAAGAGAAAAAGTTTACACCTTTCTCTTGTATACTCTTCGACGACTTGTAATATCGATGTTCGTGAATCTCGCTAGTTTCGATCTAAAACAATGTATCCCGTTGTTTTGAGCCGGAATACAAGTTTTCGCGCGATTCTGAGAGAAGTTTACACCTTTCTCTCGTCTACTCTTTGACGACTAGTGAAATCGATGCTCGTGAATTTTGCTAGTTTCGATCTAAAACGATGTATCCCGTTGTCTTGAGCCGGAATACAAGTTTTCCCGCAGTTCGGAGCGAAAAAGTTTACACCTTTCTCTCGTCTACTCTTCGACGACTTGTAAAATCGATGCTTTTGAATTTTGCTAGTTTTGATCTTAAACGATGTATCCCGTTGTTTCGAGCCGGAATACAAGTTTTCGCGCAGTTCTGAGAGAAAAAGTTTACACCTTTCTCTAGTCTACTCTTCGACGACTTGTAAAATTGATGCTCGTGAATTCTGCTAGTTTCGATCTAAAACGACGTATCCCGTTGTCTTGAGCCGGAATACAAGTTTTCCCGCAGTTCGGAGCGAAAAAGTTTACACCTTTCTCTCGTCTACTCTTCGACGACTTGTAAAATCGATGCTTTTGAATTTTGCTAGTTTTGATCCTAAACGATGTATCCCGTTGTTTCGAGCCGGAATACAAGTTTTCGCGCAGTTCTGAGAGAAAAAGTTTACACCTATCTCTCATCTACTCTTCTACTAGTAAAATCGATGCTCGTGAATCTCGCTAGTTTCGATCTAAAACGATGTATCCCGTTGTTTCGAGCCGGAATACAAGTTTTCGCGCAGTTCTGAGAGAAAAAGTTTACACCTATCTCTCATCTACTCTTCTACGAGTAAAATCGATGCTCGTGAATCTCGCTAGTTTCGATCTAAAACGATGTATCCCGTTGTATTGAGACGGAATACAAGATTTCGCGCAGTTCTGAGAGAAAACGTTTACACCTTTCTCTAGTCTACTCTTCGACGACTTGTAAAATTGATGCTCGTGAATTCTGCTAGTTTCGATCTAAAACGATGTATCCCGTTGTTTCGAGCCGGAATAGAAGTTTTCTCGCAGTTCTGAGAGAAAAAGTTTACACCTTTCTCTCGTCTACTCTTCGACGACTTGTAAAATCGATGCTCGTGAATTCTGCTAGATTTGATCTAAAACGATGTATCCCGTTGTTTTGAGCCGGAATACAAGTTTTCGTGCAGTTCTGAGAGAAAAAGTTTACACCTATCTCTCGTCTACTCTTCCACTAGTAAAATCGATGCTCCTGAGTCTCGCTAGTTTCGATCTAAAACGATGTATCCCGTTGTTTTGAGCCGGAATACAAGTTTTCGCGCAGTTCTGAGAGAAAAAGTTTACACCTTTCTCTCGTCTACTCTTCGACGACTTGTAAAATCGATGCTTTTTAATTTTGCTAGTTTCGATCTTAAACAATGTATCCCGTTGTTTTGAGCCGGAATACAAGTTTTCGGCAGTTCTGAGAGAAAAAGTTTACACCTTTCTCTCGTCTACTCTTCGACGACTTGTAAAATCGATGCTCGTGAATTTTGTTAGTTTTGATCTAAAATGATGTATCCCGTTGTCTTGAGCCGGAATACAAGTTTTCTCGCAGTTCTGAGAGAAAAAGTTTACACCTTTCTCTAGTCTACTCTTCGACGACTTGTAAAATTGATGCTCGTGAATTCTGCTAGTTTCGATCTAAAACGATGTATCCCGTTGTTTTGAGCCGGAATACAAGTTTTCGCGCAGTTCTGAGAGAAAAAGTTTACACCTTTCTCTCGTCTACTCTTCGACGACTTGTAAAATCGATGCTCGTGAATTTTGCTAGTTTCGATCTAAAACGATGTATCCCGTTGTTTTGAGCCGGAATACAAGTTTTCGCGCAGTTCTGAGAGAAAAAGTTTACACCTTTCTCTCTACTCTTCGACGACTAGTAAAATCGATGCTCGTGAATTTTGCTAGTTTCGATCTAAAACGATGTATCCCGTTGTGTTGAGCCGGAATACAAGTTTTCGCGCAGTTCTAAGAGAAAAAGTTTACACCTTTCTCTTGTATACTCTTCGACGACTAGTGAAATCGATGCTCGTGAATTTTGCTAGTTTCGATCTAAAACGATGTATCCCTTTGTTTCGAGCCGGAATACAAGTTTTCGCGCAGTTCTGAGAGAAAAAGTTTACACCTATCTCTCATCTACTCTTCCACTAGTAAAATCGATGCTCCTGAGTCTCACTAGTTTCGATCTAAAACGATGTATCCCGTTGTTTCGAGCCGGAATACAAGTTTTCTCGCAGTTCTGAGAGAAAAAGTTTACACCTTTCTCTCGTCTACTCTTCGACGACTTCTAAAATCGATGCTTTTGAATTTTGCTAGTTTCGATCTTAAACAATGTATCCCGTTGTTTTGAGCCGGAATACATGTTTTCGCGCAGTTCTGAGAGAAAAAGTTTACACCTTTCTCTCGTCTACTCTTCGGCGACATGTAAAATCGATGCTCGTGAATTTTGTTAGTTTTGATCTAAAATGATGTATCCCGTTGTCTTGAGCCGGAATACAAAATTTCGCGCAGTTCGGAGAGAAAAAGTTTACACCTTTCTCTCGTCTACTCTTCGACGACTTGTAAAATCGATGCTTTTGAATTTTGCTAGTTTTGATCTTAAACGAAGTATCCTGTTGTTTTGAGCCGGAATACAAGTTTTCGCGCTGTTCTGAGAGAAAAAGTTTACACCTTTCTCTTGTATACTCTTCGACGACTAGTGAAATCGATGCTCGTGAATTTTGCTAGTTTCGATCTAAAACGATGTATCCCGTTGTTTCGAGCCGGAATACAAGTTTTCGCGCAGTTCTGAGAGAAAAGTTTTACACCTTTCTCTCGTCTACTTTTCGACGACTAGTAAAATCGATGCTCGTGAATTTTGCTAGTTTCGATCTAAACCGATGTATCCCGTTGTTTCGAGACGGAATACAAGATTTCGCGCAGTTCTGAGAGAAAAAGTTTACACCTTTCTCTCGTCTACTCTTCGACGACTTCTAAAATCGATGCTTTTGAATTTTGCTAGTTTCGATCTTAAACAATGTATCCCGTTGTTTTGAGCCGGAATACATGTTTTCGCGCAGTTCTGAGAGAAAAAGTTTACACCTTTCTCTCGTCTACTCTTCGGCGACATGTAAAATCGATGCTCGTGAATTTTGTTAGTTTTGATCTAAAATGATGTATCCCGTTGTCTTGAGCCGGAATACAAAATTTCGCGCAGTTCGGAGAGAAAAAGTTTACACCTTTCTCTCGTCTACTCTTCGACGACTTGTAAAATCGATGCTTTTGAATTTTGCTAGTTTTGATCTTAAACGAAGTATCCTGTTGTTTTGAGCCGGAATACAAGTTTTCGCGCTGTTCTGAGAGAAAAAGTTTACACCTTTCTCTCGTCTACTCTTCGACTAGTGAAATCGATGCTCGTGAATTTTGCTAGTTTCGATCTAAAACGATGTATCCCGTTGTTTCGAGCCGGAATACAAGTTTTCGCGCAGTTCTGAGAGAAAAGTTTTACACCTTTCTCTCGTCTACTTTTCGACGACTAGTAAAATCGATGCTCGTGAATTTTGCTAGTTTCGATCTAAACCGATGTATCCCGTTGTTTCGAGACGGAATACAAGATTTCGCGCAGTTCTGAGAGAAAAAGTTTACACCTATCTCTCATATACTCTTCGACTAGTAAAATCGATGCTCGTGAATCTCGCTAGTTTCGATCTAAAACGATGTATCCCGTTGTTTTGAGACGGAGTACAAGATTTCGCGCAGTTCGAAAGAAAAAGTTTACACCTTTCTCTCGTCCACTCTTCGGCGACTTGTAAAATCGATGCTCGTGAATTTTGCTAGTTTCGATCTAAAACGAATTATCCCGTTGTTTTGAGCCGGAATACAAGTTTTCGCGCAGTTCTGAGAGAAAAAGTTTACACCTTTCTCTCGTCTACTCTTCGACGACTTGTAAAATCGATGCTCGTGAATTTTGCTAGTTTCGATCTAAAACGATGTATCCCGTTGTGTTGAGCCGGAATACAAGTTTTCGCGCAGTTCTGAGAGAAAACGTTTACACCTTTCTCTCCTCTACTGTTCTAGTAGTAAAATCAATGTCAGTGAATCTCGCTAGTTTCGATCTAAAACGATGTATCCCGTTGTTTCGAGCCGGAATACAAGTTTTCGCGCAGTTCTGAGAGAAAAAGTGTACACCTTTCTCTCGTCTACTCTTCGACTAGTGAAATCGATGCTCGTGAATTTTGCTAGTTTCGATCTAAAACGATGTATCCCGTTGTTTCGAGCCGGAATACAAGTTTTCGCGCAGCTCTGAGAGAAAAAGTTTACACCTATCTCTCATCTACTCTTCTACTAGTAAAATCGATGCTCGTGAATCTCGCTAGTTTCGATCTAAAACGATGTATCCCGTTGTTTTGAGACGGAATACAAGATTTCGCGCAGTTCTGAGAGAAAACGTTTACACCTTTCTCTCGTCTACTCTTCGGCGACTTGTAAAATCGATGCTCGTGAATTTTGCTAGTTTCGATCTAAAGCGATGTATCCCGTTGTTTTGAGCCGGAATACAAGTTTTCGCGCAGTTCTGAGAGAAAAAGTTTACACCCTTCTCTCGTCTACTCTTCGACGACTTGTAAAATCGATGCTCCTGAATTTTGCTAGTTTCAATCTAAAACGATGTATCCCGTTGTTTTGAGCCGGAATACAAGTTTTCGCGCAGTTCTGAGAGAAAAGTTTTACACCTTTCTCTCGTCTACTTTTCGACGACTAGTAAAATCGATGCTCGTGAATTTTGCTAGTTTCGATCTAAAACGATGTATCCCGTTGTTTTGAGACGGAGTACAAGATTTCGCGCAGTTCGAGAGAAAAAGTTTACACCTTTCTCTCGTCCACTCTTCGGCGACTTGTAAAATCGATGCTCGTGAATTTTGCTAGTTTCGATCTAAAACGAATTATCCCGTTGTTTTGAGCCGAAATACAAGTTTTCTCGCAGTTCTGAGAGAAAAAGTTTACACCTTTCTCTCGTCTACTCTTCGACGACTTCTAAAATCGATGCTTTTGAATTTTGCTAGTTTCGATCTTAAACAATGTATCCCGTTGTTTTGAGCCGGAATACATGTTTTCGCGCAGTTCTGAGAGAAAAAGTTTACACCTTTCTCTGGTCTACTCTTCGGCGACATGTAAAATCGATGCTCGTGAATTTTGTTAGTTTTGATCTAAAATGATGTATCCCGTTGTCTTGAGCCGGAATACAAAATTTCGCGCATTTCGGAGAGAAAAAGTTTACACCTTTCTCTCGTCTACTCTTCGACGACTTGTAAAATCGATGCTTTTGAATTTTGCTAGTTTTGATCTTAAACGAAGTATCCTGTTGTTTTGAGCCGGAATACAAGTTTTCGCGCTGTTCTGAGAGAAAAAGTTTACACCTTTCTCTCGTCTACTCTTCGACTAGTAAAATCGATGCTCGTGAATCTCGCTAGTTTCGATCTAAAACGATGTATCCCGTTGTTTTGAGACGGAGTACAAGATTTCGCGCAGTTCGAAAGAAAAAGTTTACACCTTTCTCTCGTCCACTCTTCGGCGACTTGTAAAATCGATGCTCGTGAATTTTGCTAGTTTCGATCTAAAACGAATTATCCCGTTGTTTTGAGCCGGAATACAAGTTTTCGCGCAGTTCTGAGAGAAAAAGTTTACACCTTTCTCTCGTCTACTCTTCGACGACTTGTAAAATCGATGCTCGTGAATTTTGCTAGTTTCGATCTAAAACGATGTATCCCGTTGTGTTGAGCCGGAATACAAGTTTTCGCGCAGTTATGAGAGAAAACGTTTACACCTTTCTCTCCTCTACTGTTCTAGTAGTAAAATCAATGTCAGTGAATCTCGCTAGTTTCGATCTAAAACGATGTATCCCTTTGTTTCGAGCCGGAATACAAGTTTTCGCGCAGTTCTGAGAGAAAAAGTGTACACCTTTCTCTCGTCTACTCTTCGACTAGTGAAATCGATGCTCGTGAATTTTGCTAGTTTCGATCTAAAACGATGTATCCCGTTGTTTCGAGCCGGAATACAAGTTTTCGCGCAGTTCTGAGAGAAAAAGTTTACACCTATCTCTCATCTACTCTTCTACTAGTAAAATCGATGCTCGTGAATCTCGCTAGTTTCGATCTAAAACGATGTATCCCGTTGTTTTGAGACGGAATACAAGATTTCGCGCAGTTCTGAGAGAAAACGTTTACACCTTTCTCTCGTCTACTCTTCGGCGACTTGTAAAATCGATGCTCGTGAATTTTGCTAGTTTCGATCTAAAGCGATGTATCCCGTTGTTTTGAGCCGGAATACAAGTTTTCGCGCAGTTCTGAGAGAAAACGTTTACACCCTTCTCTCGTCTACTCTTCGACGACTTGTAAAATCGATGCTCGTGAATTTTGCTAGTTTCGATCTAAAACGATGTATCCCGTTGTTTTGAGCCAGAATACAAGTTTTCGCGCAGTTCTGAGAGAAAAAGTTTACACCTTTCTCTCCTCTACTCTTCGACGACTAGTAAAATCGATGCTTGTGAATTTTGCTAGTTTCGATCTAAAACGATGTATCCCGTTGTTTTGAGCCGGAATATAAGTTTTCGCGCAATTCTGAGAGAAAAAGTTTACACCTTTCTCGCGTCTACTCTTCGACGACTTGTAAAATCGATGCTCGTGAATTTTGCTAGTTTCGATCTAAAACGATGTATCCCGTTGATTCGAGCCGGAATACAAGTTTTCGCGCAGTTCTGAGAGAAAAAGTTTACACCTTTCGTCTACTCTTCGACGACTTGTAAAATCGATGCTCGTGAATTTTGCTAGTTTCGATCTAAAACGATGTATCCCGTTGTTTTGAGCCGGAATACAAGTTTTCGCGCAGTTCTAAGAGAAAAAGTTTACACCTTTCTCTTGTCTACTCTTCGACGACTTGTAATATCGATGTTCGTGAATCTCGCTAGTTTCGATCTAAAACGATGTATCCCGTTGTTTCGAGCCGGAATACAAGTTTTCGCGCAGTTCTGAGAGAAAAGTTTTACACCTTTCTCTCGTCTACTCTTTGACGACTAGTGAAATCGATGCTCGTGAATTTTGCTAGTTTCGATCTAAAACGATGTATCCCTTTGTTTCGAGCCAAAATACAAGTTTTCGCGCAGTTCTGAGAGAAAAAGTTTACACCTATCTCTCATCTACTCTTCCACTAGTAAAATCGATGCTCCTGAGTCTCGCTAGTTTCGATCTAAAACGATGTATCCCGTTGTTTCGAGCCGGAATACAAGTTTTCTCGCAGTTCTGAGAGAAAAAGTTTACACCTTTCTCTCGTCTACTCTTCTACGACTTCTAAAATCGATGCTTTTGAATTTTGCTAGTTTCGATCTTAAACAATGTATCCCGTTGTTTTGAGCCGGAATACATGTTTTCGCGCAGTTCTGAGAGAAAAAGTTTACACCTTTCTCTCGTCTACTCTTCGGCGACATGTAAAATCGATGCTCGTGAATTTTGTTAGTTTTGATCTAAATTGATGTATCCCGTTGTCTTGAGCCGGAATACAAAATTTCGCGCAGTTCGGAGAGAAAAAGTTTACACCTTTCTCTCGTCTACTCTTCGACGACTTGTAAAATCGATGCTTTTGAATTTTGCTAGTTTTGATCTTAAACGAAGTATCCTGTTGTTTTGAGCCGGAATACAAGTTTTCGCGCTGTTCTGAGAGAAAAAGTTTACACCTTTCTCTCGTCTACTCTTCGACTAGTAAAATCGATGCTCGTGAATCTCGCTAGTTTCGATCTAAAACGATGTATCCCGTTGTTTTGAGACGGAGTACAAGATTTCGCGCAGTTCGAAAGAAAAAGTTTACACCTTTCTCTCGTCCACTCTTCGGCGACTTGTAAAATCGATGCTCGTGAATTTTGCTAGTTTCGATCTAAAACGAATTATCCCGTTGTTTTGAGCCGGAATACAAGTTTTCGCGCAGTTCTGAGAGAAAAAGTTTACACCTTTCTCTCGTCTACTCTTCGACGACTTGTAAAATCGATGCTCGTGAATTTTGCTAGTTTCGATCTAAAACGATGTATCCCGTTGTGTTGAGCCGGAATACAAGTTTTCGCGCAGTTATGAGAGAAAACGTTTACACCTTTCTCTCCTCTACTGTTCTAGTAGTAAAATCAATGTCAGTGAATCTCGCTAGTTTCGATCTAAAACGATGTATCCCGTTGTTTCGAGCCGGAATACAAGTTTTCGCGCAGTTCTGAGAGAAAAAGTGTACACCTTTCTCTCGTCTACTCTTCGACTAGTGAAATTGATGCTCGTGAATTTTGCTAGTTTCGATCTAAAACGATGTATCCCGTTGTTTCGAGCCGGAATACAAGTTTTCGCGCAGTTCTGAGAGAAAAAGTTTACACCTATCTCTCATCTACTCTTCTACTAGTAAAATCGATGCTCGTGAATCTCGCTAGTTTCGATCTAAAACGATGTATCCCGTTGTTTTGAGACGGAATACAAGATTTCGCGCAGTTCTGAGAGAAAACGTTTACACCTTTCTCTCGTCTACTCTTCGGCGACTTGTAAAATCGATGCTCGTGAATTTTGCTAGTTTCGATCTAAAGCGATGTATCCCGTTGTTTTGAGCCGGAATACAAGTTTTCGCGCAGTTCTGAGAGAAAACGTTTACACCCTTCTCTCGTCTACTCTTCGACGACTTGTAAAATCGATGCTCGTGAATTTTGCTAGTTTCGATCTAAAACGATGTATCCCGTTGTTTTGAGCCAGAATACAAGTTTTCGCGCAGTTCTGAGAGAAAAAGTTTACACCTTTCTCTCCTCTACTCTTCGACGACTAGTAAAATCGATGCTCGTGAATTTTTCTAGTTTCGATCTAAAGCGATGTATCCCGTTGTTTTGAGCCGGAATACAAGTTTTCGCGCAGTTCTGAGAGAAAAAGTTTACACCTTTCTCTCGTCTACTCTTCGACGACTTGTAAAATCGATGCTTGTGAATTTTGCTAGTTTCGATCTAAAACGATGTATCCCGTTGTTTTGAGCCGGAATATAAGTTTTCGCGCAATTCTGAGAGAAAAAGTTTACACCTTTCTCGCGTCTACTCTTCGACGACTTGTAAAATCGATGCTCGTGAATTTTGCTAGTTTCGATCTAAAACGATGTATCCCGTTGATTCGAGCCGGAATACAAGTTTTCGCGCAGTTCTGAGAGAAAAAGTTTACACCTTTCGTCTACTCTTCGACGACTTGTAAAATCGATGCTCGTGAATTTTGCTAGTTTCGATCTAAAACGATGTATCCCGTTGTTTTGAGCCGGAATACAAGTTTTCGCGCAGTTCTAAGAGAAAAAGTTTACACCTTTCTCTTGTCTACTCTTCGACGACTTGTAATATCGATGTTCGTGAATCTCGCTAGTTTCGATCTAAAACGATGTATCCCGTTGTTTCGAGCCGGAATACAAGTTTTCGCGCAGTTCTGAGAGAAAAGTTTTACACCTTTCTCTCGTCTACTCTTTGACGACTAGTGAAATCGATGCTCGTGAATTTTGCTAGTTTCGATCTAAAACGATGTATCCCTTTGTTTCGAGCCAAAATACAAGTTTTCGCGCAGTTCTGAGAGAAAAAGTTTACACCTATCTCTCATCTACTCTTCCACTAGTAAAATCGATGCTCCTGAGTCTCGCTAGTTTCGATCTAAAACGATGTATCCCGTTGTTTCGAGCCGGAATACAAGTTTTCTCGCAGTTCTGAGAGAAAAAGTTTACACCTTTCTCTCGTCTACTCTTCTACGACTTCTAAAATCGATGCTTTTGAATTTTGCTAGTTTCGATCTTAAACAATGTATCCCGTTGTTTTGAGCCGGAATACATGTTTTCGCGCAGTTCTGAGAGAAAAAGTTTACACCTTTCTCTCGTCTACTCTTCGGCGACATGTAAAATCGATGCTCGTGAATTTTGTTAGTTTTGATCTAAAATGATGTATCCCGTTGTCTTGAGCCGGAATACAAAATTTCGCGCAGTTCGGAGAGAAAAAGTTTACACCTTTCTCTCGTCTACTCTTCGACGACTTGTAAAATCGATGCTTTTGAATTTTGCTAGTTTTGATCTTAAACGAAGTATCCTGTTGTTTTGAGCCGGAATACAAGTTTTCGCGCTGTTCTGAGAGAAAAAGTTTACACCTTTCTCTCGTCTACTCTTCGACTAGTGAAATCGATGCTCGTGAATTTTGCTAGTTTCGATCTAAAACGATGTATCCCGTTGTTTCGAGCCGGAATACAAGTTTTCGCGCAGTTCTGAGAGAAAAGTTTTACACCTTTCTCTCGTCTACTTTTCGACGACTAGTAAAATCGATGCTCGTGAATTTTGCTAGTTTCGATCTAAACCGATGTATCCCGTTGTTTCGAGCCGGAATACAAGATTTCGCGCAGTTCTGAGAGAAAAAGTTTACACCTATCTCTCATATACTCTTCGACTAGTAAAATCGATGCTCGTGAATCTCGCTAGTTTCGATCTAAAACGATGTATCCCGTTGTTTTGAGACGGAGTACAAGATTTCGCGCAGTTCGAAAGAAAAAGTTTACACCTTTCTCTCGTCCACTCTTCGGCGACTTGTAAAATCGATGCTCGTGAATTTTGCTAGTTTCGATCTAAAACGAATTATCCCGTTGTTTTGAGCCGGAATACAAGTTTTCGCGCAGTTCTGAGAGAAAAAGTTTACACCTTTCTCTCGTCTACTCTTCGACGACTTGTAAAATCGATGCTCGTGAATTTTGCTAGTTTCGATCTAAAACGATGTATCCCGTTGTGTTGAGCCGGAATACAAGTTTTCGCGCAGTTCTAAAAGAAAACGTTTACACCTTTCTCTCCTCTACTGTTCTAGTAGTAAAATCAATGTCAGTGAATCTCGCTAGTTTCGATCTAAAACGATGTATCCCGTTGTTTCGAGCCGGAATACAAGTTTTCGCGCAGTTCTGAGAGAAAAAGTGTACACCTTTCTCTCGTCTACTCTTCGACTAGTGAAATCGATGCTCGTGAATTTTGCTAGTTTCAATCTAAAACGATGTATCCCGTTGTTTCGAGCCGGAATACAAGTTTTCGCGCAGTTCTGAGAGAAAAAGTTTACACCTATCTCTCATCTACTCTTCTACTAGTAAAATCGATGCTCGTGAATCTCGCTAGTTTCGATCTAAAACGATGTATCCCGTTGTTTTGAGACGGAATACAAGATTTCGCGCAGTTCTGAGAGAAAACGTTTACACCTTTCTCTCGTCTACTCTTCGGCGACTTGTAAAATCGATGCTCGTGAATTTTGCTAGTTTCGATCTAAAGCGATGTATCCCGTTGTTTTGAGCCGGAATACAAGTTTTCGCGCAGTTCTGAGAGAAAAAGTTTACACCCTTCTCTCGTCTACTCTTCGACGACTTGTAAAATCGATGCTCGTGAATTTTGCTAGTTTCGATCTAAAACGATGTATCCCGTTGTTTTGAGCCAGAATACAAGTTTTCGCGCAGTTCTGAGAGAAAAAGTTTACACCTTTCTCTCCTCTACTCTTCGACGACTAGTAAAATCGATGCTCGTGAATTTTTCTAGTTTCGATCTAAAGCGATGTATCCCGTTGTTTTGAGCCAGAATACAAGTTTTCGCGCTGTTCTGAGAGAAAAAGTTTACACCTTTCTCTCGTCTACTCTTCGACTAGTGAAATCGATGCTCGTGAATTTTGCTAGTTTCGATCTAAAACGATGTATCCCGTTGTTTCGAGCCGGAATACAAGTTTTCGCGCAGTTCTGAGAGAAAAGTTTTACACCTTTCTCTCTTCTACTTTTCGACGACTAGTAAAATCGATGCTCGTGAATTTTGCTAGATTCGATCTAAAACGATGTATCCCGTTGTTTCGAGCCGGAATACAAGATTTCGCGCAGTTCGAGAGAAAAAGTTTACACCTTTCTCTCGTCCACTCTTCGGCGACTTGTAAAATCGATGCTCGTGAATTTTGCTAGTTTTGATCTAAAACGAATTATCCCGTTGTTTTGAGCCGGAATACAAGTTTTCGCGCAGTTCGGAGAGAAAAAGTTTACACCTTTCTCTCGTCTACTCTTCGACGACTTGTAAAATCGATGCTTTTGAATTTTGCTAGTTTTGATCTTAAACGAAGTATCCTGTTGTTTTGAGCCGGAATACAAGTTTTCGCGCTGTTCTGAGAGAAAAAGTTTACACCTTTCTCTCGTCTACTCTTCGACTAGTGAAATCGATGCTCGTGAATTTTGCTAGTTTCGATCTAAAACGATGTATCCCGTTGTTTCGAGCCGGAATACAAGTTTTCGCGCAGTTCTGAGAGAAAAGTTTTACACCTTTCTCTCGTCTACTTTTCGACGACTAGTAAAATCGATGCTCGTGAATTTTGCTAGTTTCGATCTAAAACGATGTATCCCGTTGTTTCGAGCCGGAATACAAGTTTTCGCGCAGTTCTGAGAGAAAAAGTTTACACCTTTCTCTCGTCTACTCTTCGACGACTTGTAAAATCGATGCTTGTGAATTTTGCTAGTTTCGATCTAAAACGATGTATCCCGTTGTTTTGAGCCGGAATATAAGTTTTCGCGCAATTCTGAGAGAAAAAGTTTACACCTTTCTCGCGTCTACTCTTCGACGACTTGTAAAATCGATGCTCGTGAATTTTGCTAGTTTCAATCTAAAACGATGTATCCCGTTGATTCGAGCCGGAATACAAGTTTTCGCGCAGTTCTGAAAGAAAAAGTTTACACCTTTCGTCTACTCTTCGACGACTTGTAAAATCGATGCTCGTGAATTTTGCTAGTTTCGATCTAAAACGATGTATCCCGTTGTTTTGAGCCGGAATACAAGTTTTCGCGCAGTTCTAAGAGAAAAAGTTTACACCTTTCTCTTGTCTACTCTTCGACGACTTGTAATATCGATGTTCGTGAATCTCGCTAGTTTCAATCTAAAACAATGTATCCCGTTGTTTCGAGCCGGAATACAAGTTTTCGCGCAGTTCTGAGAGAAAAGTTTTACACCTTTCTCTCGTCTACTCTTTGACGACTAGTGAAATCGATGCTCGTGAATTTTGCTAGTTTCGATCTAAAACAATGTATCCCGTTGTTTCGAGCCGGAATACAAGTTTTCACGCAGTTCTGAGAGAAAAAGTTTACACCTATCTCTCATCTACTCTTCCACTAGTAAAATCGATGCTCCTGAGTCTCGCTAGTTTCGATCTAAAACGATGTATCCCGTTGTTTCGAGCCGGAATACAAGTTTTCTCGCAGTTCTGAGAGAAAACGTTTACACCTTTCTCTCGTCTACTCTTCGACGACTTGTAAAATCGATGCTCGTGAATTCTGCTTGTTTCGATCTAAAACGATGTATCCCGTTGTTTTGAGCCGGAATACAAGTTTTCGCGCAGTTCGGAGAGAAAAAGTTTACACCTTTCTCTCGTCTACTCTTCGACGACTTCTAAAATCGATGCTTTTGAATTTTGCTAGTTTCGATCTTAAACAATGTATCCCGTTGTTTTGAGCCGGAATACATGTTTTCGCGCAGTTCTGAGAGAAAAAGTTTACACCTTTCTCTCGTCTACTCTTCGGCGACATGTAAAATCGATGCTCGTGAATTTTGTTAGTTTTGATCTAAAATGATTTATCCCGTTGTCTTGAGCCGGAATACAAGTTTTCGCGCAGTTCGGAGAGAAAAAGTTTACACCTTTCTCTCGTCTACTCTTCGACGACTTGTAAAATCGATGCTTTTGAATTTTGCTAGTTTTGATCTTAAACGAAGTATCCTGTTGTTTTGAGCCGGAATACAAGTTTTCGCGCTGTTCTGAGAGAAAACGTTTACACCTTTCTCTCGTCTACTCTTCGACTAGTGAAATCGATGCTCGTGAATTTTGCTAGTTTCGATCTAAAACGATGTATCCCGTTGTTTCGAGCCGGAATACAAGTTTTCGCGCAGTTCTGAGAGAAAAGTTTTACACCTTTCTCTCGTCTACTTTTCGACGACTAGTAAAATCGATGCTCGTGAATTTTGCTAGTTTCGATCTAAACCGATGTATCCCGTTGTTTCGAGCCGGAATACAAGATTTCGCGCAGATCTGAGAGAAAAAGTTTACACCTATCTCTCATCTACTCTTCTACTAGTAAAATCGATGCTCGTGAATCTCGCTAGTTTCGATCTAAAACGATGTATCCCGTTGTTTTGAGACGGAATACAAGATTTCGCGCAGTTCTGAGAGAAAACGTTTACACCTTTCTCTCGTCTACTCTTCGGCGACTTGTAAAATCGATGCTCGTGAATTTTGCTAGTTTCGATCTAAAGCGATGTATCCCGTTGTTTTGAGCCGGAATACAAGTTTTCGCGCAGTTCTGAGAGAAAAAGTTTACACCCTTCTCTCGTCTACTCTTCGACGACTTGTAAAATCGATGCTCGTGAATTTTGCTAGTTTCGATCTAAAACGATGTATCCCGTTGTTTTGAGCCAGAATACAAGTTTTCGCGCAGTTCTGAGAGAAAAAGTTTACACCTTTCTCTCCTCTACTCTTCGACGACTAGTAAAATCGATGCTCGTGAATTTTTCTAGTTTCGATCTAAAGCGATGTATCCCGTTGTTTTGAGCCGGAATACAAGTTTTCGCGCTGTTCTGAGAGAAAAAGTTTACACCTTTCTCTCGTCTACTCTTCGACTAGTGAAATCGACGCTCGTGAATTTTGCTAGTTTCGATCTAAAACGATGTATCCCGTTGTTTCGAGCCGGAATACAAGTTTTCGCGCAGTTCTGAGAGAAAAGTTTTACACCTTTCTCTCGTCTACTTTTCGACGACTAGTAAAATCGATGCTCGTGAATTTTGCTAGATTCGATCTAAAACGATGTATCCCGTTGTTTCGAGCCGGAATACAAGATTTCGCGCAGTTCTGAGAGAAAAAGTTTACACCTATCTCTCATCTACTCTTCGACTAGTAAAATCGATGCTAGTGAATCTCGCTAGTTTCGATCTAAAACGATGTATCCCGTTGTTTTGAGACGGAGTACAAGATTTCGCGCAGTTCGAGAGAAAAAGTTTACACCTTTCTCTCGTCTACTCTTCGACTAGTGAAATCGATGCTCGTGAATTTTGCTAGTTTCGATCTAAAACGATGTATCCCGTTGTGTTGAGCCGGAATACAAGTTTTCGCGCAGTTCTGAGAGAAAACGTTTACACCTTTCTCTCCTCTACTGTTCTAGTAGTAAAATCAATGTCAGTGAATCTCGCTAGTTTCGATCTAAAACGATGTATCCCGTTGTTTCGAGCCGGAATACAAGTTTTCGCGCAGTTCTGAGAGAAAACGTTTACACCTTTCTCTCGTCTACTCTTCGACTAGTGAAATCGATGCTCGTGAATTTTGCTAGTTTCGATCTAAAACGATGTATCCCGTTGTTTCGAGCCGGAATACAAGTTTTCGCGCAGTTCTGAGAGAAAAAGTTTACACCTTTCTCTCGTCTACTCTTCGACGACTTGTAAAATCGATGCTCGTGAATTTTGCTAGTTTCGATCTAAAACGATGTATCCCGTTGTGTTGAGCCGGAATACAAGTTTTCGCGCAGTTATGAGAGAAAACGTTTACACCTTTCTCTCCTCTACTGTTCTAGTAGTAAAATCAATGTCAGTGAATCTCGCTAGTTTCGATCTAAAACGATGTATCCCGTTGTTTCGAGCCGGAATACAAGTTTTCGCGCAGTTCTGAGAGAAAAAGTTTACACCTATCTCTCATCTACTCTTCTACTAGTAAAATCGATGCTCGTGAATCTCGCTAGTTTCGATCTAAAACGATGTATCCCGTTGTTTTGAGACGGAATACAAGATTTCGCGCAGTTCTGAGAGAAAACGTTTACACCTTTCCCTCGTCTACTCTTCGGCGACTTGTAAAATCGATGCTCGTGAATTTTGCTAGTTTCGATCTAAAGCGATGTATCCCGTTGTTTTGAGCCGGAATACAAGTTTTTGCGCAGTTCTGAGAGAAAACGTTTACACCCTTCTCTCGTCTACTCTTCGACGACTTGTAAAATCGATGCTCGTGAATTTTGCTAGTTTCGATCTAAAACGATGTATCCCGTTGTTTTGAGCCAGAATACAAGTTTTCGCGCAGTTCTGAGAGAAAAAGTTTACACCTTTCTCTCCTCTGCTCTTCGACGACTAGTAAAATCGATGCTCGTGAATTTTTCTAGTTTCGATCTAAAGCGATGTATCCCGTTGTTTTGAGCCGGAATACAAGTTTTCGCGCAGTTCTGAGAGAAAAAGTTTACACCTTTCTCTCGTCTACTCTTCGACGACTTGTAAAATCGATGCTTGTGAATTTTGCTAGTTTCGATCTAAAACGATGTATCCCGTTGTTTTGAGCCGGAATATAAGTTTTCGCGCAATTCTGAGAGAAAAAGTTTACACCTTTCTCGCGTCTACTCTTCGACGACTTGTAAAATCGATGCTCGTGAATTTTGCTAGTTTCGATCTAAAACGATGTATCCCGTTGATTCGAGCCGGAATACAAGTTTTCGCGCAGTTCTGAGAGAAAAAGTTTACACCTTTCGTCTACTCTTCGACGACTTGTAAAATCGATGCTCGTGAATTTTGCTAGTTTCGATCTAAAACGATGTATCCCGTTGTTTTGAGCCGGAATACAAGTTTTCGCGCAGTTCTAAGAGAAAAAGTTTACACCTTTCTCTTGTCTACTCTTCGACGACTTGTAATATCGATGTTCGTGAATCTCGCTAGTTTCGATCTAAAACGATGTATCCCGTTGTTTCGAGCCGGAATACAAGTTTTCGCGCAGTTCTGAGAGAAAAGTTTTACACCTTTCTCTCGTCTACTCTTTGACGACTAGTGAAATCGATGCTCGTGAATTTTGCTAGTTTCGATCTAAAACGATGTATCCCTTTGTTTCGAGCCGAAATACAAGTTTTCGCGCAGTTCTGAGAGAAAAAGTTTACACCTATCTCTCATCTACTCTTCCACTAGTAAAATCGATGCTCCTGAGTCTCGCTAGTTTCGATCTAAAACGATGTATCCCGTTGTTTCGAGCCGGAATACAAGTTTTCTCGCAGTTCTGAGAGAAAAAGTTTACACCTTTCTCTCGTCTACTCTTCTACGACTTCTAAAATCGATGCTTTTGAATTTTGCTAGTTTCGATCTTAAACAATGTATCCCGTTGTTTTGAGCCGGAATACATGTTTTCGCGCAGTTCTGAGAGAAAAAGTTTACACCTTTCTCTCGTCTACTCTTCGGCGACATGTAAAATCGATGCTCGTGAATTTTGTTAGTTTTGATCTAAAATGATGTATCCCGTTGTCTTGAGCCGGAATACAAAATTTCGCGCAGTTCGGAGAGAAAAAGTTTACACCTTTCTCTCGTCTACTCTTCGACGACTTGTAAAATCGATGCTTTTGAATTTTGCTAGTTTTGATCTTAAACGAAGTATCCTGTTGTTTTGAGCCGGAATACAAGTTTTCGCGCTGTTCTGAGAGAAAAAGTTTACACCTTTCTCTCGTCTACTCTTCGACTAGTGAAATCGATGCTCGTGAATTTTGCTAGTTTCGATCTAAAACGATGTATCCCGTTGTTTCGAGCCGGAATACAAGTTTTCGCGCAGTTCTGAGAGAAAAGTTTTACACCTTTCTCTCGTCTACTTTTCGACGACTAGTAAAATCGATGCTCGTGAATTTTGCTAGTTTCGATCTAAACCGATGTATCCCGTTGTTTCGAGCCGGAATACAAGATTTCGCGCAGTTCTGAGAGAAAAAGTTTACACCTATCTCTCATATACTCTTCGACTAGTAAAATCGATGCTCGTGAATCTCGCTAGTTTCGATCTAAAACGATGTATCCCGTTGTTTTGAGACGGAGTACAAGATTTCGCGCAGTTCGAAAGAAAAAGTTTACACCTTTCTCTCGTCCACTCTTCGGCGACTTGTAAAATCGATGCTCGTGAATTTTGCTAGTTTCGATCTAAAACGAATTATCCCGTTGTTTTGAGCCGGAATACAAGTTTTCGCGCAGTTCTGAGAGAAAAAGTTTACACCTTCCTCTCGTCTACTCTTCGACGACTTGTAAAATCGATGCTCGTGAATTTTGCTAGTTTCGATCTAAAACGATGTATCCCGTTGTGTTGAGCCGGAATACAAGTTTTCGCGCAGTTCTGAGAGAAAACGTTTACACCTTTCTCTCCTCTACTGTTCTAGTAGTAAAATCAATGTCAGTGAATCTCGCTAGTTTCAATCTAAAACGATGTATCCCGTTGTTTCGAGCCGGAATACAAGTTTTCGCGCAGTTCTGAGAGAAAAAGTGTACACCTTTCTCTCGTCTACTCTTCGACTAGTGAAATCGATGCTCGTGAATTTTGCTAGTTTCGATCTAAAACGATGTATCCCGTTGTTTCGAGCCGGAATACAAGTTTTCGCGCAGTTCTGAGAGAAAAAGTTTACACCTATCTCTCATCTACTCTTCTACTAGTAAAATCGATGCTCGTGAATCTCGCTAGTTTCGATCTAAAACGATGTATCCCGTTGTTTTGAGACGGAATACAAGATTTCGCGCAGTTCTGAGAGAAAACGTTTACACCTTTCTCTCGTCTACTCTTCGGCGACTTGTAAAATCGATGCTCGTGAATTTTGCTAGTTTCGATCTAAAGCGATGTATCCCGTTGTTTTGAGCCGGAATACAAGTTTTCGCGCAGTTCTGAGAGAAAAAGTTTACACCCTTCTCTCGTCTACTCTTCGACGACTTGTAAAATCGATGCTCGTGAATTTTGCTAGTTTCGATCTAAAACGATGTATCCCGTTGTTTTGAGCCAGAATAAAAGTTTTCGCGCAGTTCTGAGAGAAAAAGTTTACACCTTTCTCTCCTCTACTCTTCGACGACTAGTAAAATCGATGCTCGTGAATTTTTCTAGTTTCGATCTAAAGCGATGTATCCCGTTGTTTTGAGCCAGAATACAAGTTTTCGCGCTGTTCTGAGAGAAAAAGTTTACACCTTTCTCTCGTCTACTCTTCGACTAGTGAAATCGATGCTCGTGAATTTTGCTAGTTTCGATCTAAAACGATGTATCCCGTTGTTTCGAGCCGGAATACAAGTTTTCGCGCAGTTCTGAGAGAAAAGTTTTACACCTTTCTCTCTTCTACTTTTCGACGACTAGTAAAATCGATGCTCGTGAATTTTGCTAGATTCGATCTAAAACGATGTATCCCGTTGTTTTGAGCCGGAATACAAGATTTCGCGCAGTTCGAGAGAAAAAGTTTACACCTTTCTCTCGTCCACTCTTCGGCGACTTGTAAAATCGATGCTCGTGAATTTTGCTAGTTTTGATCTAAAACGAATTATCCCGTTGTTTTGAGCCGGAATACAAGTTTTCGCGCAGTTCGGAGAGAAAAAGTTTACACCTTTCTCTCGTCTACTCTTCGACGACTTGTAAAATCGATGCTTTTGAATTTTGCTAGTTTTGATCTTAAACGAAGTATCCTGTTGTTTTGAGCCGGAATACAAGTTTTCGCGCTGTTCTGAGAGAAAAAGTTTACACCTTTCTCTCGTCTACTCTTCGACTAGTGAAATCGATGCTCGTGAATTTTGCTAGTTTCGATCTAAAACGATGTATCCCGTTGTTTCGAGCCGGAATACAAGTTTTCGCGCAGTTCTGAGAGAAAAGTTTTACACCTATCTCTCGTCTACTTTTCGACGACTAGTAAAATCGATGCTCGTGAATTTTGCTAGTTTCGATCTAAAACGATGTATCCCGTTGTTTCGAGCCGGAATACAAGTTTTCGCGCAGTTCTGAGAGAAAAAGTTTACACCTTTCTCTCGTCTACTCTTCGACGACTTGTAAAATCGATGCTCGTGAATTTTGCTAGTTTCGATCTAAAACGATGTATCCCGTTGATTCGAGCCGGAATACAAGTTTTCGCGCAGTTCTGAAAGAAAAAGTTTACACCTTTCGTCTACTCTTCGACGACTTGTAAAATCGATGCTCGTGAATTTTGCTAGTTTCGATCTAAAACGATGTATCCCGTTGTTTTGAGCCGGAATACAAGTTTTCGCGCAGTTCTAAGAGAAAAAGTTTACACCTTTCTCTTGTCTACTCTTCGACGACTTGTAATATCGATGTTCGTGAATCTCGCTAGTTTCGATCTAAAACAATGTATCCCGTTGTTTCGAGCCGGAATACAAGTTTTCGCGCAGTTCTGAGAGAAAAGTTTTACACCTTTCTCTCGTCTACTCTTTGACGACTAGTGAAATCGATGCTCGTGAATTTTGCTAGTTTCGATCTAAAACAATGTATCCCGTTGTTTCGAGCCGGAATACAAGTTTTCACGCAGTTCTGAGAGAAAAAGTTTACACCTATCTCTCATCTACTCTTCCACTAGTAAAATCGATGCTCCTGAGTCTCGCTAGTTTCGATCTAAAACGATGTATCCCGTTGTTTCGAGCCGGAATACAAGTTTTCTCGCAGTTCTGAGAGAAAACGTTTACACCTTTCTCTCGTCTACTCTTCGACGACTTGTAAAATCGATGCTCGTGAATTCTGCTAGTTTCGATCTAAAACGATGTATCCCGTTGTTTTGAGCCGGAATACAAGTTTTCGCGCAGTTCGGAGAGAAAAAGTTTACACCTTTCTCTCGTCTACTCTTCGACGACTTCTAAAATCGATGCTTTTGAATTTTGCTAGTTTCGATCTTAAACAATGTATCCCGTTGTTTTGAGCCGGAATACATGTTTTCGCGCAGTTCTGAGAGAAAAAGTTTACACCTTTCTCTCGTCTACTCTTCGGCGACATGTAAAATCGATGCTCGTGAATTTTGTTAGTTTTGATCTAAAATGATTTATCCCGTTGTCTTGAGCCGGAATACAAGTTTTCGCGCAGTTCTGAAAGAAAAAGTTTACACCTTTCGTCTACTCTTCGACGACTTGTAAAATCGATGCTCGTGAATTTTGCTAGTTTCGATCTAAAACGATGTATCCCGTTGTTTTGAGCCGGAATACAAGTTTTCGCGCAGTTCTAAGAGAAAAAGTTTACACCTTTCTCTTGTCTACTCTTCGACGACTTGTAATATCGATGTTCGTGAATCTCGCTAGTTTCGATCTAAAACAATGTATCCCGTTGTTTCGAGCCGGAATACAAGTTTTCGCGCAGTTCTGAGAGAAAAGTTTTACACCTTTCTCTCGTCTACTCTTTGACGACTAGTGAAATCGATGCTCGTGAATTTTGCTAGTTTCGATCTAAAACAATGTATCCCGTTGTTTCGAGCCGGAATACAAGTTTTCACGCAGTTCTGAGAGAAAAAGTTTACACCTATCTCTCATCTACTCTTCCACTAGTAAAATCGATGCTCCTGAGTCTCGCTAGTTTCGATCTAAAACGATGTATCCCGTTGTTTCGAGCCGGAATACAAGTTTTCTCGCAGTTCTGAGAGAAAACGTTTACACCTTTCTCTCGTCTACTCTTCGACGACTTGTAAAATCGATGCTCGTGAATTCTGCTAGTTTCGATCTAAAACGATGTATCCCGTTGTTTTGAGCCGGAATACAAGTTTTCGCGCAGTTCGGAGAGAAAAAGTTTACACCTTTCTCTCGTCTACTCTTCGACGACTTCTAAAATCGATGCTTTTGAATTTTGCTAGTTTCGATCTTAAACAATGTATCCCGTTGTTTTGAGCCGGAATACATGTTTTCGCGCAGTTCTGAGAGAAAAAGTTTACACCTTTCTCTCGTCTACTCTTCGGCGACATGTAAAATCGATGCTCGTGAATTTTGTTAGTTTTGATCTAAAATGATTTATCCCGTTGTCTTGAGCCGGAATACAAGTTTTCGCGCAGTTCGGAGAGAAAAAGTTTACACCTTTCTCTCGTCTACTCTTCGACGACTTGTAAAATCGATGCTTTTGAATTTTGCTAGTTTTGATCTTAAACGAAGTATCCTGTTGTTTTGAGCCGGAATACAAGTTTTCGCGCTGTTCTGAGAGAAAACGTTTACACCTTTCTCTCGTCTACTCTTCGACTAGTGAAATCGATGCTCGTGAATTTTGCTAGTTTCGATCTAAAACGATGTATCCCGTTGTTTCGAGCCGGAATACAAGTTTTCGCGCAGTTCTGAGAGAAAAGTTTTACACCTTTCTCTCGTCTACTTTTCGACGACTAGTAAAATCGATGCTCGTGAATTTTGCTAGTTTCGATCTAAACCGATGTATCCCGTTGTTTCGAGCCGGAATACAAGATTTCGCGCAGATCTGAGAGAAAAAGTTTACACCTATCTCTCATCTACTCTTCTACTAGTAAAATCGATGCTCGTGAATCTCGCTAGTTTCGATCTAAAACGATGTATCCCGTTGTTTTGAGACAGAATACAAGATTTCGCGCAGTTCTGAGAGAAAACGTTTACACCTTTCTCTCGTCTACTCTTCGGCGACTTGTAAAATCGATGCTCGTGAATTTTGCTAGTTTCGATCTAAAGCGATGTATCCCGTTGTTTTGAGCCGGAATACAAGTTTTCGCGCAGTTCTGAGAGAAAAAGTTTACACCCTTCTCTCGTCTACTCTTCGACGACTTGTAAAATCGATGCTCGTGAATTTTGCTAGTTTCGATCTAAAACGATGTATCCCGTTGTTTTGAGCCAGAATACAAGTTTTCGCGCAGTTCTGAGAGAAAAAGTTTACACCTTTCTCTCCTCTACTCTTCGACGACTAGTAAAATCGATGCTCGTGAATTTTTCTAGTTTCGATCTAAAGCGATGTATCCCGTTGTTTTGAGCCGGAATACAAGTTTTCGCGCTGTTCTGAGAGAAAAAGTTTACACCTTTCTCTCGTCTACTCTTCGACTAGTGAAATCGATGCTCGTGAATTTTGCTAGTTTCGATCTAAAACGATGTATCCCGTTGTTTCGAGCCGGAATACAAGTTTTCGCGCAGTTCTGAGAGAAAAGTTTTACACCTTTCTCTCGTCTACTTTTCGACGACTAGTAAAATCGATGCTCGTGAATTTTGCTAGATTCGATCTAAAACGATGTATCCCGTTGTTTCGAGCCGGAATACAAGATTTCGCGCAGTTCTGAGAGAAAAAGTTTACACCTATCTCTCATCTACTCTTCGACTAGTAAAATAGATGCTGGTGAATCTCGCTAGTTTCGATCTAAAACGATGTATCCCGTTGTTTTGAGACGGAGTACAAGATTTCGCGCAGTTCGAGAGAAAAAGTTTACACCTTTCTCTCGTCTACTCTTCGACTAGTGAAATCGATGCTCGTGAATTTTGCTAGTTTCGATCTAAAACGATGTATCCCGTTGTGTTGAGCCGGAATACAAGTTTTCGCGCAGTTCTGAGAGAAAACGTTTACACCTTTCTCTCCTCTACTGTTCTAGTAGTAAAATCAATGTCAGTGAATCTCGCTAGTTTCGATCTAAAACGATGTATCCCGTTGTTTCGAGCCGGAATACAAGTTTTCGCGCAGTTCTGAGAGAAAACGTTTACACCTTTCTCTCGTCTACTCTTCGACTAGTGAAATCGATGCTCGTGAATTTTGCTAGTTTCGATCTAAAACGATGTATCCCGTTGTTTCGAGCCGGAATACAAGTTTTCGCGCAGTTCTGAGAGAAAAAGTTTACACCTATCTCTCATCTACTCTTCTACTAGTAAAATCGATGCTCGTGAATCTCGCTAGTTTCGATCTAAAACGATGTATCCCGTTGTTTTGAGACGGAATACAAGATTTCGCGCAGTTCTGAGAGAAAACGTTTACACCTTTCTCTCGTCTACTCTTCGGCGACTTGTAAAATCGATGCTCGTGAATTTTGCTAGTTTCGATCTAAAGCAATGTATCCCGTTGTTTTGAGCCGGAATACAAGTTTTCGCGCAGTTCTGAGAGAAAAAGTTTACACCCTTCTCTCGTCTACTCTTCGACGACTTGTAAAATCGATGCTCGTGAATTTTGCTAGTTTCGATCTAAAACGATGTATCCCGTTGTTTTGAGCCGGAATACAAGTTTTCGCGCAGTTCTGAGAGAAAAAGTTTACACCTTTCTCTCGTCTACTCTTCGACGACTTGTAAAATCGATGCTCGTGAATTTTGCTAGTTTCGATCTAAAACGATGTATCCCGTTGTTTTGAGCCAGAATACAAGTTTTCGCACAGTTCTGAGAGAAAAAGTTTACACCTTTCTCTCCTCTACTCTTCGGCGACTTGTAAAATCGATGCTCGTGAATTTTGCTAGTTTGGATCTAAAGCAATGTATCCCGTTGTTTTGAGCCGGAATACAAGTCTTCGCGCAGTTCTGAGAGAAAAAGTTTACACCCTTCTCTCGTCTACTCTTCGACGACTTGTAAAATCGATGCTCGTGAATTTTGCTAGTTTCGATCTAAAACGATGTATCCCGTTGTTTTGAGCCAGAATACAAGTTTTCGCGCAGTTCTGAGAGAAAAAGTTTACACCTTTCTCTCCTCTACTCTTCGACGACTAGTAAAATCGATGCTCGTGAATTTTTCTAGTTTCGATATATAGCGATGTATCCCGTTGTTTTGAGCCGGAATACAAGTTTTCGTGCTGTTCTGAGAGAAAAAGTTTACACCTTTCTCTCGTCTACTCTTCGACTAGTGAAATCGATGCTCGTGAATTTTGCTAGTTTCGATCTAAAACGATGTATCCCGTTGTTTCGAGCCGGAATACAAGTTTTCGCGCAGTTCTGAGAGAAAAGTTTTACACCTTTCTCTCGTCTACTTTTCGACGACTAGTAAAATCGATGCTCGTGAATTTTGCTAGTTTCGATCTAAAACGATGTATCCCGTTGTTTCGAGCCGGAATACAAGATTTCGCGCAGTTCTGAGAGAAAAAGTTTACACCTATCTCTCATCTACTCTTCGACTAGTAAAATCGATGCTCGTGAATCTCGCTAGTTTCGATCTAAAACGATGTATCCCGTTGTTTTGAGACGGAGTACAAGATTTCGCGCAGTTCGAGAGAAAAAGTTTACACCTTTCTCTCGTCTACTCTTCGACTAGTGAAATCGATGCTCGTGAATTTTGCTAGTTTCGATCTAAAACGATGTATCCCGTTGTGTTGAGCCGGAATACAAGTTTTCGCGCAGTTCTGAGAGAAAACGTTTACACCTTTCTCTCCTCTACTGTTCTAGTATTAAAATCAATGTCAGTGAATCTCGCTAGTTTCGATCTAAAACGATGTATCCCGTTGTTTCGAGCCGGAATACAAGTTTTCGCGCAGTTCTGAGAGAAAAAGTTTACACCTTTCTCTCGTCTACTCTTCGACTAGTGAAATCGATGCTCGTGAATTTTGCTAGTTTCGATCTAAAACGATGTATCCCGTTGTTTCGAGCCGGAATACAAGTTTTCGCGCAGTTCTGAGAGAAAAAGTTTACACCTATCTCTCATCTACTCTTCTACTAGTAAAATCGATGCTCGTGAATCTCGCTAGTTTCGATCTAAAACGATGTATCCCGTTGTTTTGAGACGGAATACAAGATTTCGCGCAGTTCTGAGAGAAAACGTTTACACCTTTCTCTCGTCTACTCTTCGGCGACTTGTAAAATCGATGCTCGTGAATTTTGCTAGTTTCGATCTAAAGCGATGTATCCCGTTGTTTTGAGCCGGAATACAAGTTTTCGCGCAGTTCTGAGAGAAAAAGTTTACACCCTTCTCTCGTATACTCTTCGACGACTTGTAAAATCGATGCTCGTGAATTTCGCTAGTTTCGATCTAAAACGATGTATCCCGTTGTTTTGAGCCAGAATACAAGTTTTCGCGCAGTTCTGAGAGAAAAAGTTTGCACCTTTCTCTCCTCTACTCTTCGACGACTAGTAAAATCGATGCTCGTGAATTTTTCTAGTTTCGATCTAAAACGATGTATCCCGTTGTTTTGAGCCGGAATACAAGTTTTCGCGCAGTTCTGAGAGAAAAATTTTACACCTTTTTCTCGTCTACTCTTTGACGACTTGTAAAATCGATGCTCGTGAATTTTGCTAGTTTCGATCTAAAGCGATGTATCCCGTTGTTTTGAGCCGGAATACAAGTTTTCGCGCAGTTCTGACAGAAAAAGTTTACATCTTTCTCTCGTCTACTCTTCGACGACTTGTAAAATCGATGCTCGTGAATTTTGCTAGTTTCAATCTAAAACGATGTATCCCGTTGTTTTGAGCCAGAATACAAGTTTTCACACAGTTCTGAGAGAAAAAGTTTACACCTTTCTCTCCTCTACTCTTCGACGACTTGTAAAATCGATGCTCGTGAATTTTTCTAGTTTCGATCTAAAACGATGTATCCCGTTGTTTTGAGCCGGAATACAAGTTTTCGCGCAGTTCTGAGAGAAAAATTTTACACCTTTTTCTCGTCTACTCTTCGACGACTTGTAAAATCGATTCTCGTGAATTTTGCTAGTTTCGATCTAAAGCGATGTATCCCGTTGTTTTGAGCCGGAATACAAGTTTTCGCGCAGTTCTGAGAGAAAACGTTTACACCTTTCTCTCCTCTACTCTTCGACGACTTGTAAAATCGATGCTCGTGAATTTTGCTAGTTTCGATCTAAAACGATGTATCCCGTTGTTTTGAGCCATAATACAAGTTTTCGCGCAGTTCTGAGAGAAAAAGTTTACACCTTTCTCTCCTCTACTCTTCGACGACTTGTAAAATCGATGCTCGTGAATTTTTCTAGTTTCGATCTAAAACGATGTATCCCGTTGTTTTGAGCCGGAATACAAGTTTTCGCGCAGTTCTGAGAGAAAAATTTTACACCTTTTTCTCGTCTACTCTTCGACGACTTGTAAAATCGATGCTCGTGAATTTTGCTAGTTTCGATCTAAAGCGATCGATCCCGTTGTTTTGAGCCGGAATACAAGTTTTCGCGCAGTTCTGACAGAAAAAGTTTACACCTTTCTCTCGTCTACTCTTCGACGACTTGTAAAATCGATGCTCGTGAATTTTGCTAGTTTCAATCTAAAACGATGTATCCCGTTGTTTTGAGCCAGAATACAAGTTTTCGCGCAGTTCTGAGAGAAAAAGTTTACACCTTTCTCTCCTCTACTCTTCGACGACTAGTAAAATCGATGCTCGTGAATTTTTCTAGTTTCGATATATAGCGATGTATCCCGTTGTTTTGAGCCGGAATACAAGTTTTCGCGCTGTTCTGAGAGAAAAAGTTTACACCTTTCTCTCGTCTACTCTTCGACTAGTGAAATCGATGCTCGTGAATTTTGCTAGTTTCGATCTAAAACGATGTATCCCGTTGTTTCGAGCCGGAATACAAATTTTCGCGCAGTTCTCAGAGAAAAGTTTTACACCTTTCTCTCGTCTACTTTTCGACGACTAGTAAAATCGATGCTCGTGAATTTTGCTAGTTTCGATCTAAAACGATGTATCCCGTTGTTTCGAGCCGGAATACAAGATTTCGCGCAGTTCTGAGAGAAAAAGTTTACACCTATCTCTCATCTACTCTTCGACTAGTAAAATCGATGCTCGTGAATCTCGCTAGTTTCGATCTAAAACGATGTATCCCGTTGTTTTGAGACGGAGTACAAGATTTCGCGCAGTTCGAGAGAAAAAGTTTACACCTTTCTCTCGTCTACTCTTCGACTAGTGAAATCGATGCTCGTGAATTTTGCTAGTTTCGATCTAAAACGATGTATCCCGTTGTGTTGAGCCGGAATACAAGTTTTCGCGCAGTTCTGAGAGAAAACGTTTACACCTTTCTCTCCTCTACTGTTCTAGTAGTAAAATCAATGTCAGTGAATCTCGCTAGTTTCGATCTAAAACGATGTATCCCGTTGTTTCGAGCCGGAATACAAGTTTTCGCGCAGTTCTGAGAGAAAAAGTTTACACCTTTCTCTCGTCTACTCTTCGACTAGTGAAATCGATGCTCGTGAATTTTGCTAGTTTCGATCTAAAACGATGTATCCCGTTGTTTCGAGCCGGAATACAAGTTTTCGCGCAGTTCTGAGAGAAAAAGTTTACACCTATCTCTCATCTACTCTTCTACTAGTAAAATCGATGCTCGTGAATCTCGCTAGTTTCGATCTAAAACGATGTATCCCGTTGTTTTGAGACGGAATACAAGATTTCGCGCAGTTCTGAGAGAAAACGTTTACACCTTTCTCTCGTCTACTCTTCGGCGACTTGTAAAATCGATGCTCGTGAATTTTGCTAGTTTCGATCTAAAGCGATGTATCCCGTTGTTTTGAGCCGGAATACAAGTTTTCGCGCAGTTCTGAGAGAAAAAGTTTACACCCTTCTCACGTCTACTCTTCGACGACTTGTAAAATCGATGCTCGTGAATTTTGCTAGTTTCGATCTAAAACGATGTATCCCGTTGTTTTGAGCCAGAATACAAGTTTTCGCGCAGTTCTGAGAGAAAAAGTTTACACCTTTCTCTCCTCTACTCTTCGACGACTAGTAAAATCGATGCTCGTGAATTTTTCTAGTTTCGATCTAAAACGATGTATCCCGTTGTTTTGAGCCGGAATACAAGTTTTCGCGCAGTTCTGAGAGAAAAATTTTACACCTTTTTCTCGTCTACTCTTCGACGACTTGTAAAATCGATGCTCGTGAATTTTGCTAGTTTTGATCTAAAGCGATGTATCCCGTTGTTTTGAGCCGGAATACAAGTTTTCGCGCAGTTCTGACAGAAAAAGTTTACACCTTTCTCTCGTCTACTCTTCGACGACTTGTAAAACCGATGCTCGTGAATTTTGCTAGTTTCAATCTAAAACGATGTATCCCGTTGTTTTGAGCCAGAATACAAGTTTTCACACAGTTCTGAGAGAAAAAGTTTACACCTTTCTCTCCTCTACTCTTCGACGACTTGTAAAATCGATGCTCGTGAATTTTTCTAGTTTCGATCTAAAACGATGTATCCCGTTGTTTTGAGCCGGAATACAAGTTTTCGCGCAGTTCTGAGAGAAAAATTTTACACCTTTTTCTCGTCTACTCTTCGACGACTTGTAAAATCGATTCTCGTGAATTTTGCTAGTTTCGATCTAAAGCGATGTATCCCGTTGTTTTGAGCCGGAATACAAGTTTTCGCGCAGTTCTGAGAGAAAAAGTTTACACCTTTCTCTCGTCTACTCTTCGACGACTTGTAAAATCGATGCTCGTGAATTTTGCTAGTTTCGATCTAAAACGATGTATCCCGTTGTTTTGAGCCATAATACAAGTTTTCGCGCAGTTCTGAGAGAAAAAGTTTACACCTTTCTCTCCTCTACTCTTCGACGACTTGTAAAATCGATGCTCGTGAATTTTTCTAGTTTCGATCTAAAACGATGTATCCCGTTGTTTTGAGCCGGAATACAAGTTTTCGCGCAGTTCTGAGAGAAAAGTTTTACACCTTTCTCTCCTCTACTCTTCGACGACTAGTAAAATCGATGCTCGTGAATTTTTCTAGTTTCGATCTAAAACGATGTATCCCGTTGTTTTGAGCCGGAATACAAGTTTTCGCGCAGTTCTGAGAGAAAAATTTTACACCTTTTTCTCGTCTACTCTTCGACGACTTGTAAAATCGATGCTCGTGAATTTTGCTAGTTTCGATCTAAAGCGATGTATCCCGTTGTTTTGAGCCGGAATACAAGTTTTCGCGCAGTTCTGACAGAAAAAGTTTACACCTTTCTCCCGTCTACTCTTCGACGACTTGTAAAATCGATGCTCGTGAATTTTGCTAGTTTCGATCTAAAACGATGTATCCCGTTGTTTTGAGCCAGAATACAAGTTTTCGCGCAGTTCTGAGAGAAAAAGTTTACACCTTTCTCTCCTCTACTCTTCGACGACTAGTAAAATCGATGCTCGTGAATTTTTCTAGTTTCGATATATAGCGATGTATCCCGTTGTTTTGAGCCGGAATACAAGTTTTCGCGCTGTTCTGAGAGAAAAAGTTTACACCTTTCTCTCGTCTACTCTTCGACTAGTGAAATCGATGCTCGTGAATTTTGCTAGTTTCGATCTAAAACGATGTATCCCGTTGTTTCGAGCCGGAATACAAGTTTTCGCGCAGTTCTGAGAGAAAAGTTTTACACCTTTCTCTCGTCTACTTTTCGACGACTAGTAAAATCGATGCTCGTGAATTTTGCTAGTTTCGATCTAAAACGATGTATCCCGTTGTTTCGAGCCGGAATACAAGATTTCGCGCAGTTCTGAGAGAAAAAGTTTACACCTATCTCTCATCTACTCTTCGACTAGTAAAATCGATGCTCGTGAATCTCGCTAGTTTCGATCTAAAACGATGTATCCCGTTGTTTTGAGACGGAGTACAAGATTTCGCGCAGTTCGAGAGAAAAAGTTTACACCTTTCTCTCGTCTACACTTCGACTAGTGAAATCGATGCTCGTGAATTTTGCTAGTTTCGATCTAAAACGATGTATCCCGTTGTGTTGAGCCGGAATACAAGTTTTCGCGCAGTTCTGAGAGAAAACGTTTACACCTTTCTCTCCTCTACTGTTCTAGTAGTAAAATCAATGTCAGTGAATCTCGCTAGTTTCGATCTAAAACGATGTATCCCGTTGTTTCGAGCCGGAATACAAGTTTTCGCGCAGTTCTGAGAGAAAACGTTTACACCTTTCTCTCGTCTACTCTTCGACTAGTGAAATCGATGCTCGTGAATTTTGCTAGTTTCGATCTAAAACGATGTATCCCGTTGTTTCGAGCCGCAATACAAGTTTTCGCGCAGTTCTGAGAGAAAAAGTTTACACCTATCTCTCATCTACTCTTCTACTAGTAAAATCGATGCTCGTGAATCTCGCTAGTTTCGATCTAAAACGATGTATCCCGTTGTTTTGAGACGGAATACAAGATTTCGCGCAGTTCTGAGAGAAAACGTTTACACCTTTCTCTCGTCTACTCTTCGGCGACTTGTAAAATCGATGCTCGTGAATTTTGCTAGTTTCGATCTAAAGCGATGTATCCCGTTGTTTTGAGCCGGAATACAAGTTTTCGCGCAGTTCTGAGAGAAAAAGTTCACACCCTTCTCTCGTCTACTCTTCGACGACTTGTAAAATCGATGCTCGTGAATTTTGCTAGTTTCGATCTAAAACGATGTATCCCGTTGTTTTGAGCCAGAATACAAGTTTTCGCGCAGTTCTGAGAGAAAAAGTTTACACCTTTCTCTCCTCTACTCTTCGACGACTAGTAAAATCGATGCTCGTGAATTTTTCTAGTTTCGATCTAAAACGATGTATCCCGTTGTTTTGAGCCGGAATACAAGTTTTCGCGCAGTTCTGAGAGAAAAATTTTACACCTTTTTCTCGTCTACTCTTCGACGACTTGTAAAATCGATTCTCGTGAATTTTGCTAGTTTCGATCTAAAGCGATGTATCCCGTTGTTTTGAGCCGGAATACAAGTTTTCGCGCAGTTTTGAGAGAAAAAGTTTACACCTTTCTCTCGTCTACTCTTCGACGACTTGTAAAATCGATGCTCGTGAATTTTGCTAGTTTCGATCTAAAACGATATATCCCGTTGTTTTGAGCCATAATACAAGTTTTCGCGCAGTTCTGAGAGAAAGTTTTACACCTTTCTCTCCTCTACTCTTCGACGACTTGTAAAATCGATGCTCGTGAATTTTGCTAGTTTCGATCTAAAGCGATGTATCCTGTTGTTTTGAGCCGGAATACAAGTTTTCGCGCAGTTCTGACAGAAAAAGTTTACACCTTTCTCTCGTCTACTCTTCGACGACTTGTAAAATCGATGCTGGTGAATTTTGCTAGTTTCAATCTAAAACGATGTATCCCGTTGTTTTGAGCCAGAATACAAGTTTTCGCACAGTTCTGAGAGAAAAAGTTTACACCTTTCTCTCCTCTACTCTTCGACGACTTGTAAAATTGATGCTCGTGAATTTTTCTAGTTTCGATCTAAAACGATGTATCCCGTTGTTTTGAGCCGGAATACAAGTTTTCGCGCAGTTCTGAGAGAAAAATTTTACACCTTTTTCTCGTCTACTCTTCGACGACTTGTAAAATCGTTTCTCGTGAATTTTGCTAGTTTCGATCTAAAGCGATGTATCCCGTTGTTTTGAGCCGGAATACAAGTTTTCGCGCAGTTCTGAGAGAAAAAGTTTACACCTTTCTCTCGTCTACTCTTCGACGACTTGTAAAATCGATGCTCGTGAATTTTGCTAGTTTCGATCTAAAACGATGTATCCCGTTGTTTTGAGCCAGAATACAAGTTTTCGCGCAGTTCTGAGAGAAAAAGTTTACACCTTTCTCTCCTCTACTCTTCGACGACTAGTAAAATCGATGCTCGTGAATTTTTCTAGTTTCGATCTAAAACGATGTATCCCGTTGTTTTGAGCCGGAATACAAGTTTTCGCGCAGTTCTGAGAGAAAAATTTTACACCTTTTTCTCGTCTACTCTTCGACGACTTGTAAAATCGATGCTCGTGAATTTTGCTAGTTTCGATCTAAAGCGATGTATCCCGTTGTTTTGAGCCGGAATACAAGTTTTCGCGCAGTTCTGACAGAAAAAGTTTACACCTTTCTCTCGTCTACTCTTCGACGACTTGTAAAATCGATGCTCGTGAATTTTGCTAGTTTCAATCTAAAACGATGTATCCCGTTGTTTTGAGCCAGAATACAAGTTTTCACACAGTTCTGAGAGAAAAAGTTTACACCTTTCTCTCCTCTACTCTTCGACGACTTGTAAAATCGATGCTCGTGAATTTTTCTAGTTTCGATTTAAAACGATGTATCCCGTTGTTTTGAGCCGGAATACAAGTTTTCGCGCAGTTCTGAGAGAAACATTTTACACCTTTTTCTCGTCTACTCTTCGACGACTTGTAAAATCGATTCTCGTGAATTTTGCTAGTTTCGATCTAAAGCGATGTATCCCGTTGTTTTGAGCCGGAATACAAGTTTTCGCGCAGTTCTGAGAGAAAAAGTTTACACCTTTCTCTCGTCTACTCTTCGACGACTTGTAAAATCGATGCTCGTGAATTTTGCTAGTTTCGATCTAAAACGATGTATCCCGTTGTTTTGAGCCATAATACAAGTTTTCGCGCAGTTCTGAGAGAAAAAGTTTACACCTTTCTCTCCTCTACTCTTCGACGACTTGTAAAATCGATGCTCGTGAATTTTTCTAGTTTCGATCTAAAACGATGTATCCCGTTGTTTTGAGCCGGAATACAAGTTTTCGCGCAGTTCTGAGAGAAAAGTTTTACACCTTTCTCTCCTCTACTCTTCGACGACTTGTAAAATCGATGCTCGTGAATTTTGCTAGTTTCGATCTAAAGCGATGTATCCCGTTGTTTTGAGCCGGAATACAAGTTTTCGCGCAGTTCTGACAGAAAAAGTTTACACCTTTCTCTCGTCTACTCTTCGACGACTTGTAAAATCGATGCTGGTGAATTTTGCTAGTTTCAATCTAAAACGATGTATCCCGTTGTTTTGAGCCAGAATACAAGTTTTCGCACAGTTCTGAGAGAAAAAGTTTACACCTTTCTCTCCTCTACTCTTCGACGACTTGTAAAATCGATGCTCGTGAATTTTTCTAGTTTCGATCTAAAACGATGTATCCCGTTGTTTTGAGCCGGAATACAAGTTTTCGCGCAGTTCTGAGAGATAAATTTTACACCTTTTTCTCGTCTACTCTTCGACGACTTGTAAAATCGATTCTCGTGAATTTTGCTAGTTTCGATCTAAAGCGATGTATCCCGTTGTTTTGAGCCGGAATACAAGTTTTCGCGCAGTTCTGAGAGAAAAAGTTTACACCTTTCTCTCGTCTACTCTTCGACGACTTGTAAAATCGATGCTCGTGAATTTTGCTAGTTTCGATCTAAAACGATGTATCCCGTTGTTTTGAGCCATAATACAAGTTTTCGCGCAGTTCTGAGAGAAAAAGTTTACACCTTTCTCTCCTCTACTCTTCGACGACTTGTAAAATCGATGCTCGTGAATTTTTCTAGTTTCGATCTAAAACGATGTATCCCGTTGTTTTGAGCCGGAATACAAGTTTTCGCGCAGTTCTGAGAGAAAAGTTTTACACCTTTCTCTCGTCTACTTTTCGACGACTAGTAAAATCGATGCTCGTGAATTTTGATAGTTTCGATCTAAAACGATGTATCCCGTTGTTTCGAGCCGGAATACAAGATTTCGCGCAGTTCTGAGAGAAAAAGTTTACACCTATCTCTCATCTACTCTTCTACTAGTAAAATCGATGCTCGTGAATCTCGCTAGTTTCGATCTAAAACGATGTATCCCGTTGTTTTGAGACGGAGTACAAGATTTCGCGCAGTTCGAGAGAAAAAGTTTACACCTTTCTCTCGTCTACTCTTCGGCGACTTGTAAAATCGATGCTCGTGAATTTTGCTAGTTTCGATCTAAAACGATGTATCCCGTTGTGTTGAGCCGGAATACAAGTTTTCGCGCAGTTCTGAGAGAAAACGTTTACACCTTTCTCTCCTCTACTGTTCTAGTAGTAAAATCAATGTCAGTGAATCTCGCTAGTTTTTATCTAAAACGATGTATCCCGTTGTTTCGAGCCGGAATACAAGTTTTCGCGCCCTTCTGAGAGAAAAAGTTTACACCTTTCTCTCGTCTACTCTTCGACTAGTGAAATCGATGCTCGTGAATTTTGCTAGTTTCAATCTAAAACGATGTATCCCGTTGTGTCGAGCGGGAATACAAGTTTTCGCGCAGTTCTGAGAGAAAAAGTTTACACCTATCTCTCATCTACTCTTCTACTAGTAAAATCGATGCTCGTGAATCTCGCTAGTTTCGATCTAAAACGATGTAGCCCGTTGTTTTGAGACGGAATACAAGATTTCGCGCAGTTCTGAGAGAAAACGTTTACACCTTTCTCTCGTCTACTCTTCGGCGACTTGTAAAATCGATGCTCGTGAATTTTGCTAGTTTCGATCTAAAGCGATGTATCCCGTTGTTTTGAGCCGGAATACAAGTTTTCGCGCAGTTCTGAGAGAAAAAGTTTACACCCTTCTCTCGTCTACTCTTCGACGACTTGTAAAATCGATGCTCGTGAATTTTGCTAGTTTCGATCTAAAACGATGTATCCCGTTGTTTTGAGCCAGAATACAAATTTTTGCGCAGTTCTGAGAGAAAAAGTTTACACCTTTCTCTCCTCTACTCTTCGACGACTAGTAAAATCGATGCTCGTGAATTTTTCTAGTTTCGATCTAAAACGATGTATCCCGTTGTTTTGAGCCGGAATACAAGTTTTCGCGCAGTTCTGAGAGAAAAATTTTACACCTCTCTCTCGTCTACTTTTCGACGACTAGTAAAATCGATGCTCGTGAATTTTGCTAGTTTCGATCTAAAACGATGTATCCCGTTGTTTCGAGCCGGAATACAAGTTTTCGCGCAGTTCTGAGAGAAAAAGTTTACACCTATCTCTCATCTACTCTTCTACTAGTAAAATCGATGCTCGTGAATCTCGCTAGTTTCGATCTAAAACGATGTATCCCGTTGTTTTGAGACGGAATACAAGATTTCGCGCAGTTCTGAGAGAAAACGTTTACACCTTTTTCTCGTCTACTCTTCGGCGACTTGTAAAATCGATGCTCGTGAATTTTGCTAATTTCGATCTAAAGCGATGTATCCCGTTGTTTTGAGCCGGAATACAAGTTTTCGCGCAGTTCTGAGAGAAAAAGTTTACACCTTTCTCTCGTCTACTCTTCGACGACTTGTAAAATCGATGCTCGTGAATTTTGCTAGTTTCGAGCTAAAACGATGTATCCCGTTGTGTTGAGCCGGAATACAAGTTTTCGCGCAGTTCTGAGAGAAAACGTTTACACCTTTCTCTCCTCTACTGCTCTAGTAGTAAAATCAATGTCAGTGAATCTCGCTAGTTTCGATCTAAAACGATGTATCCCGTTGTTTCGAGCCGGAATACAAGTTTTCGCGCAGTTCTGAGAGAAAAAGTTTACACCTTTCTCTCGTCTACTCTTCGACTAGTGAAATCGATGCTCGTGAATTTTGCTAGTTTCGATCTAAAACGATGTATCCCGTTGTTTCGAGCCTGAATACTAGTTTTCGCGCAGTTCTGAGAGAAAAAGTTTACACCTATCTCTCATCTACTCTTCTACTAGTAAAATCGATGCTCGTGAATCTCGCTAGTTTCGATCTAAAGCGATGTATCCCGTTGTTTTGAGCCGGAATACAAGTTTTCGCGCAGTTCTGAGAGAAAAAGTTTACACCCTTCTCTCGTCTACTCTTCGACGACTTGTAAAATCGATGCTCGTGAATTTTGCTAGTTTCGATCTAAAACGATGTATCCCGTTGTTTTGAGCCAGAATACAAGTTTTCGCGCAGTTCTGAGAGAAAAAGTGTACACCTTTCTCTCCTCTACTCTTCGACGACTTGTAAAATCGAATCTCGTGAATTTTTCTAGTTTCGATTTAAAACGATGTATCCCGTTGTGTTGAGCCGGAATACAAGTTTTCGCGCAGTTCTGAGAGAAAAATTTTATACCTTTTTCTCGTCTACTCTTCGACGACTTGTAAAATCGATGCTCGTGAATTTTGCTAGTTTCGATCTAAAGCGATGTATCCCGTTGTTTTGAGCCGGAATACAAGTTTTCGCGCAGTTCTGAGAGAAAAAGTTTACACCTTTCTCTCGTCTACTCTTCGACGACTTGTAAAATCGATGCTCGTGAATTTTGCTAGTTTCGATCTAAAACGATGTATCCCGTTGTTTCGAGCCGGAATACAAGATTTCGCGCAGTTCTGAGAGAAAAAGTTTACACCTATCTCTCATCTACTCTTCTACTAGTAAAATCGATGCTCGTGAATCTCGCTAGTTTCGATCTAAAACGATGTATCCCGTTGTTTTGAGACGGAGTACAAGATTTCGCGCAGTTCGAGAGAAAAAGTTTACACCTTTCTCTCGTCTACTCTTCGGCGACTTGTAAAATCGATGCTCGTGAATTTTGCTAGTTTCGATCTAAAACGAATTATCCCGTTGTTTTGAGCCGGAATACAAGTTTTCGCGCAGTTCTGAGAGAAAAAGTTTACAACTTTCTCCCGTCTACTCTTCGACGACTTGTAAAATCGAAGCTCGTGAATTTTGCTAGTTTCGATCTAAAACGATGTATCCCGTTGTGTTGAGCCGGAATACAAGTTTTCGCGCAGTTCTGAGAGAAAACGTTTACACCTTTCTCTCCTCTACTGTTCTAGTAGTAAAATCAATGTCAGTTAATCTCGCTAGTTTCGATCTAAAACGATGTATCCCGTTGTTTCGAGCCGGAATACAAGTTTTCGCGCAGTTCTGAGAGAAAAAGTTTACACCTTTCTCTCGTCTACTCTTCGACTAGTGAAATCGATGCTCGTGAATTTTGCTAGTTTCAATCTAAAACGATGTATCCCGTTGTTTCGAGCCGGAATACAAGTTTTCGCGCAGTTCTGAGAGAAAAAGTTTACACCTATCTCTCATCTACTCTTCTACTAGTAAAATCGATGCTCGTGAATCTCGCTAGTTTCGATCTAAAACGATGTATCCCGTTGTTTTGAGACGGAATACAAGATTTCGCGCAGTTCTGAGAGAAAACGTTTACACCTTTCTCTCGTCTACTCTTCGGCGACTTGTAAAATCGATGCTCGTGAATTTTGCTAGTTTCGATCTAAAACGATGTATCCCGTTGTTTTGAGCCAGAATACAAATTTTCGCGCAGTTCTGAGAGAAAAAGTTTACACCTTTCTCTCCTCTACTCTTCGACGACTAGTAAAATCGATGCTCGTGAATTTTTCTAGTTTCGATCTAAAACGATGTATCCCGTTGTTTTGAGCCGGAATACAAGTTTTCGCGCAGTTCTGAGAGAAAAATTTTGCACCTTTCTCTCGTCTACTTTTCGACGACTAGTAAAATCATTGCTCGTGAATTTTGCTAGTTTCGATCTAAAACGATGTATCCCGTTGTTTCGAGCCGGAATACAAGTTTTCGCGCAGTTCTGAGAGAAAAAGTTTACACCGATCTCTCATCTACTCTTCTACTAGTAAAATCGATGCTCGTGAATCTCGCTAGTTTCGATCTAAAACGATGTATCCCGTTGTTTTGAGACGGAATACAAGATTTCGCGCAGTTCTGAGAGAAAACGTTTACACCTTTTTCTCGTCTACTCTTCGGCGACTTGTAAAATCGATGCTCGTGAATTTTGCTAGTTTCGATCTAAAGCGATGTATCCCGTTGTTTTGAGCCGGAATACAAGTTTTCGCGCAGTTCTGAGAGAAAAAGTTTACACCTTTCTCTCGTCTACTCTTCGACGACTTGTAAAATCGATGCTCGTGAATTTTGCTAGTTTCGAGCTAAAACGATGTATCCCGTTGTGTTGAGCCGGAATACAAGTTTTCGCGCAGTTCTGAGAGAAAACGTTTACACCTTTCTCTCCTCTACTGTTCTAGTAGTAAAATCAATGTCAGTGAATCTCGCTAGTTTCGATCTAAAACGATGTATCCCGTTGTTTCGAGCCGGAATACAAGTTTTCGCGCAGTTCTGAGAGAAAAAGTTTACACCTTTCTCTCGTCTACTCTTCGACTAGTGAAATCGATGCTCGTGAATTTTGCTAGTTTCGATCTAAAACGATGTATCCCGTTGTTTCGAGCCGGAATACAAGTTTCCGCGCAGTTCTGAGAGAAAAAGTTTACACCTATCTCTCATCTACTCTTCTACTAGTAAAATCGATGCTCGTGAATCTCGCTAGTTTCGATCTAAAACGATGTATCCCGTTGTTTTGAGACGGAATACAAGATTTCGCGCAGTTCTGAGAGAAAACGTTTACACCTTTCTCTCGTCTACTCTTCGGCGACTTGTAAAATCGATGCTCGTGAATTTTGCTAGTTTCGATCTAAAGCGATGTATCCCGTTGTTTTGAGCCGGAATACAAGTTTTCGCGCAGTTCTGAGAGAAAAAGTTTACACCCTTCTCTCGTCTACTCTTCGACGACTTGTAAAATCGATGCTCGTGAATTTTGCTAGTTTCGATCTAAATCGATGTATCCCGTTGTTTTGAGCCAGAATACAAGTTTTCGCGCAGTTCTGAGAGAAAAAGTTTACACCTTTCTCTCCTCTACTCTTCGACGACTAGTAAAATCGATGCTCGTGAATTTTTCTAGTTTCGATCTAAAACGATGTATCCCGTTGTTTTGAGCCGGAATACAAGTTTTCGCGCAGTTCTGAGAGAAAAATTTTACACCTTTTTCTCGTCTACTCTTCGACGACTTGTAAAATCGATGCTCGTGAATTTTGCTAGTTTCGATCTAAAGCGATGTATCCCGTTGTTTTGAGCCGGAATACAAGTTTTCGCGCAGTTCTGAGAGAAAAAGTTTACACCATTCTCTCGTCTACTCTTCGACGACTTTTAAAATCGATGCTCGTGAAGTTTGCTAGTTTCGATCTAAAACGATGTATCCCGTTGTTTTGAGCCAGAATACAAGTTTTCGCGCCGTTCTGAGAGAAAAAGTTTACACCTTTCTCTCCTCTACTCTTCGACGACTTGTAAAATCGATGCTCGTGAATTTTTCTAGTTTCGATCTAAAACGATGTATCCCGTTGTTTTGAGCCGGAATACAAGTTTTCGCGCACTTCTGAGAGAAAAATTTTACACCTTTTTCTCGTCTACTCTTCGACGACTTGTAAAATCGATTCTCGTGAATTTTGCTAGTTTCGATCTAAAGCGATGTATCCCGTTGTTTTGAGCCGGAATACAAGTTTTCGCGCAGTTCTGAGAGAAAAAGTTTACACCTTTCTCTCGTCTACTCTTCGACGACTTGTAAAATCGATGCTCGTGAATTTTGCTAGTTTCGATCTAAAACGATGTATCCCGTTGTTTTGAGCCATAATACAAGTTTTCGCGCAGTTCTGAGAGAAAAAGTTTACACCTTTCTCTCCTCTACTCTTCGACGACTTGTAAAATCGATGCTCGTGAATTTTTCTAGTTTCGATCTAAAACGATGTATCCCGTTGTTTTGAGCCGGAATACAAGTTTTCGCGCAGTTCTGAGAGAAAAGTTTTACACCTTTCTCTCCTCTACTCTTCGACGACTTGTAAAATCGATGCTCGTGAATTTTGCTAGTTTCGATCTAAAGCGATGTATCCCGTTGTTTTGAGCCGGAATACAAGTTTTCGCGCAGTTCTGACAGAAAAAGTTTACACCTTTCTCTCGTCTACTCTTCGACGACTTGTAAAATCGATGCTGGTGAATTTTGCTAGTTTCAATCTAAAACGATGTATCCCGTTGTTTTGAGCCAGAATACAAGTTTTCGCACAGTTCTGAGAGAAAAAGTTTACACCTTTCTCTCCTCTACTCTTCGACGACTTGTAAAATCGATGCTCGTGAATTTTTCTAGTTTCGATCTAAAACGATGTATCCCGTTGTTTTGAGCCGGAATACAAGTTTTCGCGCAGTTCTGAGAGAAAAATTTTACACCTTTTTCTCGTCTACTCTTCGACGACTTGTAAAATCGATTCTCGTGAATTTTGCTAGTTTCGATCTAAAGCGATGTATCCCGTTGTTTTGAGCCGGAATACAAGTTTTCGCGCAGTTGTGAGAGAAAAAGTTTACACCTTTCTCTCGTCTACTCTTCGACGACTTGTAAAATCGATGCTCGTGAATTTTGCTAGTTTCGATCTAAAACGATGTATCCCGTTGTTTTGAGCCATAATACAAGTTTTCGCGCAGTTCTGAGAGAAAAAGTTTACACCTTTCTCTCCTCTACTCTTCGACGACTTGTAAAATCGATGCTCGTGAATTTTTCTAGTTTCGATCTAAAACGATGTATCCCGTTGTTTTGAGCCGGAATACAAGTTTTCGCGCAGTTCTGAGAGAAAAGTTTTACACCTTTCTCTCGTCTACTTTTCGACGACTAGTAAAATCGATGCTCGTGAATTTTGATAGTTTCGATCTAAAACGATGTATCCCGTTGTTTCGAGCCGGAATACAAGATTTCGCGCAGTTCTGAGAGAAAAAGTTTACACCTATCTCTCATCTACTCTTCTACTAGTAAAATCGATGCTCGTGAATCTCGCTAGTTTCGATCTAAAACGATGTATCCCGTTGTTTTGAGACGGAGTACAAGATTTCGCGCAGTTCGAGAGAAAAAGTTTACACCTTTCTCTCGTCTACTCTTCGGCGACTTGTAAAATCGATGCTCGTGAATTTTGCTAGTTTCGATCTAAAACGATGTATCCCGTTGTGTTGAGCCGGAATACAAGTTTTCGCGCAGTTCTGAGAGAAAACGTTTACACCTTTCTCTCCTCTACTGTTCTAGTAGTAAAATCAATGTCAGTGAATCTCGCTAGTTTTTATCTAAAACGATGTATCCCGTTGTTTCGAGCCGGAATACAAGTTTTCGCGCCCTTCTGAGAGAAAAAGTTTACACCTTTCTCTCGTCTACTCTTCGACTAGTGAAATCGATGGTCGTGAATTTTGCTAGTTTCAATCTAAAACGATGTATCCCGTTGTGTCGAGCGGGAATACAAGTTTTCGCGCAGTTCTGAGAGAAAAAGTTTACACCTATCTCTCATCTACTCTTCTACTAGTAAAATCGATGCTCGTGAATCTCGCTAGTTTCGATCTAAAACGATGTAGCCCGTTGTTTTGAGACGGAATACAAGATTTCGCGCAGTTCTGAGAGAAAACGTTTACACCTTTCTCTCGTCTACTCTTCGGCGACTTGTAAAATCGATGCTCGTGAATTTTGCTAGTTTCGATCTAAAGCGATGTATCCCGTTGTTTTGAGCCGGAATACAAGTTTTCGCGCAGTTCTGAGAGAAAAAGTTTACACCCTTCTCTCGTCTACTCTTCGACGACTTGTAAAATCGATGCTCGTGAATTTTGCTAGTTTCGATCTAAAACGATGTATCCCGTTGTTTTGAGCCAGAATACAAATTTTTGCGCAGTTCTGAGAGAAAAAGTTTACACCTTTCTCTCCTCTACTCTTCGACGACTAGTAAAATCGATGCTCGTGAATTTTTCTAGTTTCGATCTAAAACGATGTATCCCGTTGTTTTGAGCCGGAATACAAGTTTTCGCGCAGTTCTGAGAGAAAAATTTTACACCTCTCTCTCGTCTACTTTTCGACGACTAGTAAAATCGATGCTCGTGAATTTTGCTAGTTTCGATCTAAAACGATGTATCCCGTTGTTTCGAGCCGGAATACAAGTTTTCGCGCAGTTCTGAGAGAAAAAGTTTACACCTATCTCTCATCTACTCTTCTACTAGTAAAATCGATGCTCGTGAATCTCGCTAGTTTCGATCTAAAACGATGTATCCCGTTGTTTTGAGACGGAATACAAGATTTCGCGCAGTTCTGAGAGAAAACGTTTACACCTTTTTCTCGTCTACTCTTCGGCGACTTGTAAAATCGATGCTCGTGAATTTTGCTAATTTCGATCTAAAGCGATGTATCCCGTTGTTTTGAGCCGGAATACAAGTTTTCGCGCAGTTCTGAGAGAAAAAGTTTACACCTTTCTCTCGTCTACTCTTCGACGACTTGTAAAATCGATGCTCGTGAATTTTGCTAGTTTCGAGCTAAAACGATGTATCCCGTTGTGTTGAGCCGGAATACAAGTTTTCGCGCAGTTCTGAGAGAAAACGTTTACACCTTTCTCTCCTCTACTGTTCTAGTAGTAAAATCAATGTCAGTGAATCTCGCTAGTTTCGATCTAAAACGATGTATCCCGTTGTTTCGAGCCGGAATACAAGTTTTCGCGCAGTTCTGAGAGAAAAAGTTTACACCTATCTCTCATCTACTCTTCTACTAGTAAAATCGATGCTCGTGAATCTCGCTAGTTTCGATCTAAAACGATGTATCCCGTTGTTTTGAGACGGAATACAAGATTTCGCGCAGTTCTGAGAGAAAACGTTTACACCTTTTTCTCGTCTACTCTTCGGCGACTTGTAAAATCGATGCTCGTGAATTTTGCTAATTTCGATCTAAAGCGATGTATCCCGTTGTTTTGAGCCGGAATACAAGTTTTCGCGCAGTTCTGAGAGAAAAAGTTTACACCTTTCTCTCGTCTACTCTTCGACGACTTGTAAAATCGATGCTCGTGAATTTTGCTAGTTTCGAGCTAAAACGATGTATCCCGTTGTGTTGAGCCGGAATACAAGTTTTCGCGCAGTTCTGAGAGAAAACGTTTACACCTTTCTCTCCTCTACTGTTCTAGTAGTAAAATCAATGTCAGTGAATCTCGCTAGTTTCGATCTAAAACGATGTATCCCGTTGTTTCGAGCCGGAATACAAGTTTTCGCGCAGTTCTGAGAGAAAAAGTTTACACCTTTCTCTCGTCTACTCTTCGACTAGTGAAATCGATGCTCGTGAATTTTGCTAGTTTCGATCTAAAACGATGTATCCCGTTGTTTCGAGCCTGAATACTAGTTTTCGCGCAGTTCTGAGAGAAAAAGTTTACACCTATCTCTCATCTACTCTTCTACTAGTAAAATCGATGCTCGTGAATCTCGCTAGTTTCGATCTAAAGCGATGTATCCCGTTGTTTTGAGCCGGAATACAAGTTTTCGCGCAGTTCTGAGAGAAAAAGTTTACACCCTTCTCTCGTCTACTCTTCGACGACTTGTAAAATCGATGCTCGTGAATTTTGCTAGTTTCGATCTAAAACGATGTATCCCGTTGTTTTGAGCCAGAATACAAGTTTTCGCGCAGTTCTGAGAGAAAAAGTGTACACCTTTCTCTCCTCTACTCTTCGACGACTTGTAAAATCGAATCTCGTGAATTTTTCTAGTTTCGATTTAAAACGATGTATCCCGTTGTTTTGAGCCGGAATACAAGTTTTCGCGCAGTTCTGAGAGAAAAATTTTATACCTTTTTCTCGTCTACTCTTCGACGACTTGTAAAATCGATGCTCGTGAATTTTGCTAGTTTCGATCTAAAGCGATGTATCCCGTTGTTTTGAGCCGGAATACAAGTTTTCGCGCAGTTCTGAGAGAAAAAGTTTACACCTTTCTCTCGTCTACTCTTCGACGACTTGTAAAATCGATGCTCGTGAATTTTGCTAGTTTCGATCTAAAACGATGTATCCCGTTGTTTCGAGCCGGAATACAAGATTTCGCGCAGTTCTGAGAGAAAAAGTTTACACCTATCTCTCATCTACTCTTCTACTAGTAAAATCGATGCTCGTGAATCTCGCTAGTTTCGATCTAAAACGATGTATCCCGTTGTTTTGAGACGGAGTACAAGATTTCGCGCAGTTCGAGAGAAAAAGTTTACACCTTTCTCTCGTCTACTCTTCGGCGACTTGTAAAATCGATGCTCGTGAATTTTGCTAGTTTCGATCTAAAACGAATTATCCCGTTGTTTTGAGCCGGAATACAAGTTTTCGCGCAGTTCTGAGAGAAAAAGTTTACACCTTTCTCACGTCTACTCTTCGACGACTTGTAAAATCGATGCTCGTGAATTTTGCTAGTTTCGATCTAAAACGATGTATCCCGTTGTGTTGAGCCGGAATACAAGTTTTCGCGCAGTTCTGAGAGAAAACGTTTACACCTTTCTCTCCTCTACTGTTCTAGTAGTAAAATCAATGTCAGTTAATCTCGCTAGTTTCGATCTAAAACGATGTATCCCGTTGTTTCGAGCCGGAATACAAGTTTTCGCGCAGTTCTGAGAGAAAAAGTTTACACCTTTCTCTCGTCTACTCTTCGACTAGTGAAATCGATGCTCGTGAATTTTGCTAGTTTCAATCTAAAACGATGTATCCCGTTGTTTCGAGCCGGAATACAAGTTTTCGCGCAGTTCTGAGAGAAAAAGTTTACACCTATCTCTCATCTACTCTTCTACTAGTAAAATCGATGCTCGTGAATCTCGCTAGTTTCGATCTAAAACGATGTATCCCGTTGTTTTGAGACGGAATACAAGATTTCGCGCAGTTCTGAGAGAAAACGTTTACACCTTTCTCTCGTCTACTCTTCGGCGACTTGTAAAATCGATGCTCGTGAATTTTGCTAGTTTCGATCTAAAACGATGTATCCCGTTGTTTTGAGCCAGAATACAAATTTTCGCGCAGTTCTGAGAGAAAAAGTTTACACCTTTCTCTCCTCTACTCTTCGACGACTAGTAAAATCGATGCTCGTGAATTTTTCTAGTTTCGATCTAAAACGATGTATCCCGTTGTTTTGAGCCGGAATACAAGTTTTCGCGCAGTTCTGAGAGAAAAATTTTACACCTTTCTCTCGTCTACTTTTCGACGACTAGTAAAATCATTGCTCGTGAATTTTGCTAGTTTCGATCTAAAACGATGTATCCCGTTGTTTCGAGCCGGAATACAAGTTTTCGCGCAGTTCTGAGAGAAAAAGTTTACACCTATCTCTCATCTACTCTTCTACTAGTAAAATCGATGCTCGTGAATCTCGCTAGTTTCGATCTAAAACGATGTATCCCGTTGTTTTGAGACGGAATACAAGATTTCGCGCAGATCTGAGAGAAAACGTTTACACCTTTTTCTCGTCTACTCTTCGGCGACTTGTAAAATCGATGCTCGTGAATTTTGCTAGTTTCGATCTAAAGCGATGTATCCCGTTGTTTTGAGCCGGAATACAAGTTTTCGCGCAGTTCTGAGAGAAAAAGTTTACACCTTTCTCTCGTCTACTCTTCGACGACTTGTAAAATCGATGCTCGTGAATTTTGCTAGTTTCGAGCTAAAACGATGTATCCCGTTGTGTTGAGCCGGAATACAAGTTTTCGCGCAGTTCTGAGAGAAAACGTTTACACCTTTCTCTCCTCTACTGTTCTAGTAGTAAAATCAATGTCAGTGAATCTCGCTAGTTTCGATCTAAAACGATGTATCCCGTTGTTTCGAGCCGGAATACAAGTTTTCGCGCAGTTCTGAGAGAAAAAGTTTACACCTTTCTCTCGTCTACTCTTCGACTAGTGAAATCGATGCTCGTGAATTTTGCTAGTTTCGATCTAAAACGATGTATCCCGTTGTTTCGAGCCGGAATACAAGTTTCCGCGCAGTTCTGAGAGAAAAAGTTTACACCTATCTCTCATCTACTCTTCTACTAGTAAAATCGATGCTCGTGAATCTCGCTAGTTTCGATCTAAAACGATGTATCCCGTTGTTTTGAGACGGAATACAAGATTTCGCGCAGTTCTGAGAGAAAACGTTTACACCTTTCTCTCGTCTACTCTTCGACGACTTGTAAAATCGATGCTCGTGAATTTTGCTAGTTTCGAGCTAAAACGATGTATCCCGTTGTGTTGAGCCGGAATACAAGTTTTCGCGCAGTTCTGAGAGAAAACGTTTACACCTTTCTCTCCTCTACTGTTCTAGTAGTAAAATCAATGTCAGTGAATCTCGCTAGTTTCGATCTAAAACGATGTATCCCGTTGTTTCGAGCCGGAATACAAGTTTTCGCGCAGTTCTGAGAGAAAGAGTTTACACCTTTCTCTCGTCTACTCTTCGACTAGTGAAATCGATGCTCGTGAATTTTGCTAGTTTCGATCTAAAACGATGTATCCCGTTGTTTCGAGCCTGAATACTAGTTTTCGCGCAGTTCTGAGAGAAAAAGTTTACACCTATCTCTCATCTACTCTTCTACTAGTAAAATCGATGCTCGTGAATCTCGCTAGTTTCGATCTAAAGCGATGTATCCCGTTGTTTTGAGCCGGAATACAAGTTTTCGCGCAGTTCTGAGAGAAAAAGTTTACACCCTTCTCTCGTCTACTCTTCGACGACTTGTAAAATCGATGCTCGTGAATTTTGCTAGTTTCGATCTAAAACGATGTATCCCGTTGTTTTGAGCCAGAATACAAGTTTTCGCGCAGTTCTGAGAGAAAAAGTGTACACCTTTCTCTCCTCTACTCTTCGACGACTTGTAAAATCGAATCTCGTGAATTTTTCTAGTTTCGATTTAAAACGATGTATCCCGTTGTTTTGAGCCGGAATACAAGTTTTCGCGCAGTTCTGAGAGAAAAATTTTATACCTTTTTCTCGTCTACTCTTCGACGACTTGTAAAATCGATGCTCGTGAATTTTGCTAGTTTCGATCTAAAGCGATGTATCCCGTTGTTTTGAGCCGGAATACAAGTTTTCGCGCAGTTCTGAGAGAAAAAGTTTACACCTTTCTCTCGTCTACTCTTCGACGACTTGTAAAATCGATGCTCGTGAATTTTGCTAGTTTCGATCTAAAACGATGTATCCCGTTGTTTCGAGCCGGAATACAAGATTTCGCGCAGTTCTGAGAGAAAAAGTTTACACCTATCTCTCATCTACTCTTCTACTAGTAAAATCGATGCTCGTGAATCTCGCTAGTTTCGATCTAAAACGATGTATCCCGTTGTTTTGAGACGGAGTACAAGATTTCGCGCAGTTCGAGAGAAAAAGTTTACACCTTTCTCTCGTCTACTCTTCGGCGACTTGTAAAATCGATGCTCGTGAATTTTGCTAGTTTCGATCTAAAACGAATTATCCCGTTGTTTTGAGCCGGAATACAAGTTTTCGCGCAGTTCTGAGAGAAAAAGTTTACACCTTTCTCCCGTCTACTCTTCGACGACTTGTAAAATCGATGCTCGTGAATTTTGCTAGTTTCGATCTAAAACGATGTATCCCGTTGTGTTGAGCCGGAATACAAGTTTTCGCGCAGTTCTGAGAGAAAACGTTTACACCTTTCTCTCCTCTACTGTTCTAGTAGTAAAATCAATGTCAGTTAATCTCGCTAGTTTCGATCTAAAACGATGTATCCCGTTGTTTCGAGCCGGAATACAAGTTTTCGCGCAGTTCTGAGAGAAAAAGTTTACACCTTTCTCTCGTCTACTCTTCGACTAGTGAAATCGATGCTCGTGAATTTTGCTAGTTTCAATCTAAAACGATGTATCCCGTTGTTTCGAGCCGGAATACAAGTTTTCGCGCAGTTCTGAGAGAAAAAGTTTACACCTATCTCTCATCTACTCTTCTACTAGTAAAATCGATGCTCGTGAATCTCGCTAGTTTCGATCTAAAACGATGTATCCCGTTGTTTTGAGACGGAATACAAGATTTCGCGCAGTTCTGAGAGAAAACGTTTACACCTTTCTCTCGTCTACTCTTCGGCGACTTGTAAAATCGATGCTCGTGAATTTTGCTAGTTTCGATCTAAAACGATGTATCCCGTTGTTTTGAGCCAGAATACAAATTTTCGCGCAGTTCTGAGAGAAAAAGTTTACACCTTTCTCTCCTCTACTCTTCGACGACTAGTAAAATCGATGCTCGTGAATTTTTCTAGTTTCGATCTAAAACGATGTATCCCGTTGTTTTGAGCCGGAATACAAGTTTTCGCGCAGTTCTGAGAGAAAAATTTTACACCTTTCTCTCGTCTACTTTTCGACGACTAGTAAAATCATTGCTCGTGAATTTTGCTAGTTTCGATCTAAAACGATGTATCCCGTTGTTTCGAGCCGGAATACAAGTTTTCGCGCAGTTCTGAGAGAAAAAGTTTACACCTATCTCTCATCTACTCTTCTACTAGTAAAATCGACGCTCGTGAATCTCGCTAGTTTCGATCTAAAACGATGTATCCCGTTGTTTTGAGACGGAATACAAGTTTTCGCGCAGTTCTGAGAGAAAAAGTTTACACCTTTCTCTCGTCTACTCTTCGACGACTTGTAAAATCGATGCTCGTGAATTTTGCTAGTTTCGAGCTAAAACGATGTATCCCGTTGTGTTGAGCCGGAATACAAGTTTTCGCGCAGTTCTGAGAGAAAACGTTTACACCTTTCTCTCCTCTACTGTTCTAGTAGTAAAATCAATGTCAGTGAATCTCGCTAGTTTCGATCTAAAACGATGTATCCCGTTGTTTCGAGCCGGAATACAAGTTTTCGCGCAGTTCTGAGAGAAAACGTTTACACCTTTCTCTCGTCTACTCTTCGACTAGTGAAATCGATGCTCGTGAATTTTGCTAGTTTCGATCTAAAACGATGTATCCCGTTGTTTCGAGCCGGAATACAAGTTTCCGCGCAGTTCTGAGAGAAAAAGTTTACACCTATCTCTCATCTACTCTTCTACTAGTAAAATCGATGCTCGTGAATCTCGCTAGTTTCGATCTAAAACGATGTATCCCGTTGTTTTGAGACGGAATACAAGATTTCGCGCAGTTCTGAGAGAAAACGTTTACACCTTTCTCTCGTCTACTCTTCGGCGACTTGTAAAATCGATGCTCGTGAATTTTGCTAGTTTCGATCTAAAGCGATGTATCCCGTTGTTTTGAGCCGGAATACAAGTTTTCGCGCAGTTCTGAGAGAAAAAGTTTACACCCTTCTCTCGTCTACTCTTCGACGACTTGTAAAATCGATGCTCGTGAATTTTGCTAGTTTCGATCTAAATCGATGTATCCCGTTGTTTTGAGCCAGAATACAAGTTTTCGCGCAGTTCTGAGAGAAAAAGTTTACACCTTTCTCTCCTCTACTCTTCGACGACTAGTAAAATCGATGCTCGTGAATTTTTCTAGTTTCGATCTAAAACGATGTATCCCGTTGTTTTGAGCCGGAATACAAGTTTTCGCGCAGTTCTGAGAGAAAAATTTTACACCTTTTTCTCGTCTACTCTTCGACGACTTGTAAAATCGATGCTCGTGAATTTTGCTAGTTTCGATCTAAAGCGATGTATCCCGTTGTTTTGAGCCGGAATACAAGTTTTCGCGCAGTTCTGAGAGAAAAAGTTTACACCATTCTCTCGTCTACTCTTCGACGACTTTTAAAATCGATGCTCGTGAAGTTTGCTAGTTTCGATCTAAAACGATGTATCCCGTTGTTTTGAGCCAGAATACAAGTTTTCGCGCCGTTCTGAGAGAAAATTTTACACCTTTCTCTCCTCTACTCTTCGGCGACTTGTAAAATCGATGCTCGTGAATTTTTCTAGTTTCGATCTAAAACGATGTATCCCGTTGTTTTGAGCCGGAATACAAGTTTTCGCGCACTTCTGAGAGAAAAATTTTACACCTTTCTCTCGTCTACTTTTCGACGACTAGTAAAATCGATGCTCGTGAATTTTGCTAGTTTCGATCTAAAACGATGTATCCCGTTGTTTCGAGCCGGAATACAAGTTTTCGCGCAGTTCTGAGAGAAAAAGTTTACACCTATCTCTCATCTACTCTTCTACTAGTAAAATCGATGCTCGTGAATCTCGCTAGTTTCGATCTAAAACGATGTATCCCGTTGTTTTGAGACGGAATACAAGATTCCGCGCAGTTCTGAGAGAAAACGTTTACACCTTTCTCTCGTCTACTCTTCGGCGACTTGTAAAATCGATGCTCGTGAATTTTGCTAGTTTCAATCTAAAGCGATGTATCCCGTTGTTTTGAGCCGGAATACAAGTTTTCGCGCAGTTCTGAGAGAAAAAGTTTACACCTTTCTCTCGTCTACTCTTCGACGACTTGTAAAATCGATGCTCGTGAATTTTGCTAGTTTCGATCTAAAACGATGTATCCCGTTGTTTTGAGCCAGAATACAAGTTTTCGCGCAGTTCTGAGAGAAAAAGTTTACACCTTTCTCTCCTCTACTCTTCGACGACTTGTAAAATCGATGCTCGTGAATTTTTCTAGTTTCAATCTAAAACGATGTATCCCGTTGTTTTGAGCCGGAATACAAGTTTTCGCGCAGTTCTGAGAGAAAAAGTTTACACCTTTCTCTCCTCTACTCTTCGACGACTTGTAAAATCGATGCTCGTGAATTTTTCTAGTTTCGATCTAAAACGATGTATCCCGTTGTTTTGAGCCGGAATACAAGTTTTCGCGCAGTTCTGAGAGAAAAATTTTACACCTTTTTCTCGTCTACTCTTCGACGACTTGTAAAATCGATGCTCTTGAATTTTGCTAGTTTCGATCTAAAGCGATGTATCCCATTGTTTTGAGCCGGAATACAAGTTTTCGCGCAGTTCTGAGAGAAAAAGTTTACACCTTTCTCTCGTCTACTCTTCGACGACTTGTAAAATCGATGCTCGTGAATTTTGCTAGTCTCGATCTAAAACGATGTATCCCGTTGTTTTGAGCCAGAATACAATTTTTCGCGCAGTTCTGAGAGAAAAAGTTTACACCTTTCTCTCGTCTCTTCTTCGACGACTTGTAAAATCGATGCTCGTGAATTTTTCTAGTTTCGATCTAAAACGATGTATCCCGTTGTTTTGAGCCGGAATACAAGTTTTCGCGCAGTTCTGAGACAAAAATTTTACACCTTTCTCTCGTCTACTTTTCGACGACTAGTAAAATTGATGCTCGTGAATTTTGCTAGTTTCGATCTAAAACGATGTATCCCGTTGTTTCGAGCCGGAATACAAGTCTTCGCGCAGTTCTGAGTGAAAAAGTTTACACCTAGCTCTCATCTACTCTTCTACTAGTAAAATCGATGCTCGTGAATCTCGCTAGTTTCGATCTAAAACGATGTATCCCGTTGTTTTGAGACGGAGTACAAGATTTCGCGCAGTTCGAGAGAAAAAGTTTACACCTTTCTCTCGTCTACTCTTCGGCGACTTGTAAAATCGATGCTCGTGAATTTTGCTAGTTTCAATCTAAAACGATGCATCCCGTTGTTTTGAGCCGGAATATAAGTTTTCGCGCAGTTCTGAGAGAAAAAGTTTACACCTTTCTCGCGTCTACTCTTCGGCGACTTGTAAAATCGATGCTCGTGAATTTTGCTAGTTTCGATCTAAAACGATGTATCCCGTTGATTCGAGCCGGAATACAAGTTTTCGCGCAGTTCTGAGAGAAAAAGTTTACACCTTTCGTCTACTCTTCGACGACTTGTAAAATCGATGCTCGTGAATTTTGCTAGTTTCGATCTAAAACGATGTATCCCGTTGTTTTGAGCCGGAATACAAGTTTTCGCGCAGTTCTAAGAGAAAACGTTTACACCTTTCTCTTGTCTACTCTTCGACGACTTGTAATATCGATGTTCGTGAATCTCGCTAGTTTCGATCTAAAACAATGTATCCCGTTGTTTTGAGCCGGAATACAAGATTTCGCGCAGTTCTGAGAGAAAACGTTTACACCTTTTTCTCGTCTACTCTTCGGCGACTTGTAAAATCGATGCTCGTGAATTTTGCTAATTTCGATCTAAAGCGATGTATCCCGTTGTTTTGAGCCGGAATACAAGTTTTCGCGCAGTTCTGAGAGAAAAAGTTTACACCTTTCTCTCGTCTACTCTTCGACGACTTGTAAAATCGATGCTCGTGAATTTTGCTAGTTTCGAGCTAAAACGATGTATCCCGTTGTGTTGAGCCGGAATACAAGTTTTCGCGCAGTTCTGAGAGAAAACGTTTACACCTTTCTCTCCTCTACTGTTCTAGTAGTAAAATCAATGTCAGTGAATCTCGCTAGTTTCGATCTAAAACGATGTATCCCGTTGTTTCGAGCCGGAATACAAGTTTTCGCGCAGTTCTGAGAGAAAAAGTTTACACCTTTCTCTCGTCTACTCTTCGACTAGTGAAATCGATGCTCGTGAATTTTGCTAGTTTCGATCTAAAACGATGTATCCCGTTGTTTCGAGCCTGAATACTAGTTTTCGCGCAGTTCTGAGAGAAAAAGTTTACACCTATCTCTCATCTACTCTTCTACTAGTAAAATCGATGCTCGTGAATCTCGCTAGTTTCGATCTAAAGCGATGTATCCCGTTGTTTTGAGCCGGAATACAAGTTTTCGCGCAGTTCTGAGAGAAAAAGTTTACACCCTTCTCTCGTCTACTCTTCGACGACTTGTAAAATCGATGCTCGTGAATTTTGCTAGTTTCGATCTAAAACGATGTATCCCGTTGTTTTGAGCCAGAATACAAGTTTTCGCGCAGTTCTGAGAGAAAAAGTGTACACCTTTCTCTCCTCTACTCTTCGACGACTTGTAAAATCGAATCTCGTGAATTTTTCTAGTTTCGATTTAAAACGATGTATCCCGTTGTTTTGAGCCGGAATACAAGTTTTCGCGCAGTTCTGAGAGAAAAATTTTATACCTTTTTCTCGTCTACTCTTCGACGACTTGTAAAATCGATGCTCGTGAATTTTGCTAGTTTCGATCTAAAGCGATGTATCCCGTTGTTTTGAGCCGGAATACAAGTTTTCGCGCAGTTCTGAGAGAAAAAGTTTACACCTTTCTCTCGTCTACTCTTCGACGACTTGTAAAATCGATGCTCGTGAATTTTGCTAGTTTCGATCTAAAACGATGTATCCCGTTGTTTCGAGCCGGAATACAAGATTTCGCGCAGTTCTGAGAGAAAAAGTTTACACCTATCTCTCATCTACTCTTCTACTAGTAAAATCGATGCTCGTGAATCTCGCTAGTTTCGATCTAAAACGATGTATCCCGTTGTTTTGAGACGGAGTACAAGATTTCGCGCAGTTCGAGAGAAAAAGTTTACACCTTTCTCTCGTCTACTCTTCGGCGACTTGTAAAATCGATGCTCGTGAATTTTGCTAGTTTCGATCTAAAACGAATTATCCCGTTGTTTTGAGCCGGAATACAAGTTTTCGCGCAGTTCTGAGAGAAAAAGTTTACACCTTTCTCCCGTCTACTCTTCGACGACTTGTAAAATCGATGCTCGTGAATTTTGCTAGTTTCGATCTAAAACGATGTATCCCGTTGTGTTGAGCCGGAATACAAGTTTTCGCGCAGTTCTGAGAGAAAACGTTTACACCTTTCTCTCCTCTACTGTTCTAGTAGTAAAATCAATGTCAGTTAATCTCGCTAGTTTCGATCTAAAACGATGTATCCCGTTGTTTCGAGCCGGAATACAAGTTTTCGCGCAGTTCTGAGAGAAAAAGTTTACACCTTTCTCTCGTCTACTCTTCGACTAGTGAAATCGATGCTCGTGAATTTTGCTAGTTTCAATCTAAAACGATGTATCCCGTTGTTTCGAGCCGGAATACAAGTTTTCGCGCAGTTCTGAGAGAAAAAGTTTACACCTATCTCTCATCTACTCTTCTACTAGTAAAATCGATGCTCGTGAATCTCGCTAGTTTCGATCTAAAACGATGTATCCCGTTGTTTTGAGACGGAATACAAGATTTCGCGCAGTTCTGAGAGAAAACGTTTACACCTTTCTCTCGTCTACTCTTCGGCGACTTGTAAAATCGATGCTCGTGAATTTTGCTAGTTTCGATCTAAAACGATGTATCCCGTTGTTTTGAGCCAGAATACAAATTTTCGCGCAGTTCTGAGAGAAAAAGTTTACACCTTTCTCTCCTCTACTCTTCGACGACTAGTAAAATCGATGCTCGTGAATTTTTCTAGTTTCGATCTAAAACGATGTATCCCGTTGTTTTGAGCCGGAATACAAGTTTTCGCGCAGTTCTGAGAGAAAAATTTTACACCTTTCTCTCGTCTACTTTTCGACGACTAGTAAAATCATTGCTCGTGAATTTTGCTAGTTTCGATCTAAAACGATGTATCCCGTTGTTTCGAGCCGGAATACAAGTTTTCGCGCAGTTCTGAGAGAAAAAGTTTACACCTATCTCTCATCTACTCTTCTACTAGTAAAATCGATGCTCGTGAATCTCGCTAGTTTCGATCTAAAACGATGTATCCCGTTGTTTTGAGACGGAATACAAGATTTCGCGCAGTTCTGAGAGAAAACGTTTACACCTTTTTCTCGTCTACTCTTCGGCGACTTGTAAAATCGATGCTCGTGAATTTTGCTAGTTTCGATCTAAAGCGATGTATCCCGTTGTTTTGAGCCGGAATACAAGTTTTCGCGCAGTTCTGAGAGAAAAAGTTTACACCTTTCTCTCGTCTACTCTTCGACGACTTGTAAAATCGATGCTCGTGAATTTTGCTAGTTTCGAGCTAAAACGATGTATCCCGTTGTGTTGAGCCGGAATACAAGTTTTCGCGCAGTTCTGAGAGAGAACGTTTACACCTTTCTCTCCTCTACTGTTCTAGTAGTAAAATCAATGTCAGTGAATCTCGCTAGTTTCGATCTAAAACGATGTATCCCGTTGTTTCGAGCCGGAATACAAGTTTTCGCGCAGTTCTGAGAGAAAAAGTTTACACCTTTCTCTCGTCTACTCTTCGACTAGTGAAATCGATGCTCGTGAATTTTGCTAGTTTCGATCTAAAACGATGTATCCCGTTGTTTTGAGCCGGAATACAAGTTTCCGCGCAGTTCTGAGAGAAAAAGTTTACACCTATCTCTCATCTACTCTTCTACTAGTAAAATCGATGCTCGTGAATCTCGCTAGTTTCGATCTAAAACGATGTATCCCGTTGTTTTGAGACGGAATACAAGATTTCGCGCAGTTCTGAGAGAAAACGTTTACACCTTTCTCTCGTCTACTCTTCGGCGACTTGTAAAATCGATGCTCGTGAATTTTGCTAGTTTCGATCTAAAGCGATGTATCCCGTTGTTTTGAGCCGGAATACAAGTTTTCGCGCAGTTCTGAGAGAAAAAGTTTACACCCTTCTCTCGTCTACTCTTCGACGACTTGTAAAATCGATGCTCGTGAATTTTGCTAGTTTCGATCTAAATCGATGTATCCCGTTGTTTTGAGCCAGAATACAAGTTTTCGCGCAGTTCTGAGAGAAAAAGTTTACACCTTTCTCTCCTCTACTCTTCGACGACTAGTAAAATCGATGCTCGTGAATTTTTCTAGTTTCGATCTAAAACGATGTATCCCGTTGTTTTGAGCCGGAATACAAGTTTTCGCGCAGTTCTGAGAGAAAAATTTTACACCTTTTTCTCGTCTACTCTTCGACGACTTGTAAAATCGATGCTCGTGAATTTTGCTAGTTTCGATCTAAAGCGATGTATCCCGTTGTTTTGAGCCGGAATACAAGTTTTCGCGCAGTTCTGAGAGAAAAAGTTTACACCATTCTCTCGTCTACTCTTCGACGACTTTTAAAATCGATGCTCGTGAAGTTTGCTAGTTTCGATCTAAAACGATGTATCCCGTTGTTTTGAGCCAGAATACAAGTTTTCGCGCCGTTCTGAGAGAAAATTTTACACCTTTCTCTCCTCTACTCTTCGACGACTTGTAAAATCGATGCTCGTGAATTTTTCTAGTTTCGATCTAAAACGATGTATCCCGTTGTTTTGAGCCGGAATACAAGTTTTCGCGCACTTCTGAGAGAAAAACTTTACACCTTTCTCTCGTCTACTTTTCGACGACTAGTAAAATCGATGCTCGTGAATTTTGCTAGTTTCGATCTAAAACGATGTATCCCGTTGTTTCGAGCCGGAATACAAGTTTTCGCGCAGTTCTGAGAGAAAAAGTTTACACCTATCTCTCATCTACTCTTCTACTAGTAAAATCGATGCTCGTGAATCTCGCTAGTTTCGATCTAAAACGATGTATCCCGTTGTTTTGAGACGGAATACAAGATTCCGCGCAGTTCTGAGAGAAAACGTTTACACCTTTCTCTCGTCTACTCTTCGGCGACTTGTAAAATCGATGCTCGTGAATTTTGCTAGTTTCAATCTAAAGCGATGTATCCCGTTGTTTTGAGCCGGAATACAAGTTTTCGCGCAGTTCTGAGAGAAAAAGTTTACACCTTTCTCTCGTCTACTCTTCGACGACTTGTAAAATCGATGCTCGTGAATTTTGCTAGTTTCGATCTAAAACGATGTATCCCGTTGTTTTGAGCCAGAATACAAGTTTTCGCGCAGTTCTGAGAGAAAAAGTTTACACCTTTCTCTCCTCTACTCTTCGACGACTTGTAAAATCGATGCTCGTGAATTTTTCTAGTTTCAATCTAAAACGATGTATCCCGTTGTTTTGAGCCGGAATACAAGTTTTCGCGCAGTTCTGAGAGAAAAAGTTTACACCTTTCTCTCCTCTACTCTTCGACGACTTGTAAAATCGATGCTCGTGAATTTTTCTAGTTTCGATCTAAAACGATGTATCCCGTTGTTTTGAGCCGGAATACAAGTTTTCGCGCAGTTCTGAGAGAAAAATTTTACACCTTTTTCTCGTCTACTCTTCGACGACTTGTAAAATCGATGCTCTTGAATTTTGCTAGTTTCGATCTAAAGCGATGTATCCCATTCTTTTGAGCCGGAATACAAGTTTTCGCGCAGTTCTGAGAGAAAAAGTTTACACCTTTCTCTCGTCTACTCTTCGACGACTTGTAAAATCGATGCTCGTGAATTTTGCTAGTTTCGATCTAAAACGATGTATCCCGTTGTTTTGAGCCAGAATACAATTTTTCGCGCAGTTCTGAGAGAAAAAGTTTACACCTTTCTCTCGTCTCTTCTTCGACGACTTGTAAAATCGATGCTCGTGAATTTTTCTAGTTTCGATCTAAAACGATGTATCCCGTTGTTTTGAGCCGGAATACAAGTTTTCGCGCAGTTCTGAGACAAAAATTTTACACCTTTCTCTCGTCTACTTTTCGACGACTAGTAAAATTGATGCTCGTGAATTTTGCTAGTTTCGATCTAAAACGATGTATCCCGTTGTTTCGAGCCGGAATACAAGTTTTCGCGCAGTTCTGAGTGAAAAAGTTTACACCTAGCTCTCATCTACTCTTCTACTAGTAAAATCGATGCTCGTGAATCTCGCTAGTTTCGATCTAAAACGATGTATCCCGTTGTTTTGAGACGGAGTACAAGATTTCGCGCAGTTCGAGAGAAAAAGTTTACACCTTTCTCTCGTCTACTCTTCGGCGACTTGTAAAATCGATGCTCGTGAATTTTGCTAGTTTCAATCTAAAACGATGCATCCCGTTGTTTTGAGCCGGAATATAAGTTTTCGCGCAGTTCTGAGAGAAAAAGTTTACACCTTTCTCGCGTCTACTCTTCGGCGACTTGTAAAATCGATGCTCGTGAATTTTGCTAGTTTCGATCTAAAACGATGTATCCCGTTGATTCGAGCCGGAATACAAGTTTACGCGCAGTTCTGAGAGAAAAAGTTTACACCTTTCGTCTACTCTTCGACGACTTGTAAAATCGATGCTCGTGAATTTTGCTAGTTTCGATCTAAAACGATGTATCCCGTTGTTTTGAGCCGGAATACAAGTTTTCGCGCAGTTCTAAGAGAAAACGTTTACACCTTTCTCTTGTCTACTCTTCGACGACTTGTAATATCGATGTTCGTGAATCTCGCTAGTTTCGATCTAAAACAATGTATCCCGTTGTTTTGAGCCGGAATACAAGTTTTCGCGCAATTCTGAGAGAAGTTTACACCTTTCTCTCGTCTACTCTTCGACGACTTGTAAAATCGATGCTTGTGAATTTTGCTAGTTTCGATCTAAAACGATGTATCCCGTTGTTTTGAGCCGGAATATAAGTTTTCGCGCAATTCTGAGAGAAAAAGTTTACACCTTTCTAGCGTCTACTCTTCGACGACTTGTAAAATCGATGCTCGTGAATTTTGCTAGTTTCGATCTAAAACGATGTATCCTGTTGATTCGAGCCGGAATACAAGTTTTCGCGCAATTCTGAGAGAAGTTTACACCTTTCTCTCGTCTACTCTTTGACGACTAGTGAAATCGATGCTCGTGAATTTTGCTAGTTTCGATCTTAAACAATGTATCCCGTTGTTTTGAGCCGGAATACATGTTTTCGCGCAGTTCTGAGAGAAAAAGTTTACACCTTTCTCTCGTCTACTCTTCGACTAGTAAAATCGATGTTCGTGAATTTTGCTAGTTTCGATCTGAAACGATGTATCCCGTTGATTCGAGCCGAAATACAAGTTTTCGCGCAGTTCTGAGAGAAAAAGTTTACACCTTTCGTCTACTGTTCGACGACTTGTAAAATTGATGCTCGTGAATTTTGCTAGTTTCGATCTAAAACGATGTATCCCGTTGTTTTGAGCCGGAATACAAGTTTTCGCGCAGTTCTGAGAGAAAAAGTTTACACCTTTCTCTCGTCTACTCTTCGACGACTTGTAAAATCGATGCTTGTGAATTTTGCTAGTTTCGATCTAAAACGATGTATCCCGTCGTTTTGAGCCGGAATATAAGTTTTCGCGCAATTCTGAGAGAAAAAGTTTACACCTTTCTCGCGTCTACTCTTCGACGACTTGTAAAATCGATGCTCGTGAATTTTGCTAGTTTCGATCTAAAACGATGTATCCCGTTGATCCGAGCCGGAATACAAGTTTTCGCGCAGTTCTGAGAGAAAAAGTTTACACCTTTCGTCTACTCTTCGACGACTTGTAAAATCGATGCTCGTGAATTTTGCTAGTTTCGATTTAAAACGATGTATCCCGTTGTTTTGAGCCGGAATACAAGTTTTCGCGCAGTTCTAAGAGAAAAAGTTTACACCTTTCTCTTGTCTACTCTTCGACGACTTGTAATATCGATGTTCGTGAATCTCGCTAGTTTCGATCTAAAACAATGTATCCCGTTGTTTTGAGCCGGAATACAAGTTTTCGCGCAATTCAGAGAGAAGTTTACACCTTTCTCTCGTCTACTCTTTGACGACTAGTGAAATCGATGCTCGTGAATTTTGCTAGTTTCGATCTAAAACGATCTATCCCGTTGTTTCGAGCCGGAATACAAGTTTTCGCGCAGTTCTGAGAGAAAACGTTTACACCTATCTCTCATCTACTCTTCCACTAGTAAAATCGATGCTCCTGAGTCTCGCTAGTTTCGATCTAAAACGATGTATCCCGTTGTTTCGAGCCGGAATACAAGTTTTCTCGCAGTTCTGAGAGAAAAAGTTTACACCTTTCTCTCGTCTACTCTTCGACGACTTGTAAAATCGATGCTCGTGAATTCTGCTAGTTTCGATCTAAAACGATGTATCCCGTTGTTTTGAGCCGGAATACAAGTTTTCGCGCAGTTCTGCGAGAAAAAGTTTACACCTTTCTCTCGTCTACTCTTCGACGACTTGTAAAATCGATGCTTTTGAATTTTGCTAGTTTTGATCTTAAACAACGTATCCCGTTGTTTTGAGCCGGAATACATGTTTTCGCGCAGTTCTGAGAGAAAAAGTTTACACCTTTCTCTCGTCTACTCTTCGACTAGTAAAATCGATGTTCAAGAATTTTGCTAGTTTCGATCTAAAACGATGTATCCCGTAGTTTTGAGACCAAATACAAGATTTCGCGCAGTTCTGAGAGAAACAAAATTACACCTTTCTCTCGTCTACTCTTCGGCGACATGTAAAATCGATGCTCGTGAATTTTGTTAGTTTTGATCTAAAATGATGTATCCCGTTGTCTTGAGCCGGAATACAAGTTTTCGCGCTGTTCTGAGAGAAAAAGTTTACACGTTTCTCTCGTCTACTCTTCGACTAGTGAAATCGATGCTCGTGAATTTTGCTAGTTTCGATCTAAAACGATGTATCCCGTTGTTTCAAGCCGGAATACAAGTTTTCTCGCAGTTCTGAGAGAAAAAGTTTACACCTTTCTCTCGTCTACTCTTCGACGACTTGTAAAATCGATGCTCGTGAATTCTCCTAGTTTCGATCTAAAACGATGTATCCCGTTGTTTTGAGCCGGAATACAAGTTTTCGCGCAGTTCTGCGAGAAAAAGTTTACACCTTTCTCTCGTCTACTCTTCGACGACTTGTAAAATCGATGCTTTTGAATTTTGCTAGTTTTGATCTTAAACAACGTATCCCGTTGTTTTGAGCCGGAATACATGTTTTCGCGCAGTTCTGAGAGAAAAAGTTTACACCTTTCTCTCGTCTACTCTTCGACTAGTAAAATCGATGTTCAAGAATTTTGCTAGTTTCGATCTAAAACGATGTATCCCGTAGTTTTGAGACCAAATACAAGATTTCGCGCAGTTCTGAGAGAAACAAAATTACACCTTTCTCTCGTCTACTCTTCGGCGACATGTAAAATCGATGCTCGTGAATTTTGTTAGTTTTGATCTAAAATGATGTATCCCGTTGTCTTGAGCCGGAATACAAGTTTTCGCGCTGTTCTGAGAGAAAAAGTTTACACGTTTCTCTCGTCTACTCTTCGACTAGTGAAATCGATGCTCGTGAATTTTGCTAGTTTCGATCTAAAACGATGTATCCCGTTGTTTCAAGCCGGAATACAAGTTTTCGCGCAGTTCTGAGAGAAAAAGTTTACACCTATATCTCATCTACTCTTCTACTAGTAAAATCGATGCTCGTGAATCTCGCTAGTTTCGATCTAAAACGATGTATCCCGTTGTTTCGAGACGGAATACAAGTTTTCTCGCAGTTCTGAGAGAAAAAGTTTACACCTTTCTCTAGTCTACTCTTCGACGACTTGTAAAATTGATGCTCGTGAATTCTGCTAGTTTCGATCTAAAACGATGTATCCCGTTGTTTTGAGCCGGAATACAAGTTTTCGCGCAGTTCTGAGAGAAAAAGTTTACACCTTTCTCTCGTTTACTCTTCGACGACTTGTAAAATTGATGCTCGTGAATTTTGCTAGTTTCGATCTAAAACGATGTATCCCGTTGTTTTGAGCCGGAATACAAGTTCTCGCGCAGTTCTGAGAGAAAAAGTTTACACCTTTCTCTCTACTCTTCGACGACTAGTAAAATCGATGCTCGTGAATTTTGCTAGTTTCGATCTAAAACGATGTATCCCGTTGTGTTGAGCCGGAATGCAAGTTTTCGCGCAGTTCTGAGAGAAAACGTTTACACCTTTCTCTCCTCTACTGTTCTAGTAGTAAAATAAATGTTAGTGAATCTCGCTAGTTTCGATCTAAAACGATGTATCCCGTTGTTTCGAGCCGGAATACAAGTTTTCGCGCAGTTCTGAGAGAAAAAGTTTACACCTTTCTCTCGTGTACTCTTCGACTAGTGAAATCGATGCTCGTGAATTTTGCTAGTTTCGATCTAAAACGATGTATCCCGTTGTTTCGAGCCGGAATACAAGTTTTCGCGCAGTTCTGAGAGAAAAAGTTTACACCTATCTCTTATCTACTCTTCTAATAGTAAAATCGATGCTCGTGAATCTCGCTAGTTTCGATCTAAAACGATGTATCCCGTTGTTTTGAGACGGAATACAAGATTTCGCGCAGTTCTGAGAGAAAACGTTTACACCTTTCTCTCGTCTACTCTTCGGCGACTTGTAAAATCGATGCTCGTGAATTTTGCTAGTTTCGATCTAAAGCGATGTATCCCGTTGTTTTGAGCCGGAATAAAAGTTTTCGCGCAGTTCTGAGAGAAAAAGTTTACACCTTTCTCTCGTCTACTCTTCGACGACTTGTAAAATCGATGCTCGAGAATTTCGCTAGTTTCGATCTAAAACGATGTATCCCATTGTTTTGAGCCAGAATACAAGTTTTCGCGCAGTTCTGAGAGAAAAAGTTTACACCTTTCTCTCCTCTACTCTCTCGACGACTTGTAAAATCGATGCTCGTGAATTTTTCTAGTTTCGATCTAAAACGATGTATCCCGTTGTTTTGAGCCGGAATACAAGTTTTCGCGCAGTTCTGAGAGAAAAATTTTACACCTTTTTCTCGACTACTCTTCGACGACTTGTAAAATCGATGCTCGTGAATTTTGCTAGTTTCGATCTAAAGCGATGTATCCCGTTGTTTTGAGCCGGAATACAAGTTTTCGCGCAGTGCTGAGAGAAAAAGTTTACACCTTTCTCTCGTCTACTCTTCGACGACTTGTAAAATCGATGCTCGTGAATTTTGCTAGTTTCGATCTAAAACGATGTATCCCGTTGTTTTGAGCCATAATGCAAGTCTTCGCGCAGTTCTGAGAGAAAAAGTTTACACCTTTCTCTCCTCTACTCTTCGACGACTTGTAAAATCGATGCTCGTGAATTTTTCTAGCTTCGATCTAAAACAATGTATCCCGTTGTTTTGAGCCGGAATACAAGTTTTCGCGTAGTTCTGAGAGAAAAAGTTTACACCTATCTCTCATCTACTCTTCTACTAGTAAAATCGATGCTCGTGAATCTCGCTAGTTTCGATCTAAAACGATGTATCCCGTTGTTTTGAGACGGAGTACAAGATTTCGCGCAGTTCGAGAGAAAAAGTTTACACCTTTCTCTCGTCTACTCTTCGGCGACTTGTAAAATCGATGCTCGTGAATTTTGCTAGTTTCGATCTAAAACGATGTATCCCGTTGTTTTGAGCCGGAATACAATTTTTCGCGCAGATCTGAGAGAAAAAGTTTACACCTTTCTCTCGTCTACTCTTCGACTAGTAAAATCGATGTTCGTGAATTTTGCTAGTTTCGATCTGAAACGATGTATCCCGTTGATTCGAGCCGAAATACAAGTTTTCGCGCAGTTCTGAGAGAAAAAGTTTACACCTTTCGTCTACTGTTCGACGACTTGTAAAATTGATGCTCGTGAATTTTGCTAGTTTCGATCTAAAACGATGTATCCCGTTGTTTTGAGCCGGAATACAAGTTTTCGCGCAGTTCTGAGAGAAAAAGTTTACACCTTTCTCTCGTCTACTCTTCGACGACTTGTAAAATCGATGCTTGTGAATTTTGCTAGTTTCGATCTAAAACGATGTATCCCGTCGTTTTGAGCCGGAATATAAGTTTTCGCGCAATTCTGAGAGAAAAAGTTTACACCTTTCTCGCGTCTACTCTTCGACGACTTGTAAAATCGATGCTCGTGAATTTTGCTAGTTTCGATCTAAAACGATGTATCCCGTTGATCCGAGCCGGAATACAAGTTTTCGCGCAGTTCTGAGAGAAAAAGTTTACACCTTTCGTCTACTCTTCGACGACTTGTAAAATCGATGCTCGTGAATTTTGCTAGTTTCGATCTAAAACGATGTATCCCGTTGTGTTGAGCCGGAATGCAAGTTTTCGCGCAGTTCTGAGAGAAAACGTTTACACCTTTCTCTCCTCTACTGTTCTAGTAGTAAAATAAATGTTAGTGAATCTCGCTAGTTTCGATCTAAAACGATGTATCCCGTTGTTTCGAGCCGGAATACAAGTTTTCGCGCAGTTCTGAGAGAAAAAGTTTACACCTTTCTCTCGTGTACTCTTCGACTAGTGAAATCGATGCTCGTGAATTTTGCTAGTTTCGATCTAAAACGATGTATCCCGTTGTTTCGAGCCGGAATACAAGTTTTCGCGCAGTTCTGAGAGAAAAAGTTTACACCTATCTCTTATCTACTCTTCTAATAGTAAAATCGATGCTCGTGAATCTCGCTAGTTTCGATCTAAAACGATGTATCCCGTTGTTTTGAGACGGAATACAAGATTTCGCGCAGTTCTGAGAGAAAACGTTTACACCTTTCTCTCGTCTACTCTTCGGCGACTTGTAAAATCGATGCTCGTGAATTTTGCTAGTTTCGATCTAAAGCGATGTATCCCGTTGTTTTGAGCCGGAATAAAAGTTTTCGCGCAGTTCTGAGAGAAAAAGTTTACACCTTTCTCTCGTCTACTCTTCGACGACTTGTAAAATCGATGCTCGAGAATTTCGCTAGTTTCGATCTAAAACGATGTATCCCATTGTTTTGAGCCAGAATACAAGTTTTCGCGCAGTTCTGAGAGAAAAAGTTTACACCTTTCTCTCCTCTACTCTTCGACGACTTGTAAAATCGATGCTCGTGAATTTTTCTAGTTTCGATCTAAAACGATGTATCCCGTTGTTTTGAGCCGGAATACAAGTTTTCGCGCAGTTCTGAGAGAAAAATTTTACACCTTTTTCTCGACTACTCTTCGACGACTTGTAAAATCGATGCTCGTGAATTTTGCTAGTTTCGATCTAAAGCGATGTATCCCGTTGTTTTGAGCCGGAATACAAGTTTTCGCGCAGTGCTGAGAGAAAAAGTTTACACCTTTCTCTCGTCTACTCTTCGACGACTTGTAAAATCGATGCTCGTGAATTTTGCTAGTTTCGATCTAAAACGATGTATCCCGTTGTTTTGAGCCATAATGCAAGTCTTCGCGCAGTTCTGAGAGAAAAAGTTTACACCTTTCTCTCCTCTACTCTTCGACGACTTGTAAAATCGATGCTCGTGAATTTTTCTAGCTTCGATCTAAAACAATGTATCCCGTTGTTTTGAGCCGGAATACAAGTTTTCGCGTAGTTCTGAGAGAAAAAGTTTACACCTATCTCTCATCTACTCTTCTACTAGTAAAATCGATGCTCGTGAATCTCGCTAGTTTCGATCTAAAACGATGTATCCCGTTGTTTTGAGACGGAGTACAAGATTTCGCGCAGTTCGAGAGAAAAAGTTTACACCTTTCTCTCGTCTACTCTTCGGCGACTTGTAAAATCGATGCTCGTGAATTTTGCTAGTTTCGATCTAAAACGATGTATCCCGTTGTTTTGAGCCGGAATACAATTTTTCGCGCAGATCTGAGAGAAAAAGTTTACACCTTTCTCTCGTCTACTCTTCGACTAGTAAAATCGATGTTCGTGAATTTTGCTAGTTTCGATCTGAAACGATGTATCCCGTTGATTCGAGCCGAAATACAAGTTTTCGCGCAGTTCTGAGAGAAAAAGTTTACACCTTTCGTCTACTGTTCGACGACTTGTAAAATTGATGCTCGTGAATTTTGCTAGTTTCGATCTAAAACGATGTATCCCGTTGTTTTGAGCCGGAATACAAGTTTTCGCGCAGTTCTGAGAGAAAAAGTTTACACCTTTCTCTCGTCTACTCTTCGACGACTTGTAAAATCGATGCTTGTGAATTTTGCTAGTTTCGATCTAAAACGATGTATCCCGTCGTTTTGAGCCGGAATATAAGTTTTCGCGCAATTCTGAGAGAAAAAGTTTACACCTTTCTCGCGTCTACTCTTCGACGACTTGTAAAATCGATGCTCGTGAATTTTGCTAGTTTCGATCTAAAACGATGTATCCCGTTGATCCGAGCCGGAATACAAGTTTTCGCGCAGTTCTGAGAGAAAAAGTTTACACCTTTCGTCTACTCTTCGACGACTTGTAAAATCGATGCTCGTGAATTTTGCTAGTTTCGATTTAAAACGATGTATCCCGTTGTTTTGAGCCGGAATACAAGTTTTCGCGCAGTTCTAAGAGAAAAAGTTTACACCTTTCTCTTGTCTACTCTTCGACGACTTGTAATATCGATGTTCGTGAATCTCGCTAGTTTCGATCTAAAACAATGTATCCCGTTGTTTTGAGCCGGAATACAAGTTTTCGCGCAATTCAGAGAGAAGTTTACACCTTTCTCTCGTCTACTCTTTGACGACTAGTGAAATCGATGCTCGTGAATTTTGCTAGTTTCGATCTAAAACGATCTATCCCGTTGTTTCGAGCCGGAATACAAGTTTTCGCGCAGTTCTGAGAGAAAACGTTTACACCTATCTCTCATCTACTCTTCCACTAGTAAAATCGATGCTCCTGAGTCTCGCTAGTTTCGATCTAAAACGATGTATCCCGTTGTTTCGAGCCGGAATACAAGTTTTCTCGCAGTTCTGAGAGAAAAAGTTTACACCTTTCTCTCGTCTACTCTTCGACGACTTGTAAAATCGATGCTCGTGAATTCTGCTAGTTTCGATCTAAAACGATGTATCCCGTTGTTTTGAGCCGGAATACAAGTTTTCGCGCAGTTCTGCGAGAAAAAGTTTACACCTTTCTCTCGTCTACTCTTCGACGACTTGTAAAATCGATGCTTTTGAATTTTGCTAGTTTTGATCTTAAACAACGTATCCCGTTGTTTTGAGCCGGAATACATGTTTTCGCGCAGTTCTGAGAGAAAAAGTTTACACCTTTCTCTCGTCTACTCTTCGACTAGTAAAATCGATGTTCAAGAATTTTGCTAGTTTCGATCTAAAACGATGTATCCCGTAGTTTTGAGACCAAATACAAGATTTCGCGCAGTTCTGAGAGAAACAAAATTACACCTTTCTCTCGTCTACTCTTCGGCGACATGTAAAATCGATGCTCGTGAATTTTGTTAGTTTTGATCTAAAATGATGTATCCCGTTGTCTTGAGCCGGAATACAAGTTTTCGCGCTGTTCTGAGAGAAAAAGTTTACACGTTTCTCTCGTCTACTCTTCGACTAGTGAAATCGATGCTCGTGAATTTTGCTAGTTTCGATCTAAAACGATGTATCCCGTTGTTTCAAGCCGGAATACAAGTTTTCTCGCAGTTCTGAGAGAAAAAGTTTACACCTTTCTCTCGTCTACTCTTCGACGACTTGTAAAATCGATGCTCGTGAATTCTCCTAGTTTCGATCTAAAACGATGTATCCCGTTGTTTTGAGCCGGAATACAAGTTTTCGCGCAGTTCTGCGAGAAAAAGTTTACACCTTTCTCTCGTCTACTCTTCGACGACTTGTAAAATCGATGCTTTTGAATTTTGCTAGTTTTGATCTTAAACAACGTATCCCGTTGTTTTGAGCCGGAATACATGTTTTCGCGCAGTTCTGAGAGAAAAAGTTTACACCTTTCTCTCGTCTACTCTTCGACTAGTAAAATCGATGTTCAAGAATTTTGCTAGTTTCGATCTAAAACGATGTATCCCGTAGTTTTGAGACCAAATACAAGATTTCGCGCAGTTCTGAGAGAAACAAAATTACACCTTTCTCTCGTCTACTCTTCGGCGACATGTAAAATCGATGCTCGTGAATTTTGTTAGTTTTGATCTAAAATGATGTATCCCGTTGTCTTGAGCCGGAATACAAGTTTTCGCGCTGTTCTGAGAGAAAAAGTTTACACGTTTCTCTCGTCTACTCTTCGACTAGTGAAATCGATGCTCGTGAATTTTGCTAGTTTCGATCTAAAACGATGTATCCCGTTGTTTCAAGCCGGAATACAAGTTTTCGCGCAGTTCTGAGAGAAAAAGTTTACACCTATATCTCATCTACTCTTCTACTAGTAAAATCGATGCTCGTGAATCTCGCTAGTTTCGATCTAAAACGATGTATCCCCGTTGTTTCGAGACGGAATACAAGTTTTCTCGCAGTTCTGAGAGAAAAAGTTTACACCTTTCTCTAGTCTACTCTTCGACGACTTGTAAAATTGATGCTCGTGAATTCTGCTAGTTTCGATCTAAAACGATGTATCCCGTTGTTTTGAGCCGGAATACAAGTTTTCGCGCAGTTCTGAGAGAAAAAGTTTACACCTTTCTCTCGTTTACTCTTCGACGACTTGTAAAATTGATGCTCGTGAATTTTGCTAGTTTCGATCTAAAACGATGTATCCCGTTGTTTTGAGCCGGAATACAAGTTCTCGCGCAGTTCTGAGAGAAAAAGTTTACACCTTTCTCTCTACTCTTCGACGACTAGTAAAATCGATGCTCGTGAATTTTGCTAGTTTCGATCTAAAACGATGTATCCCGTTGTGTTGAGCCGGAATGCAAGTTTTCGCGCAGTTCTGAGAGAAAACGTTTACACCTTTCTCTCCTCTACTGTTCTAGTAGTAAAATAAATGTTAGTGAATCTCGCTAGTTTCGATCTAAAACGATGTATCCCGTTGTTTCGAGCCGGAATACAAGTTTTCGCGCAGTTCTGAGAGAAAAAGTTTACACCTTTCTCTCGTGTACTCTTCGACTAGTGAAATCGATGCTCGTGAATTTTGCTAGTTTCGATCTAAAACGATGTATCCCGTTGTTTCGAGCCGGAATACAAGTTTTCGCGCAGTTCTGAGAGAAAAAGTTTACACCTATCTCTTATCTACTCTTCTAATAGTAAAATCGATGCTCGTGAATCTCGCTAGTTTCGATCTAAAACGATGTATCCCGTTGTTTTGAGACGGAATACAAGATTTCGCGCAGTTCTGAGAGAAAACGTTTACACCTTTCTCTCGTCTACTCTTCGGCGACTTGTAAAATCGATGCTCGTGAATTTTGCTAGTTTCGATCTAAAGCGATGTATCCCGTTGTTTTGAGCCGGAATAAAAGTTTTCGCGCAGTTCTGAGAGAAAAAGTTTACACCTTTCTCTCGTCTACTCTTCGACGACTTGTAAAATCGATGCTCGAGAATTTCGCTAGTTTCGATCTAAAACGATGTATCCCATTGTTTTGAGCCAGAATACAAGTTTTCGCGCAGTTCTGAGAGAAAAAGTTTACACCTTTCTCTCCTCTACTCTTCGACGACTTGTAAAATCGATGCTCGTGAATTTTTCTAGTTTCGATCTAAAACGATGTATCCCGTTGTTTTGAGCCGGAATACAAGTTTTCGCGCAGTTCTGAGAGAAAAATTTTACACCTTTTTCTCGACTACTCTTCGACGACTTGTAAAATCGATGCTCGTGAATTTTGCTAGTTTCGATCTAAAGCGATGTATCCCGTTGTTTTGAGCCGGAATACAAGTTTTCGCGCAGTGCTGAGAGAAAAAGTTTACACCTTTCTCTCGTCTACTCTTCGACGACTTGTAAAATCGATGCTCGTGAATTTTGCTAGTTTCGATCTAAAACGATGTATCCCGTTGTTTTGAGCCATAATGCAAGTCTTCGCGCAGTTCTGAGAGAAAAAGTTTACACCTTTCTCTCCTCTACTCTTCGACGACTTGTAAAATCGATGCTCGTGAATTTTTCTAGCTTCGATCTAAAACAATGTATCCCGTTGTTTTGAGCCGGAATACAAGTTTTCGCGTAGTTCTGAGAGAAAAAGTTTACACCTATCTCTCATCTACTCTTCTACTAGTAAAATCGATGCTCGTGAATCTCGCTAGTTTCGATCTAAAACGATGTATCCCGTTGTTTTGAGACGGAGTACAAGATTTCGCGCAGTTCGAGAGAAAAAGTTTACACCTTTCTCTCGTCTACTCTTCGGCGACTTGTAAAATCGATGCTCGTGAATTTTGCTAGTTTCGATCTAAAACGATGTATCCCGTTGTTTTGAGCCGGAATACAATTTTTCGCGCAGATCTGAGAGAAAAAGTTTACACCTTTCTCTCGTCTACTCTTCGACTAGTAAAATCGATGTTCGTGAATTTTGCTAGTTTCGATCTAAAACGATGTATCCCGTTGTTTTGAGACGGAATATAGGTTTTCGCGCAATTCTGAGAGAAAAAGTTTACACCTTTCTCGCGCCTACTCTTCGACGACTTGTAAAATCGATGCTCGTGAATTTTGCTAGTTTCGATCTAAAACTATGTATCCCGTTGATCCGAGCCGGAATACAAGTTTTCGCGCAGTTCTGAGAGAAAAAGTTTACACCTTTCGTCTACTCTTCGACGACTTGTAAAATCGATGCTCGTGAATTTTGCTAGTTTCGATTTAAAACGATGTATCCCGTTGTTTTGAGCCGGAAAACAAGTTTTCGCGCAGTTCTAAGAGAAAAAGTTTACACCTTTCTCTTGTCTACTCTTCGACGACTTGTAATATCGATGTCCGTGAATCTCGCTAGTTTCGATCTAAAACTATGTATCCCGTTGTTTTGAGCCGGAATACAAGTTTTCGCGCAATTCTGAGAGAAGTTTACACCTTTCTCTCGTCTACTCTTTGACGACTAGTGAAATCGATGCTCGTGAATTTTGCTAGTTTCGATCTAAAACGATGTATCCCGTTGTTTCGAGACGGAATACAAGTTTTCTCGCAGTTCTGAGAGAAAAAGTTTACACCTTTCTCTAGTCTACTCTTCGACGACTTGTAAAATTAATGCTCGTGAATTCTGCTAGTTTCGATCTAAAACGATGTATCCCGTTGTTTTGAGCCGGAATACAAGTTTTCGCGCAGTTCTGAGAGAAAAAGTTTACACCTTTCTCTCGTCTACTCTTCGACGACTTGTAAAATCGATGCTCGTGAATTTTGCTAGTTTCGATCTAAAACGATGTATCCCGTTGTTTTGAGCCGGAATACAAGTTCTCGCGCAGTTCTGAGAGAAAAAGTTTACACCTTTCTCTCTACTCTTCGACGACTAGTAAAATCGATGCTCGTGAATTTTGCTAGTTTCGATCTAAAACGATGTATCCCGTTGTGTTGAGCCGGAATGCAAGTTTTCGCGCAGTTCTGAGAGAAAACGTTTACACCTTTCTCTCCTCTACTGTTCTAGTAGTAAAATAAATGTTAGTGAATCTCGCTAGTTTCGATCTAAAACGATGTATCCCGTTGTTTCGAGCCGGAATACAAGTTTTCGCGCAGTTCTGAGAGAAAAAGTTTACACCTTTCTCTCGTCTACTCTTCGACTAGTGAAATCGAGCTCGTGAGTTTTGCTAGTTTCGATCTAAAACGATGTATCCCGTTGTTTCGAGCCGGAATACAAGTTTTCGCGCAGTTCTGAGAGAAAAAGTTTACACCTATCTCTTATCTACTCTTCTACTAGTAAAATCGATGCTCGTGAATCTCGCTAGTTTCGATCTAAAACGATGTATCCCGTTGTTTTGAGACGGAATACAAGATTTCGCGCAGTTCTGAGAGAAAACGTTCACACCTTTCTCTCGTCTACTCTTCGGCGACTTGTAAATTCGATGCTCGTGAATTTTGCTAGTTTCGATCTAAAGCGATGTATCCCGTTGTTTTGAGCCGGAATAAAAGTTTTCGCGCAGTTCTGAGAGAAAAAGTTTACATCTTTCTCTCGTCTACTCTTCGACGACTTGTAAAATCGATGCTCGTGAATTTCGCTAGTTTCGATCTAAAACGATGTATCCCGTTGTTTTGAGCCAGAATACAAGTTTTCGCGCAGTTCTGAGAGAAAAAGTTTACACCTTTCTCTCCTCTACTCTTCGACGACTTGTAAAATCGATGCTCGTGAATTTTTCTAGTTTCGATCTAAAACGATGTATCCCGTTGTTTTGAGCCGGAATACAAGTTTTCGCGCAGTTCTGAGAGAAAAATTTTACACCTTTTTCTCGACTACTCTTCGACGACTTGTAAAATCGATGCTCGTGAATTTTGCTAGTTTCGATCTAAAGCGATGTATCCCGTTGTTTTGAGCCGGAATACAAGTTTTCGCGCAGTGCTGAGAGAAAAAGTTTACACCTTTCTCTCGTCTACTCTTCGACGACTTGTAAAATCGATGCTCGTGAATTTTGCTAGTTTCGATCTAAAACGATGTATCCCGTTGTTTTGAGCCATAATGCAAGTCTTCGCGCAGTTCTGAGAGAAAAAGTTTACACCTTTCTCTCCTCTACTCTTCGACGACTTGTAAAATCGATGCTCGTGAATTTTTCTAGCTTCGATCTAAAACAATGTATCCCGTTGTTTTGAGCCGGAATACAAGTTTTCGCGTAGTTCTGAGAGAAAAAGTTTACACCTATCTCTCATCTACTCTTCTACTAGTAAAATCGATGCTCGTGAATCTCGCTAGTTTCGATCTAAAACGATGTATCCCGTTGTTTTGAGACGGAGTACAAGATTTCGCGCAGTTCGAGAGAAAAAGTTTACACCTTTCTCTCGTCTACTCTTCGGCGACTTGTAAAATCGATGCTCGTGAATTTTGCTAGTTTCGATCTAAAACGATGTATCCCGTTGTTTTGAGCCGGAATACAATTTTTCGCGCAGATCTGAGAGAAAAAGTTTACACCTTTCTCTCGTTTACTCTTCGACTAGTAAAATCGATGTTCGTGAATTTTGCTAGTTTCGATCTAAAACGATGTATCCCGTTGTTTTGAGACGGAATACAAGATTTCGCGCAGTTCTGAGAGAAAAAGTTTACACCTTTCTCTCGTCTACTCTTCGGCGACTTGTAAAATCGATGCTCGTGAATTTCGCTAGTTTCGATCTAAAACGATGTATCCCGTTGTTTTGAGCCGCAATACAAGTTTTCGCGCAGTTCTGAGAGAAAAAGTTTACACCTTTATCTCGTCTACTCTTCGACGACTTGTAAAATCGATGCTGGTGAATTTTTCTAGTTTCGATCTAAAACGATGTATCCCGTTGTTTTGAGCCGGAATACAAGTTTTCGCGCAGTTCTGAGAGAAAAATTTTACACCTTTCTCTCGTCTACTTTTCGACGACAAGTAAAATCGATGCTCGTGAATTTTGCTAGTTTCGATTTAAAACGATGTATCCCGTTGTGTTGAGCCGGAATACAAGTTTTCGCGCAGTTCTGAGAGAAAACGTTTACACCTTTCTCTCCTCTACTGTTCTAGTAGTAAAATAAATGTTCGTGAATCTCGCTGGTTTCGATCTAAAACGATGTATCCCGTTGTTTCGAGCCGGAATACAAGTTTTCGCGCAGTTTTGAGAGAAAAAGTTTACACCTTTCTCTCGTCTACTCTTCGACTAGTGAAATCGATGCTCGTGAATTTTGCTAGTTTCGATCTAAAACGATGTATCCCGTTGTTTCGAGCCGGAATACAAGTTTTCGCGCAGTTCTGAGAGAAAAAGTTTACACCTATCTCTCATCTACTCTTCTACTAGTAAAATCGATGCTCGTGAATCTCGCTAGTTTCGATCTAAAACAATGTATCCCGTTGTTTTGAGACGGAATACAAGATTTCGCGCAGATCTGAGAGAAGAAGTTTACTCCTTTCTCTCGTCTACTCTTCGGCGACTTGTAAAATCGATGCTCGTGAATTTTGCTAGTTTCGATCTAAAGCGATGTATCCCGTTGTTTTGAGCCGGAATACAAGTTTTCGCGCAGTTCTGAGAGAAAAAGTTTACACCTTTCTCTCGTCTACTCTTCGACGACTTGTAAAATCGATGCTCGTGAATTTTGCTAGTTTCGATCTAAAACAATATATCCCGTTGTTTTGAGCCAGAATACAAGTTTTCGCGCAGTTCTGAGAGAAAAAGTTTACACCTCTCTCTCCTCTACTCTTCGACGACTTGTAAAATCGATGCTCGTGAATTTTTCTAGCTTCGATCTAAAACAATGTATCCCGTTGTTTTGAGCCGGAATACAAGTTTTCGCGTAGTTTTGAGAGAAAAAGTTTACACCTATCTCTCATCTACTCTTCTACTAGTAAAATCGATGCTCGTGAATCTCGCTAGTTTCGATCTAAAACGATGTATCCCGTTGTTTTGAGACGGAGTACAAGATTTCGCGCAGTTCGAGAGAAAAAGTTTACACCTTTCTCTCGTCTACTCTTCGGCGACTTGTAAAATCGATGCTCGTGAATTTTGCTAGTTTCGATCTAAAACGATGTATCCCGTTGTTTTGAGCCGGAATACAATTTTTCGCGCAGATCTGAGAGAAAAAGTTTACACCTTTCTCTCGTCTACTCTTCGACTAGTAAAATCGATGTTCGTGAATTTTGCTAGTTTCGATCTAAAACGATGTATCCCGTTGTTTTGAGACGGAATACAAGATTTCGCGCAGTTCTGAGAGAAAAAGTTTACACCTTTCTCTCGTCTACTCTTCGGCGACTTGTAAAATCGATGCTCGTGAATTTCGCTAGTTTCGATCTAAAACGATGTATCCCGTTGTTTTGAGCCGCAATACAAGTTTTCGCGCAGTTCTGAGAGAAAAAGTTTACACCTTTATCTCGTCTACTCTTCGACGACTTGTAAAATCGATGCTGGTGAATTTTTCTAGTTTCGATCTAAAACGATGTATCCCGTTGTTTTGAGCCGGAATACAAGTTTTCGCGCAGTTCTGAGAGAAAAATTTTACACCTTTCTCTCGTCTACTTTTCGACGACTAGTAAAATCGATGCTCGTGAATTTTGCTAGTTTCGATCTAAAACGATGTATCCCGTTGTGTTGAGCCGGAATACAAGTTTTCGCGCAGTTCTGAGAGAAAACGTTTACACCTTTCTCTCCTCTACTGTTCTAGTAGTAAAATAAATGTTCGTGAATCTCGCTAGTTTCGATCTAAAACGATGTATACCGTTGTTTCGAGCCGGAGTACAAGATTTCGCGCAGTTCGAGAGAAAAAGTTTACACCTTTCTCTCGTCTACTCTTCGGCGACTTGTAAAATCGATGCTCGTGAATTTTGCTAGTTTCTATCTAAAACGATGTATCCCGTTGTTTTGAGCCGGAATACAAGTTTTCGCGCAGTTCTGAGAGAAAAAGTTTACACCTTTCTCTCCTCTACTGTTCTAGTAGTAAAATAAATGTTCGTGAATCTCGCTAGTTTCGATCTAAAACGATGTATCCCGTTGTTTTGAGACGGAGTACAAGATTTCGCGCAGTTCGAGAGAAAGAGTTTACACCTTTCTCTCGTCTACTCTTCGGCGACTTGTAAAATCGATGCTCGTGAATTTTGCTAGTTTCGATCTAAAACGATGTATCCCGTTGTTTTGAGCCGGAATACAAGTTTTCGCGCAGTTCTGAGAGAAAAAGTTTACACCTTTCTCTCGTCTACTCTTCAACGACTTGTAAAATCGATGCTCGTGAATTTTGCTAGTTTTTAATCTAAAACGATGTATCCCGTTGTTTTGAGCCAGAATACAAGTTTTCGCGCAGTTCTGAGAGAAAAAGTTTACACCTTTCTCTCCTCTACTCTTCGATGACTTGTAAAATCGATGCTCGTGAATTTTTCTAGTTTCGATCTAAAACGATATATCCCGTTGTTTTGAGCCGGAATACAAGTTTTCGCGCAGTTCTGAGAGAAAAATTTTACACCTTTTTCTCGTCTACTTTTTGACGACTAGTAAAATCGATGCTCGTGAATTTTGCTAGTTTCGATCTAAAACGATGTATCCCTTGTTTCTAGCCGGAATACAAGTTTTCGCGCAGTTCTGTGAGAAAAAGTTTACAACTATCTCTCATCTACTCTTCTACTAGTAAAACCGATGCTCGTGAATCTCGCTAGTTTCGATCTAAAACGATGTATCCCGTTGTTTTGAGACGGAGTACAAGATTTCGCGCAGTTCGAGAGAAAAAGTTTACACCTTTCTCTCGTCTTCTCTTCGGCGACTTGTAAAATCGATGCTCGTGAATTTTGCTAGTTTCGATCTAAAACGATGTATCCCGTTGTTTCGAGACGGAATACAAGTTTTCTCGCAGTTCTGAGAGAAAAAGTTTACACCTTTCTCTAGTCTACTCTTCGACGACTTGTAAAATTAATGCTCGTGAATTCTGCTAGTTTCGATCTAAAACGATGTATCCCGTTGTTTTGAGCCGGAATACAAGTTTTCGCGCAGTTCTGAGAGAAAAAGTTTACACCTTTCTCTCGTCTACTCTTCGACGACTTGTAAAATCGATGCTCGTGAATTTTGCTAGTTTCGATCTAAAACGATGTATCCCGTTGTTTTGAGCCGGAATACAAGTTCTCGCGCAGTTCTGAGAGAAAAAGTTTACACCTTTCTCTCTACTCTTCGACGACTAGTAAAATCGATGCTCGTGAATTTTGCTAGTTTCGATCTAAAACGATGTATCCCGTTGTGTTGAGCCGGAATGCAAGTTTTCGCGCAGTTCTGAGAGAAAACGTTTACACCTTTCTCTCCTCTACTGTTCTAGTAGTAAAATAAATGTTAGTGAATCTCGCTAGTTTCGATCTAAAACGATGTATCCCGTTGTTTCGAGCCGGAATACAAGTTTGCGCGCAGTTCTGAGAGAAAAAGTTTACACCTTTCTCTCGTCTACTCTTCGACTAGTGAAATCGAGCTCGTGAGTTTTGCTAGTTTCGATCTAAAACGATGTATCCCGTTGTTTCGAGCCGGAATACAAGTTTTCGCGCAGTTCTGAGAGAAAAAGTTTACACCTATCTCTTATCTACTCTTCTACTAGTAAAATCGATGCTCGTGAATCTCGCTAGTTTCGATCTAAAACGATGTATCCCGTTGTTTTGAGACGGAATACAAGATTTCGCGCAGTTCTGAGAGAAAACGTTCACACCTTTCTCTCGTCTACTCTTCGGCGACTTGTAAATTCGATGCTCGTGAATTTTGCTAGTTTCGATCTAAAGCGATGTATCCCGTTGTTTTGAGCCGGAATAAAAGTTTTCGCGCAGTTCTGAGAGAAAAAGTTTACATCTTTCTCTCGTCTACTCTTCGACGACTTGTAAAATCGATGCTCGTGAATTTCGCTAGTTTCGATCTAAAACGATGTATCCCGTTGTTTTGAGCCAGAATACAAGTTTTCGCGCAGTTCTGAGAGAAAAAGTTTACACCTTTCTCTCCTCTACTCTTCGACGACTTGTAAAATCGATGCTCGTGAATTTTTCTAGTTTCGATCTAAAACGATGTATCCCGTTGTTTTGAGCCGGAATACAAGTTTTCGCGCAGTTCTGAGAGAAAAATTTTACACCTTTTTCTCGACTACTCTTCGACGACTTGTAAAATCGATGCTCGTGAATTTTGCTAGTTTCGATCTAAAGCGATGTATCCCGTTGTTTTGAGCCGGAATACAAGTTTTCGCGCAGTGCTGAGAGAAAAAGTTTACACCTTTCTCTCGTCTACTCTTCGACGACTTGTAAAATCGATGCTCGTGAATTTTGCTAGTTTCGATCTAAAACGATGTATCCCGTTGTTTTGAGCCATAATGCAAGTCTTCGCGCAGTTCTGAGAGAAAAAGTTTACACCTTTCTCTCCTCTACTCTTCGACGACTTGTAAAATCGATGCTCGTGAATTTTTCTAGCTTCGATCTAAAACAATGTATCCCGTTGTTTTGAGCCGGAATACAAGTTTTCGCGTAGTTCTGAGAGAAAAAGTTTACACCTATCTCTCATCTACTCTTCTACTAGTAAAATCGATGCTCGTGAATCTCGCTAGTTTCGATCTAAAACGATGTATCCCGTTGTTTTGAGACGGAGTACAAGATTTCGCGCAGTTCGAGAGAAAAAGTTTACACCTTTCTCTCGTCTACTCTTCGGCGACTTGTAAAATCGATGCTCGTGAATTTTGCTAGTTTCGATCTAAAACGATGTATCCCGTTGTTTTGAGCCGGAATACAATTTTTCGCGCAGATCTGAGAGAAAAAGTTTACACCTTTCTCTCGTTTACTCTTCGACTAGTAAAATCGATGTTCGTGAATTTTGCTAGTTTCGATCTAAAACGATGTATCCCGTTGTTTTGAGACGGAATACAAGATTTCGCGCAGTTCTGAGAGAAAAAGTTTACACCTTTCTCTCGTCTACTCTTCGGCGACTTGTAAAATCGATGCTCGTGAATTTCGCTAGTTTCGATCTAAAACGATGTATCCCGTTGTTTTGAGCCGCAATACAAGTTTTCGCGCAGTTCTGAGAGAAAAAGTTTACACCTTTATCTCGTCTACTCTTCGACGACTTGTAAAATCGATGCTGGTGAATTTTTCTAGTTTCGATCTAAAACGATGTATCCCGTTGTTTTGAGCCGGAATACAAGTTTTCGCGCAGTTCTGAGAGAAAAATTTTACACCTTTCTCTCGTCTACTTTTCGACGACAAGTAAAATCGATGCTCGTGAATTTTGCTAGTTTCGATTTAAAACGATGTATCCCGTTGTGTTGAGCCGGAATACAAGTTTTCGCGCAGTTCTGAGAGAAAACGTTTACACCTTTCTCTCCTCTACTGTTCTAGTAGTAAAATAAATGTTCGTGAATCTCGCTGGTTTCGATTTAAAACGATGTATCCCGTTGTGTTGAGCCGGAATACAAGTTTTCGCGCAGTTCTGAGAGAAAACGTTTACACCTTTCTCTCCTCTACTGTTCTAGTAGTAAAATAAATGTTCGTGAATCTCGCTGGTTTCGATCTAAAACGATGTATCCCGTTGTTTTGAGCCGGAATACAATTTTTCGCGCAGATCTGAGAGAAAAAGTTTACACCTTTCTCTCGTCTACTCTTCGACTAGTAAAATCGATGTTCGTGAATTTTGCTAGTTTCGATCTAAAACGATGTATCCCGTTGTTTTGAGACGGAATACAAGATTTCGCGCAGTTCTGAGAGAAAAAGTTTACACCTTTCTCTCGTCTACTCTTCGGCGACTTGTAAAATCGATGCTCGTGAATTTCGCTAGTTTCGATCTAAAACGATGTATCCCGTTGTTTTGAGCCGCAATACAAGTTTTCGCGCAGTTCTGAGAGAAAAAGTTTACACCTTTATCTCGTCTACTCTTCGACGACTTGTAAAATCGATGCTGGTGAATTTTTCTAGTTTCGATCTAAAACGATGTATCCCGTTGTTTTGAGCCGGAATACAAGTTTTCGCGCAGTTCTGAGAGAAAAATTTTACACCTTTCTCTCGTCTACTTTTCGACGACTAGTAAAATCGATGCTCGTGAATTTTGCTAGTTTCGATCTAAAACGATGTATCCCGTTGTGTTGAGCCGGAATACAAGTTTTCGCGCAGTTCTGAGAGAAAACGTTTACACCTTTCTCTCCTCTACTGTTCTAGTAGTAAAATAAATGTTCGTGAATCTCGCTAGTTTCGATCTAAAACGATGTATACCGTTGTTTCGAGCCGGAGTACAAGATTTCGCGCAGTTCGAGAGAAAAAGTTTACACCTTTCTCTCGTCTACTCTTCGGCGACTTGTAAAATCGATGCTCGTGAATTTTGCTAGTTTCTATCTAAAACGATGTATCCCGTTGTTTTGAGCCGGAATACAAGTTTTCGCGCAGTTCTGAGAGAAAAAGTTTACACCTTTCTCTCCTCTACTGTTCTAGTAGTAAAATAAATGTTCGTGAATCTCGCTAGTTTCGATCTAAAACGATGTATCCCGTTGTTTTGAGACGGAGTACAAGATTTCGCGCAGTTCGAGAGAAAGAGTTTACACCTTTCTCTCGTCTACTCTTCGGCGACTTGTAAAATCGATGCTCGTGAATTTTGCTAGTTTCGATCTAAAACGATGTATCCCGTTGTTTTGAGCCGGAATACAAGTTTTCGCGCAGTTCTGAGAGAAAAAGTTTACACCTTTCTCTCGTCTACTCTTCAACGACTTGTAAAATCGATGCTCGTGAATTTTGCTAGTTTTTAATCTAAAACGATGTATCCCGTTGTTTTGAGCCAGAATACAAGTTTTCGCGCAGTTCTGAGAGAAAAAGTTTACACCTTTCTCTCCTCTACTCTTCGATGACTTGTAAAATCGATGCTCGTGAATTTTTCTAGTTTCGATCTAAAACGATATATCCCGTTGTTTTGAGCCGGAATACAAGTTTTCGCGCAGTTCTGAGAGAAAAATTTTACACCTTTTTCTCGTCTACTTTTTGACGACTAGTAAAATCGATGCTCGTGAATTTTGCTAGTTTCGATCTAAAACGATGTATCCCTTGTTTCTAGCCGGAATACAAGTTTTCGCGCAGTTCTGTGAGAAAAAGTTTACAACTATCTCTCATCTACTCTTCTACTAGTAAAACCGATGCTCGTGAATCTCGCTAGTTTCGATCTAAAACGATGTATCCCGTTGTTTTGAGACGGAGTACAAGATTTCGCGCAGTTCGAGAGAAAAAGTTTACACCTTTCTCTCGTCTTCTCTTCGGCGACTTGTAAAATCGATGCTCGTGAATTTTGCTAGTTTCGATCTAAAACGATGTATCCCGTTGTTTTGAGCCGGAATACAAGTTTTCGCACAGTTCTGAGAGAAAACGTTTACACCTTTCTCTCCTCTACTCTTCGACGACTTGTAAAATTGATGCTCGTGAATTTTTCTAGTTTCGATCTAAAACGATGTATCCCGTTTTTTTGAGCCGGAATACAAGTTTTCGCGCAGTTCTGAGAGAAAAAGTTTACACCTTTCTCTCCTCTACTCTTCGACGACTTGTAAAATTGATGCTCGTGAATTTTTCTAGTTTCGATCTAAAACGATATATCCCGTTGTTTTGAGCCGGAATACAAGTTTTCGCGCAGTTCTGAGAGAAAAATTTTACACCTTTCTCTCGTCTACTTTTCGACGACTAGTAAAATCGATGCTCGTGAATTTTGCTAGTTTCGATCTAAAACGATGTATCCCTTGTTTCTAGCCGGAATACAAGTTTTCGCGCAGTTCTGTGAGAAAAAGTTTACACCTATCTCTCATCTACTCTTCTACTAGTAAAACCGATGCTCGTGAATCTCGCTAGTTTCGATCTAAAACGATGTATCCCGTTGTTTTGAGCCAGAATACAAGTTTTCGCGCAGTTCTGAGAGAAAAAGTTTAGACCTTTCTCTCCTCTACTCTTCGACGACTTGTAAAATCGATGCTCGAGAATTTTTCTAGTTTCGATCTAAAACGATGTATCCCGTTGTTTTGAGCCGGAATACAAGTTTTCGCGCAGTTCTGAGAGAAAAATTTTACATCTTTCTCTCGTCTACTCTTGGACTAGTGAAATCGATGCACCTGAATTTTGCTAGTTTCGATCTAAAACGGTGTATCCCGTTGTTTCGAGCCGGAATACAAGTTTTCTCGCAGTTCTGAGAGAAAAAGTTTACACCTTTCTTTCGTCTACTCTTCGACGACTTGTAAAATCGATGCTCGTGAATACTGCTAGTTTCGATCTAAAACTATGTATCCCATTGTTTTGAGCCGGAATACAAGTTTTCGCGCAGTTCTGAGAGAAAAAGTTTACACCTCTCTCGTCTACTCTTCGACGACTTGTAAAATCGATGCTCGTGAATTTTGCTAGTTTCGATCTAAAACGATGTATCCCGTTGTTTTGAGCCGGAATACAAGTTTTCGCGCAATTCTGAGAGAAAAAGTTTACACCTTTCTCTCCTCTACTCTTCGACGACTTGTAAAATCGATGCTCGTGAATTTTTCTAGTTTCGATCTAAAACGATGTATCCCGTTTTTTTGAGCCGGAATACAAGCTTTCGCGCAGTTCTGAGAGAAAAAGCTTACACCTTTCTCTCGTCTACTCTTCGACGACTTGTAAAATCGATGCTCGTGAATTTTTCTAGCTTCGATCTAAAACAATGTATCCCGTTGTTTTGAGCCGGAATACAAGTTTTCGCGTAGTTCTGAGAGAAAAAGTTTACACCTATCTCTCATCTACTCTTCTACTAGTAAAATCGATGCTCGTGAATCTCGCTAGTTTCGATCTAAAACGACGTATCCCGTTGTTTTGAGACGGAGTACAAGATTTCGCGCAGTTCGAGAGAAAAAGTTTACACCTTTCTCTCGTCTACTCTTCGGCGACTTGTAAAATCGATGCTCGTGAATTTTGCTAGTTTCGATCTAAAACGATGTATCCCGTTGTTTTGAGCCGGAATACAATTTTTCGCGCAGATCTGAGAGAAAAAGTTTACACCTTTCTCTCGTCTACTCTTCGACTAGTAAAATCGATGTTCGTGAATTTTGCTAGTTTCGATCTAAAACGATGTATCCCGTTGTTTTGAGACGGAATACAAGATTTCGCGCAGTTCTGAGAGAAAAAGTTTACACCTTTCTCTCGTCTACTCTTCGGCGACTTGTAAAATCGATGCTCGTGAATTTCGCTAGTTTCGATCTAAAACGATGTATCCCGTTGTTTTGAGCCGCAATACAAGTTTTCGCGCAGTTCTGAGAGAAAAAGTTTACACCTTTATCTCGTCTACTCTTCGACGACTTGTAAAATCGATGCTGGTGAATTTTTCTAGTTTCGATCTAAAACGATGTATCCCGTTGTTTTGAGCCGGAATACAAGTTTTCGCGCAGTTCTGAGAGAAAAATTTTACACCTTTCTCTCGTCTACTTTTCGACGACTAGTAAAATCGATGCTCGTGAATTTTGCTAGTTTCGATCTAAAACGGTGTATCCCGTTGTGTTGAGCCGGAATACAAGTTTTCGCGCAGTTCTGAGAGAAAACGTTTACACCTTTCTCTCCTCTACTGTTCTAGTAGTAAAGTAAATGTTCGTGAATCTCGCTAGTTTCGATCTAAAACGATGTATCCCGTTGTTTCGAGCCGGAGTACAAGATTTCGCGCAGTTCGAGAGAAAAAGTTTACACCTTTCTCTCGTCTACTCTTCGGCGACTTGTAAAATCGATGCTCGTGAATTTTGCTAGTTTCTATCTAAAACGATGTATCCCGTTGTTTTGAGCCGGAATACAAGTTTACGCGCAGTTCTGAGAGAAAAAGTTTACACCTTTCTCTCCTCTACTGTTCTAGTAGTAAAATAAATGTTCGTGAATCTCGCTAGTTTCGATCTAAAACGATGTATCCCGTTGTTTTGAGACGGAGTACAAGATTTCGCGCAGTTCGAGAGAAAGAGTTTACACCTTTCTCTCGTCTACTCTTCGGCGACTTGTAAAATCGATGCTCGTGAATTTTGCTAGTTTCGATCTAAAACGATGTATCCCGTTGTTTTGAGCCAGAATACAAGTTTTCGCGCAGTTCTGAGAGAAAAAGTTTACACCTTTCTCTCCTCTACTCTTCGACGACTTGTAAAATCGATGCTCGTGAATTTTTCTAGCTTCGATCTAAAACAATGTATCCCGTTGTTTTGAGCCGGAATACAAGTTTTCGCGTAGTTCTGAGAGAAAACGTTTACACCTATCTCTCATCTACTCTTCTACTAGTAAAATCGATGCTCGTGAATCTCGCTAGTTTCGATCTAAAACGATGTATCCCGTTGTTTTGAGACGGAGTACAAGATTTCGCGCAGTTCGAGAGAAAAAGTTTACACCTTTCTCTCGTCTACTCTTCGGCGACTTGTAAAATCGATGCTCGTGAATTTTGCTAGTTTCGATCTAAAACGATGTATCCCGTTGTTTTGAGCCGGAATACAATTTTTCGCGCAGATCTGAGAGAAAAAGTTTACACCTTTCTCTCGTCTACTCTTCGACTAGTAAAATCGATGTTCGTGAATTTTGCTAGTTTCGATCTAAAACGATGTATCCCGTTGTTTTGAGACGGAATACAAGATTTCGCGCAGTTCTGAGAGAAAAAGTTTACACCTTTCTCTCGTATACTCTTCGGCGACTTGTAAAATCGATGCTCGTGAATTTCGCTAGTTTCGATCTAAAACGATGTATCACGTTGTTTTGAGGCGCAATACAAGTTTTCGCGCAGTTCTGAGAGAAAAAGTTTACACCTTTATCTCGTCTACTCTTCGACGACTTGTAAAATCGATGCTGGTGAATTTTTCTAGTTTCGATCTAAAACGATGTATCCCGTTGTTTTGAGCCGGAATACAAGTTTTCGCGCAGTTCTGAGAGAAAAATTTTACACCTTTCTCTCGTCCACTTTTCGACGACTAGTAAAATCGATGCTCGTGAATTTTGCTAGTTTCGATCTAAAACGATGTATCCCGTTGTGTTGAGCGGGAATACAAGTTTTCGCGCAGTTCTGAGAGAAAACGTTTACACCTTTCTCTCCTCTACTGTTCTAGTAGTAAAATAAATGTTCGTGAATCTCGCTAGTTTCGATCTAAAACGATGTATCCCGTTGTTTCGAGACGGAATACAAGTTTTCGCGCAGTTTTGAGAGAAAAAGTTTACACCTTTCTCTCGTCTACTCTTCGACTAGTGAAATCGATGCTCGTGAATTTTGCTAGTTTCGATCTAAAACGATGTATCCCGTTGTTTCGAGCCGGAATACAAGTTTTCGCGCAGTTCTGAGAGAAAACGTTTACACCTATCTCTCATCTACTCTTCTACTAGTAAAATCGATGCTCGTGAATCTCGCTAGTTTCGATCTAAAACAATGTATCCCGTTGTTTTGAGACGGAATACAAGATTTCGCGCAGATCTGAGAGAAAGAGTTTACTCCTTTCTCTCGTCTACTCTTCGGCGACTTGTAAAATCGATGCTCGTGAATTTTGCTAGTTTCGATCTAAAGCGATGTATCCCGTTGTTTTGAGCCGGAATACAAGTTTTCGCGCAGTTCTGAGAGAAAAAGTTTACACCTTTCTCTCGTCTACTCTTCGACGACTTGTAAAATCGATGCTCGTGAATTTTGCTAGTTTTTAATCTAAAACGATGTATCCCGTTGTTTTGAGCCAGAATACAAGTTTTCGCGCAGTTCTGAGAGAAAAAGTTTACACCTTTCTCTCCTCTACTCTTCGACGACTTGTAAAATCGATGCTCGTGAATTTTTCTAGTTTCGATCTAAAACGATATATCCCGTTGTTTTGAGCCGGAATACAAGTTTTCGCGCAGTTCTGAGAGAAAAATTTTACACCTTTTTCTCGTCTACTTTTAGACGACTAGTAAAATCGATGCTCGTGAATTTTGCTAGTTTCGATCTAAAACGATGTATCCCTTGTTTCTAGCCGGAATACAAGTTTTCGCGCAGTTCTGAGAGAAAAAGTTTACACCTTTCTCTCCTCTACTCTTCGACGACTTGTAAAATTGATGCTCGTGAATTTTTCTAGTTTCGATCTAAAACGATATATCCCGTTGTTTTGAGCCGGAATACATGTTTTCGCGCAGTTCTGAGAGAAAAATTTTACACCTTTCTCTCGTCTACTTTTCGACGACTAGTAAAATCGATGCTCGTGAATTTTGCTAGTTTCGATCTAAAACGATGTATCCCTTGTTTCTAGCCGGAATACAAGTTTTCGCGCAGTTCTGTGAGAAAAAGTTTACACCTATCTCTCATCTACTCTTCTACTAGTAAAACCGATGCTCGTGAATCTCGCTAGTTTCGATCTAAAACGATGTATCCCGTTTTTTTGAGCCAGAATACAAGTTTTCGCGCAGTTCTGAGAGAAAAAGTTTAGACCTTTCTCTCCTCTACTCTTCGACGACTTGTAAAATCGATGCTCGTGAATTTTTCTAGTTTCGATCTAAAACGATGTATCCCGTTGTTTTGAGCCGGAATACAAGTTTTCGCGCAGTTCTGAGAGAAAAAGTTTACACCTTTCTTTCGTCTACTCTTCGACGACTTGTAAAATCGATGCTCGTGAATACTGCTAGTTTCGATCTAAAACTATGTATCCCATTGTTTTGAGCCGGAATACAAGTTTTCGCGCAGTTCTGAGAGAAAAAGTTTACACCTCTCTCGTCTACTCTTCGACGACTTGTAAAATCGATGCTCGTGAATTTTGCTAGTTTCGATCTAAAACGATGTATCCCGTTGTTTTGAGCCGGAATACAAGTTTTCGCGCAATTCTGAGAGAAAAAGTTTACACCTTTCTCTCCTCTACTCTTCGACGACTTGTAAAATCGATGCTCGTGAATTTTTCTAGTTTCGATCTAAAACGATGTATCCCGTTTTTTTGAGGCGGAATACAAGCTTTCGCGCAGTTCTGAGAGAAAAAGCGCACACCTTTCTCTCGTCTACTCTTCGACGACTTGTAAAATCGATGCTCGTGAATTTTTCTAGTTTCGATCTAAAACGATGTATTCGGTTGTTTTGAGCCGGAATGCAAGTTTTCGCGCAGTTCTGAGAGAAAAAATTTACGCCTTCCTCTCGTCTACTTTTCGACGACTAGTAAAATCGATGCTCGTGAATTTTGCTAGTTCCGATCTAAAACGATGTATCCGGTTGTTTTGAGCCAGAATACAAGTTTTCGCGCGGTTCTGAGAGAAAAAGTTTACACCTTTCTCTCCTCTACTCTTCGACGACTGGTAAAATCGATGCTCGTGAATTTTTCTAGTTTCGATCTAAAACGAAGTATCCCGTTGTTTTGAGCCGGAATACAAGTTTTCGCGCAGTTTTGAGAGAAAAATTTTACACCTTTCTCTCGTCTACTCTTCGACTAGTGAAATCGATGCTCGTGAATTTTGCTAGTTTCGATCTAAAACGATGTATCCCGTTGTTTCGAGCCGGAATACAAGTTTTCTCGCAGTTCTGAGAGAAAAAGTTTACACCTTTCTCTCGTCTACTTTTCGACGACTTGTAAAATCGATGCTCGTGAATTCTGCTAGTTTCGATCTAAAACGATGTATCCCATTGTTTTGAGCCGGAATACAAGTTTTCGCGCAGTTCTGAGAGAAAAAGTTTACACCTTTCTCTCCTCTACTTTTCGAGGACTTGTAAAATCGATGCTCGTGAATTTTTCTAGTTTCGATCTAAAACGATGTATCCCGTTGTTTTGAGCCGGAATACAAGTTTTCGCGCAGTTCTGAGAGAAAAAGTTTACACCTATCTCTCATCTACTCTTCTACTAGTAAAATCGATGCTCGTGAATCTCGCTAGTTTCGATCTAAAACGATATATCCCGTTGTTTTGAGACAGAGTACAAGATTTCGCGCAGTTCGAGAGAAAAAGTTTACACCTTTCTCTCGTCAACTCTTCGGCGACTTGTAAACTCGATGCTCGTGAATTTTGCTAGTTTCGATCTAAAACGATGTATCCCGTTGTTTTGAGCCGGAATACAAGTTTTCGCGCAGATCTGAGAGAAAAAGTTTACACCTTTCTCTCGTCTACTCTTCGACAAGTAAAATCGATGTTCGTGAATTTTGCTAGTTTCGATTTAAAACGATGTATCCCGTTGTTTTGAGACGGAATACAAGATTTCGCGCAGTTCTGAGAGAAAAAGTTTACACCTTTATCTCGTCTACTCTTCGGCGACTTGTAAAATCGATGCTCGTGAATTTTGCTAGTTTCGATCTAAAACGATGTATCCCGTTGTTTTGAGCCGGAATACAAGTTTTCGCGCAGTTCTGAGAGAAAAAGTTTACACCTTTCTCTCGTCTACTCTTCGACGACTTGTAAAATCGATGCTCGTGAATTTTTCTAGTTTCGATCTAAAACGATGTATCCCGTTGTTTTGAGCCGGAATACAAGTTTTCACGCAGTTCTGAGAGAAAAATTTTACACCTTTCTCTCGTCTACTTTTCGACGACTAGTAAAATCGATGCTCGTGAATTTTGCTAGTTTCGATCTAAAACGATGTATCCCGTTGTGTTGAGCCGGAATACAAGTTTTCGCGCAGTTCTGAGAGAAAAAGTTTACACCTTTCTCTCCTCTACTCTTCGACGACTTGTAAAATCGATGCTCGTGAATTTTTCTAGTTTCGATCTAAAACGATGTATCCCGTTTTTTTGAGCCGGAATACAAGTGTTTGCGCAGTTCTGAGAGAAAAAGCTTACACCTTTCTCTCGTCTACTCTTCGACGACTTGTAAAATCGATGCTCGTGAATTTTTCTAGTTTCGATCTAAAACGATGTATTCGGTTGTTTTGAGCCGGAATGCAAGTTTACGCGCAGTTCTGAGAGAAAAATTTTACACCTTCCTCTCGTCTACTTTTCGACGACTAGTAAAATCGATGCTCGTGAATTTTGCTAGTTTCGATCTAAAACGATGTATCCCGTTGTTTTGAGCCAGAATACAAGTTTTCGCGCGGTTCTGAGAGAAAAAGTTTACACCTTTCTCTCCTCTACTCTTCGACGACTGGTAAAATCGATGCTCGTGAATTTTTCTAGTTTCGATCTAAAACGAAGTATCCCGTTGTTTTGAGCCGGAATACAAGTTTTCGCGCAGTTTTGAGAGAAAAATTTTACACCTTTCTCTCGTCTACTCTTCGACTAGTGAAATCGATGCTCGTGAATTTTGCTAGTTTCGATCTAAAACGATGTATCCCGTTGTTTCGAGCCGGAATACAAGTTTTCTCGCAGTTCTGAGAGAAAAAGTTTACACCTTTCTCTCGTCTACTTTTCGACGACTTGTAAAATCGATGCTCGTGAATTCTGCTAGTTTCGATCTAAAACAATGTATCCCATTGTTTTGAGCCGGAATACAAGTTTTCGCGCAGTTCTGAGAGAAAAAGTTTACACCTTTCTCTCGTCTACTCTTCGAGGACTTGTAAAATCGATGCTCGTGAATTTTGCTAGATTCGATCTAAAACGATGTATCTCGTTGTTTTGAGCCAGAATACAAGTTTTCGCGCAGTTCTGAGAGAAAAAGTTTACACCTTTCTCTCCTCTACTTTTCGAGGACTTGTAAAATCGATGCTCGTGAATTTTTCTAGTTTCGATCTAAAACGATGTATCCCGTTGTTTTGAGCCGGAATACAAGTTTTCGCGCAGTTCTGAGAGAAAAAGTTTCCACCTATCTCTCATCTACTCTTCTACTAGTAAAATCGATGCTCGTGAATCTCGCTAGTTTCGATCTAAAACGATGTATCCCGTTGTTTTGAGACAGAGTACAAGATTTCGCGCAGTTCGAGAGAAAAAGTTTACACCTTTCTCTCGTCTACTCTTCGGCGACTTGTAAACTCGATGCTCGTGAATTTTGCTAGTTTCGATCTAAAACGATGTATCCCGTTGTTTTGAGCCGGAATACAAGTTTTCGCGCAGATCTGAGAGAAAAAGTTTACACCTTTCTCTCGTCTACTCTTCGACTAGTAAAATCGATGTTCGTGAATTTTGCTAGTTTCGATTTAAAACGATGTATCCCGTTGTTTTGAGACGGAATACAAGATTTCGCGCAGTTCTGAGAGAAAAAGTTTACACCTTTATCTCGTCTACTCTTCGGCGACTTGTAAAATCGATGCTCGTGAATTTTGCTAGTTTCGATTTAAAACGATGTATCCCGTTGTTTTGAGACGGAATACAAGATTTCGCGCAGTTCTGAGAGAAAAAGTTTACACCTTTATCTCGTCTACTCTTCGACGACTTGTAAAATCGATGCTCGTGAATACTGCTAGTTTCGATCTAAAACTATGTATCCCATTGTTTTGAGCCGGAATACAAGTTTTCGCGCAGTTCTGAGAGAAATAGTTTACACCTCTCTCGTCTACTCTTCGACGACTTGTAAAATCGATGCTCGTGAATTTTGGTAGTTTCGATCTAAAACGATGTATCCCGTTGTTTTGAGCCGGAATACAAGTTTTCGCGCAGTTCTGAGAGAAAACGTTTACACCTTTCTCTCCTCTACTCTTCGACGACTTGTAAAATTGATGCTCGTGAATTTTTCTAGTTTCGATCTAAAACGATATATCCCGTTGTTTTGAGCCGGAATACATGTTTTCGCGCAGTTCTGAGAGAAAAATTTTACACCTTTCTCTCGTCTACTTTTCGACGACTAGTAAAATCGATGCTCGTGAATTTTGCTAGTTTCGATCTAAAACGATGTATCCCTTGTTTCTAGCCGGAATACAAGTTTTCGCGCAGTTCTGTGAGAAAAAGTTTACACCTATCTCTCATCTACTCTTCTACTAGTAAAACCGATGCTCGTGAATCTCGCTAGTTTCGATCTAAAACGATGTATCCCGTTGTTTTGAGCCAGAATACAAGTTTTCGCGCAGTTCTGAGAGAAAAAGTTTAGACCTTTCTCTCCTCTACTCTTCGACGACTTGTAAAATCGATGCTCGTGAATTTTTCTAGTTTCGATCTAAAACGATGTATCCCGTTGTTTTGAGCCGGAATACAAGTTTTCGCGCAGTTCTGAGAGAAAAATTTTACATCTTTCTCTCGTCTACTGTTGGACTAGTGAAATCGATGCACGTGAATTTTGCTAGTTTCGATCTAAAACGGTGTATCCCGTTGTTTCGAGCCGGAATACAAGTTTTCTCGCAGTTCTGAGAGAAAAAGTTTACACCTTTCTTTCGTCTACTCTTCGACGACTTGTAAAATCGATGCTCGTGAATACTGCTAGTTTCGATCTAAAACTATGTATCCCATTGTTTTGAGCCGGAATACAAGTTTTCGCGCAGTTCTGAGAGAAAAAGTTTACACCTCTCTCGTCTACTCTTCGACGACTTGTAAAATCGATGCTCGTGAATTTTGCTAGTTTCGATCTAAAACGATGTATCCCGTTGTTTTGAGCCGGAATACAAGTTTTCGCGCAATTCTGAGAGAAAAAGTTTACACCTTTCTCTCCTCTACTCTTCGACGACTTGTAAAATCGATGCTCGTGAATTTTGCTAGTTCCGATCTAAAACGATGTATCCCGTTGTTTTGAGCCGGAATACAAGTTTTCGCGCGGTTCTGAGAGAAAAAGTTTACACCTTTCTCTCCTCTACTCTTCGACGACTGGTAAAATCGATGCTCGTGAATTTTTCTAGTTTCGATCTAAAACGAAGTATCCCGTTGTTTTGAGCCGGAATACAAGTTTTCGCGCAGTTTTGAGAGAAAAATTTTACACCTTTCTCTCGTCTACTCTTCGACTAGTGAAATCGATGCTCGTGAATTTTGCTAGTTTCGATCTAAAACGATGTATCCCGTTGTTTCGAGCCGGAATACAAGTTTTCTCGCAGTTCTGAGAGAAAAAGTTTACACCTTTCTCTCGTCTACTTTTCGACGACTTGTAAAATCGATGCTCGTGAATTCTGCTAGTTTCGATCTAAAACGATGTATCCCATTGTTTTGAGCCGGAATACAAGTTTTCGCGCAGTTCTGAGAGAAAAAGTTTAAACCTTTCTCTCGTCTACTCTTCGAGGACTTGTAAAATCGATGCTCGTGGATTTTGCTAGATTCGATCTAAAACGATGTATCCCGTTGTTTTGAGCCAGAATACAAGTTTTCGCGCAGTTCTGAGAGAAAAAGCTTACACCTTTCTCTCCTCTACTTTTCGAGGACTTTTAAAATCGATGCTCGTGAATTTTTCTAGTTTCGATCTAAAACGATGTATCCCGTTGTTTTGAGCCGGAATACAAGTTTTCGCGCAGTTCTGAGAGAAAAAGTTTACACCTATCTCTCATCTACTCTTCTACTAGTAAAATCGATGCTCGTGAATCTCGCTAGTTTCGATCTAAAACGATGTATCCCGTTGTTTTGAGACAGAGTACAAGATTTCGCGCAGTTCGAGAGAAAAAGTTTACACCTTTCTCTCGTCTACTCTTCGGCGACTTGTAAACTCGATGCTCGTGAATTTTGCTAGTTTCGATCTAAAACGATGTATCCCGTTGTTTTGAGCCGGAATACAAGTTTTCGCGCAGATCTGAGAGAAAAAGTTTACACCTTTCTCTCGTCTACTCTTCGACTAGTAAAATCGATGTTCGTGAATTTTGCTAGTTTCGATTTAAAACGATGTATCCCGTTGTTTTGAGACGGAATACAAGATTTCGCGCAGTTCTGAGAGAAAAAGTTTACACCTTTATCTCGTCTACTCTTCGGCGACTTGTAAAATCGATGCTCGTGAATTTTGCTAGTTTCGATCTAAAACGATGTATCCCGTTGTTTTGAGCCGGAATACAAGTTTTCGCGCAGTTCTGAGAGAAAAAGTTTACACCTTTCTCTCGTCTACTCTTCGACGACTTGTAAAATCGATGCTCGTGAATTTTTCTAGTTTCGATCTAAAACGATGTATCCCGTTGTTTTGAGCCGGAATACAAGTTTTCACGCAGTTCTGAGAGAAAAATTTTACACCTTTCTCTCGTCTACTTTTCGACGACTAGTAAAATCGATGCTCGTGAATTTTGCTAGTTTCGATCTAAAACGATGTATCCCGTTGTGTTGAGCCGGAATACAAGTTTTCGCGCAGTTCTGAGAGAAAAAGTTTACACCTTTCTCTCCTCTACTCTTCGACGACTTGTAAAATCGATGCTCGTGAATTTTTCTAGTTTCGATCTAAAACGATGTATCCCGTTTTTTTGAGCCGGAATACAAGTGTTTGCGCAGTTCTGAGAGAAAAATCTTACACCTTTCTCTCGTCTACTCTTCGACGACTTGTAAAATCGATGCTCGTGAATTTTTCTAGTTTCGATCTAAAACGATGTATTCGGTTGTTTTGAGCCGGAATGCAAGTTTTCGCGCAGTTCTGAGAGAAAAATTTTACACCTTCCTCTCGTCTACTTTTCGACTAGTGAAATCGATGCTCGTGAATTTTGCTAGTTTCGATCTAAAACGATGTATCCCGTTGTTTTGAGCCAGAATACAAGTTTTCGCGCGGTTCTGAGAGAAAAAGTTTACACCTTTCTCTCCTCTACTCTTCGACGACTGGTAAAATCGATGCTCGTGAATTTTTCTAGTTTCGATCTAAAACGAAGTATCCCGTTGTTTTGAGCCGGAATACAGGTTTTCGCGCAGTTTTGAGAGAAAAATTTTACACCTTTCTCTCGTCTACTCTTCGACTAGTGAAATCGATGCTCGTGAATTTTGCTAGTTTCGATCTAAAACGATGTATCCTGTTGTTTCGAGCCGGAATACAAGTTTTCTCGCAGTTCTGAGAGAAAAAGTTTACACCTTTCTCTCGTCTACTTTTCGACGACTTGTAAAATCGATGCTCGTGAATTCTGCTAGTTTCGATCTAAAACGATGTATCCCATTGTTTTGAGCCGGAATACAAGTTTTCGCGCAGTTCTGAGAGAAAAAGTTTACACCTTTCTCTCGTCTACTCTTCGAGGACTTGTAAAATCGATGCTCGTGAATTTTGCTAGATTCGATCTAAAACGATGTATCCCGTTGTTTTGAGCCAGAATACAAGTTTTCGCGCAGTTCTGAGAGAAAAAGTTTACACCTTTCTCTCCTCTACTTTTCGAGGACTTGTAAAATCGATGCTCGTGAATTTTTCTGGTTTCGATCTAAAACGATGTATCCCGTTGTTTTGAGCCGGAATACAAGTTTTCGCGCAGTTCTGAGAGAAAAAGTTTACACCTATCTCTCATCTACTCTTCTACTAGTAAAATCGATGCTCGTGAATCTCGCTAGTTTCGATCTAAAACGATGTATCCCGTTGTTTTGAGACAGAGTACAAGATTTCGCGCAGTTCGAGAGAAAAAGTTTACACCTTTCTCTCGTCTACTCTTCGGCGACTTGTAAACTCGATGCTCGTGAATTTTGCTAGTTTCGATCTAAAACGATGTATCCCGTTGTTTTGAGCCGGAATACAAGTTTTCGCGCAGATCTGAGAGAAAAAGTTTACACCTTTCTCTCGTCTACTCTTCGACTAGTAAAATCGATGTTCGTGAATTTTGCTAGTTTCGATTTAAAACGATGTATCCCGTTGTTTTGAGACGGAATACAAGATTTCGCGCAGTTCTGAGAGAAAAAGTTTACACCTTTATCTCGTCTACTCTTCGGCGACTTGTAAAATCGATGCTCGTGAATTTTGCTAGTTTCGATCTAAAACGATGTATCCCGTTGTTTTGAGCCGGAATACAAGTTTTCGCGCAGTTCTGAGAGAAAAAGTTTACACCTTTCTCTCGTCTACTCTTCGACGACTTGTAAAATCGATGCTCGTGAATTTTTCTAGTTTCGATCTAAAACGATGTATCCCGTTTTTTTGAGCCGGAATACAAGTGTTTGCGCAGTTCTGAGAGAAAAAGCTTACACCTTTCTCTCGTCTACTCTTCGACGACTTGTAAAATCGATGCTCGTGAATTTTTCTAGTTTCGATCTAAAACGATGTATTCGGTTGTTTTGAGCCGGAATGCAAGTTTTCGCGCAGTTCTGAGAGAAAAATTTTACACCTTCCTCTCGTCTACTTTTCGACGACTAGTAAAATCGATGCTCGTGAATTTTGCTAGTTTCGATCTAAAACGATGTATCCCGTTGTTTTGAGCCAGAATACAAGTTTTCGCGCGGTTCTGAGAGAAAAAGTTTACACCTTTCTCTCCTCTACTCTTCGACGACTGGTAAAATCGATGCTCGTGAATTTTTCTAGTTTCGATCTAAAACGAAGTATCCCGTTGTTTTGAGCCGGAATACAAGTTTTCGCGCAGTTTTGAGAGAAAAATTTTACACCTTTCTCTCGTCTACTCTTCGACTAGTGAAATCGATGCTCGTGAATTTTGCTAGTTTCGATCTAAAACGATGTATCCCGTTGTTTCGAGCCGGAATACAAGTTTTCTCGCAGTTCTGAGAGAAAAAGTTTACACCTTTCTCTCGTCTACTTTTCGACGACTTGTAAAATCGATGCTCGTGAATTCTGCTAGTTTCGATCTAAAACGATGTATCCCATTGTTTTGAGCCGGAATACAAGTTTTCGCGCAGTTCTGAGAGAAAAAGTTTACACCTTTCTCTCGTCTACTCTTCGAGGACTTGTAAAATCGATGCTCGTGAATTTTGCTAGATTCGATCTAAAACGATGTATCCCGTTGTTTTGAGCCAGAATACAAGTTTTCGCGCAGTTCTGAGAGAAAAAGTTTACACCTTTCTCTCCTCTACTCTTCGAGGACTTGTAAAATCGATGCTCGTGAATTTTTCTAGTTTCGATCTAAAACGATGTATCCCGTTGTTTTTAGCCGGAATACAAGTTTTCGCGCAGTTCTGAGAGAAAAAGTTTACACCTATCTCTCATCTACTCTTCTACTAGTAAAATCGATGCTCGTGAATCTCGCTAGTTTCGATCTAAAAAGATGTATCCCGTTGTTTTGAGACAGAGTACAAGATTTCGCGCAGTTCGAGAGAAAACGTTTACACCTTTCTCTCGTCTACTCTTCGGCGACTTGTAAAATCGATGCTCGTGAATTTTGCTAGTTTCGATCTAAAACGATGTATCCCGTTGTTTTGAGCCGGAATACAAGTTTTCGCGCAGATCTGAGAGAAAAAGTTTACACCTTTCTCTCGTCTACTCTTCGACTAGTAAAATCGATGTTCGTGAATTTTGCTAGTTTCGATCTAAAACGATGTATCCCGTTGTTTTGAGACGGAATACAAGATTTCGCGCAGTTCTGAGAGAAAAAGTTTAGACCTTTCTCTCGTCTACTCTTCGGCGACTTGTAAAATCGATGCTCGTGAATTTTGCTAGTTTCGATCTAAAACGATGTATCCCGTTGTTTTGAGCCGGAATACAAGTTTTCGCGCAGTTCTGAGAGAAAAAGTTTACACCTTTCTCTCGTCTACTCTTCGACGACTTGTAAAATCGATGCTCGTGAATTTTTCTAGTTTCGATCTAAAACGATGTATCCCGTTGTTTTGAGCCGGAATACAAGTTTTCGCGCAGTTCTGAGAGAAAAATTTTACACCTTTCTCTCGTCTACTCTTCGACGACTAGTAAAATCGATGCTCGTGAATTTTGCTAGTTTCGATCTAAAACGATGTATCCCGTTGTGTTGAGCCGGAATACAAGTTTTCGCGCAGTTCTGAGAGAAAAAGTTTACACCTTTCTCTCGTCTACTCTTCGACTAGTGAAATCGATGCTCGTGAATTTTGCTAGTTTCGATCTAAAACGATGTATTCGGTTGTTTTGAGCCGGAATGCAAGTTTTCGCGCAGTTCTGAGAGAAAAATTTTACACCTTCCTCTCGTCTACTTTTCGACGACTAGTAAAATCGATGCTCGTGAAATTTGCTAGTTTCGATCTAAAACAATGTATCCCGTTGTTTTGAGCCAGAATACAAGTTTTCGCGCTGTTCTGAGAGAAAAAGTTTACACCTTTCTCTCCTCTACTCTTCGACGACTGGTAAAATCGATGCGCGTGAATTTTTCTAGTTTCGATCTAAAACGAAGTGTCCCGTTGTTTTGAGCCGGAATACAAGTTTTCGCGCAGTTTTGAGAGAAAAATTTTACACCTTTCTCTCGTCTACTCTTCGACTAGTGAAATCGATGCTCGTGAATTTTGCTAGTTTCGATCTAAAACGATGTATCCCGTTGTTTCGAGCCGGAATACAAGTTTTCTCGCAGTTCTGAGAGAAAAAGTTTACACCTTTCTCTCGTCTACTTTTCGACGACTTGTAAAATCGATGCTCGTGAATTCTGCTAGTTTCGATCTAAAACGATGTATCCCATTGTTTTGAGCCGGAATACAAGTTTTCGCGCAGTTCTGAGAGAAAAAGTTTACACCTTTCTCTCGTCTACTCTTCGAGGACTTGTAAAATCGATGCTCGTGAATTTTGCTAGATTCGATCTAAAACGATGTATCCCGTTGTTTTGAGCCAGAATACAAGTTTTCGCGCAGTTCTGAGAGAAAAAGTTTACACCTTTCTCTCCTCTACTTTTCGAGGACTTGTAAAATCGATGCTCGTGAATTTTTCTAGTTTCGATCTAAAACGATGTATCCCGTTGTTTTGAGCCGGAATACAAGTTTTCGCGCAGTTCTGAGAGAAAAAGTTTACACCTATCTCTCATCTACTCTTCTACTAGTAAAATCGATGCTCGTGAATCTCGCTAGTTTCGATCTAAAACGATGTATCCCGTTGTTTTGAGACAGAGTACAAGATTTCGCGCAGTTCGAGAGAAAAAGTTTACACCTTTCTCTCGTCTACTCTTCGGCGACTTGTAAACTCGATGCTCGTGAATTTTGCTAGTTTCGATCTAAAACGATGTATCCCGTTGTTTTGAGCCGGAATACAAGTTTTCGCGCAGATCTGAGAGAAAAAGTTTACACCTTTCTCTCGTCTACTCTTCGACTAGTAAAATCGATGTTCGTGAATTTTGCTAGTTTCGATTTAAAACGATGTATCCCGTTGTTTTGAGACGGAATACAAGATTTCGCGCAGTTCTGAGAGAAAAAGTTTACACCTTTATCTCGTCTACTCTTCGGCGACTTGTAAAATCGATGCTCGTGAATTTTGCTAGTTTCGATCTAAAACGATGTATCCCGTTGTTTTGAGCCGGAATACAAGTTTTCGCGCAGTTCTGAGAGAAAAAGTTTACACCTTTCTCTCGTCTACTCTTCGACGACTTGTAAAATCGATGCTCGTGAATTTTTCTAGTTTCGATCTAAAACGATGTATCCCGTTGTTTTGAGCCGGAATACAAGTTTTCACGCAGTTCTGAGAGAAAAATTTTACACCTTTCTCTCGTCTACTTTACGACGACTAGTAAAATCGATGCTCGTGAATTTTGCTAGTTTCGATCTAAAACGATGTATCCCGTTGTGTTGAGCCGGAATACAAGTTTTCGCGCAGTTCTGAGAGAAAAAGTTTACACCTTTCTCTCCTCTACTCTTCGACGACTTGTAAAATCGATGCTCGTGAATTTTGCTAGATTCGATCTAAAACGATGTATCCCGTTGTTTTGAGCCAGAATACAAGTTTTCGCGCAGTTCTGAGAGAAAAAGTTTACACCTTTCTCTCCTCTACTCTTCGAGGACTTGTAAAATCGATGCTCGTGAATTTTTCTAGTTTCGATCTAAAACGATGTATCCCGTTGTTTTGAGCCGGAATACAAGTTTTCGCGCAGTTCTGAGAGAAAAAGTTTACACCTATCTCTCATCTACTCTTCTACTAGTAAAATCGATGCTCGTGAATCTCGCTAGTTTCGATCTAAAAAGATGTATCCCGTTGTTTTGAGACAGAGTACAAGATTTCGCGCAGTTCGAGAGAAAAAGTTTACACCTTTCTCTCGTCTACTCTTCGGCGACTTGTAAAATCGATGCTCGTGAATTTTGCTAGTTTCGATCTAAAACGATGTATCCCGTTGTTTTGAGCCGGAATACAAGTTTTCGCGCAGATCTGAGAGAAAAAGTTTACACCTTTCTCTCGTCTACTCTTCGACTAGTAAAATCGATGTTCGTGAATTTTGCTAGTTTCGATCTAAAACGATGTATCCCGTTGTTTTGAGACGGAATACAAGATTTCGCGCAGTTCTGAGAGAAAAAGTTTAGACCTTTCTCTCGTCTACTCTTCGGCGACTTGTAAAATCGATGCTCGTGAATTTTGCTAGTTTCGATCTAAAACGATGTATCCCGTTGTTTTGAGCCGGAATACAAGTTTTCGCGCAGTTCTGAGAGAAAAAGTTTACACCTTTCTCTCGTCTACTCTTCGACGACTTGTAAAATCGATGCTCGTGAATTTTTCTAGTTTCGATCTAAAACGATGTATCCCGTTGTTTTGAGCCGGAATACAAGTTTTCGCGCAGTTCTGAGAGAAAAATTTTACACCTTTCTCTCGTCTACTTTTCGACGACTAGTAAAATCGATGCTCGTGAATTTTGCTAGTTTCGATCTAAAACGATGTATCCCGTTGTGTTGAGCCGGAATACAAGTTTTCGCGCAGTTCTGAGAGAAAAAGTTTACACCTTTCTCTCGTCTACTCTTCGACTAGTGAAATCGATGCTCGTGAATTTTGCTAGTTTCGATCTAAAACGATGTATTCGGTTGTTTTGAGCCGGAATGCAAGTTTTCGCGCAGTTCTGAGAGAAAAATTTTACACCTTCCTCTCGTCTACTTTTCGACGACTAGTAAAATCGATGCTCGTGAATTTTGCTAGTTTCGATCTAAAACGATGTATCCCGTTGTTTTGAGCCAGAATACAAGTTTTCGCGCGGTTCTGAGAGAAAAAGTTTACACCTTTCTCTCCTCTACTCTTCGACGACTGGTAAAATCGATGCTCGTGAATTTTTCTAGTTTCGATCTAAAACGAAGTATCCCGTTGTTTTGAGCCGGAATACAAGTTTTCGCGCAGTTTTGAGAGAAAAATTTTACACCTTTCTCTCGTCTACTCTTCGACTAGTGAAATCGATGCTCGTGAATTTTGCTAGTTTCGATCTAAAACGATGTATCCCGTTGTTTCGAGCCGGAATACAAGTTTTCTCGCAGTTCTGAGAGAAAAAGTTTACACCCTTCTCTCGTCTACTTTTCGACTTGTAAAATCGATGCTCGTGAATTCTGCTAGTTTCGATCTAAAACGATGTATCCCATTGTTTTGAGCCGGAATACAAGTTTTCGCGCAGTTCTGAGAGAAAAAGTTTACACCTTTCTCTTGTCTACTCTTCGAGGACTTGTAAAATCAATGCTCGTGAATTTTGCTAGATTCGATCTAAAACGATGTATCCCGTTGTTTTGAGCCAGAATACAAGTTTTCGCGCAGTTCTGAGAGAAAAAGTTTACACCTTTCTCTCCTCTACTCTTCGAGGACTTGTAAAATCGATGCTCGTGAATTTTTCTAGTTTCGATCTAAAACGATGTATCCCGTTGTTTTGAGCCGGAATACAAGTTTTCGCGCAGTTCTGAGAGAAAAAGTTTACACCTATCTCTCATCTACTCTTCTACTAGTAAAATCGATGCTCGTGAATCTCGCTAGTTTCGATCTAAAAAGATGTATCCCGTTGTTTTGAGACAGAGTACAAGATTTCGCGCAGTTCGAGAGAAAAAGTTTACACCTTTCTCTCGTCTACTCTTCGGCGACTTGTAAAATCGATGCTCGTGAATTTTGCTAGTTTCGATCTAAAACGATGTATCCCGTTGTTTTGAGCCGGAATACAAGTTTTCGCGCAGATCTGAGAGAAAAAGTTTACACCTTTCTCTCGTCTACTCTTCGGCGACTTGTAAAATCGATGCTCGTGAATTTTGCTAGTTTCGATCTAAAACGATGTATCCCGTTGTTTTGAGCCGGAATACAAGTTTTCGCGCAGTTCTGAGAGAAAAAGTTTACACCTTTCTCTCGTCTACTCTTCGACGACTTGTAAAATCGATGCTCGTGAATTTTTCTAGTTTCGATCTAAAACGATGTATCCCGTTGTTTTGAGCCGGAATACAAGTTTTCGCGCAGTTCTGAGAGAAAAATTTTACACCTTTCTCTCGTCTACTTTTCGACGACTAGTAAAATCGATGCTCGTGAATTTTGCTAGTTTCGATCTAAAACGATGTATCCCGTTGTGTTGAGCCGGAATGCAAGTTTTCGCGCAGTTCTGAGAGAAAAAGTTTACACCTTTCTCTCGTCTACTCTTCGACTAGTGAAATCGATGCTCGTGAATTTTGCTAGTTTCGATCTAAAACGACGTATCCCGTTGTTTTGAGCCGGAATGCAAGTTTTCGCGCAGTTCTGAGAGAAAAATTTTACACCTTCCTCTCGTCTACTTTTCGACGACTAGTAAAATCGATGCTCGTGAATTTTGCTAGTTTCGATCTAAAACGATGTATCCCGTTGTTTTGAGCCAGAATACAAGTTTTCGCGCAGTTCTGAGAGAAAAAGTTTACACCTTTCTCTCCTCTACTCTTCGACGACTTGTAAAATCGATGCTCGTGAATTTTTCTAGTTTCGATCTAAAACGAAGTATCCCGTTGTTTTGAGCCGGAATACAAGTTTTCGCGCAGTTTTGAGAGAAAAATTTTACACCTTTCTCTCGTCTACTCTTCGACTAGTGAAATCGATGCTCGTGAATTTTGCTAGTTTCGATCTAAAACGATGTATCCCGTTGTTTCGAGCCGGAATACAAAGTTTTCTCGCAGTTCTGAGAGAAAACGTTTACACCTTTCTCTCGTCTACTTTTCGACGACTTGTAAAATCGATGCTCGTGAATTCTGCTAGTTTCGATCTTAAACGATGTATCCCATTGTTTTGAGCCGGAATACAAGTTTTCGCGCAGTTCTGAGAGAAAAAGTTTACACCTTTCTCTCGTCTACTCTTCGAGGACTTGTAAAATCGATGCTCGTGAATTTTGCTAGATTCGATCGAAAACGATGTATCCCGTTGTTTTGAGCCAGAATACAAGTTTTCGCGCAGTTCTGAGAGAAAAAGTTTACACCTTTCTCTCCTCTACTCTTCGAGGACTTGTAAAATCGATGCTCGTGAATTTTTCTAGTTTCGATCTAAAACGATGTATCCCGTTGTTTTGAGCCGGAATACAAGTTTTCGCGCAGTTCTGAGAGAAAAAGTTTACACCTATCTCTCATCTACTCTTCTACTAGTAAAATCGATGCTCGTGAATCTCGCTAGTTTCGATCTAAAACGATGTATCCCGTTGTTTGGAGACAGAGTACAAGATTTCGCGCAGTTCGAGAGAAAAAGTTTACACCTTTCTCTCGTCTACTCTTCGGCGACTTGTAAAATCGATGCTCGTGAATTTTGCTAGTTTCGATCTAAAACGATGTATCCCGTTGTTTTGAGCCGGAATACAAGTTTTCGCGCAGATCTGAGAGAAAAAGTTTACACCTTTCTCTCGTCTACTCTTCGACTAGTAAAATCGATGTTCGTGAATTTTGCTAGTTTCGATCTAAAACGATGTATCCCGTTGTTTTGAGACGGAATACAAGATTTCGCGCAGTTCTGAGAGAAAAAGTTTACACCTTTCTCTCGTCTACTCTTCGGCGACTTGTAAAATCGATGCTCGTGAATTTTGCTAGTTTCGATCTAAAACGATGTATCCCGTTGTTTTGAGCCGGAATACAAGTTTTCGCGCAGTTCTGAGAGAAAAAGTTTACACCTTTCTCTCGTCTACTCTTCGACGACTTGTAAAATCGATGCTCGTGAATTTTTCTAGTTTCGATCTAAAACGATGTATCCCGTTGTTTTGAGCCGGAATACAAGTTTTCGCGCAGTTCTGAGAGAAAAATTTTACACCTTTCTCTCGTCTACTTTTCGACGACTAGTAAAATCGATGCTCGTGAATTTTGCTAGTTTCGATCTAAAACGATGTATCCCGTTGTGTTGAGCCGGAATACAAGTTTTCGCGCAGTTCTGAGAGAAAAAGTTTACACCTTTCTCTCGTCTACTCTTCGACTAGTGAAATCGATGCTCGTGAATTTTGCTAGTTCCGATCTAAAGCGATGTATCCCGTTGTTTTGAGCCGGAATACAAGTTTTCGCGCAGTTCTGAGAGAAAAAGTTTACACATTTCTCTCGTCTACTCTTCGACGACTTGTAAAATCGATGCTCGTGAATTTTGCTAGTTTTGATCTAAATCGATGTATCCCGTTGTTTTGAGCCAGAATACAAGTTTTCGCGCAGTTCTGAGAGAAAAAGTTTACACCTTTCTCTCGTCTACTTTTCGACGACTAGTAAAATCGATGCTCGTGAATTTTGCTAGTTTCGATCTAAAACGATGTATCCCTTGTTTCGAGCCGGAATACAAGTTTTCGCGCAGTTCTGAGAGAAAAAGTTTACACCTATCTCTCATCTACCCTTCTACTAGTAAAACCGATGCTCGTGAATCTCGCTAGTTTCGATCTAAAACGATGTATCCCGTTGTTTTGAGACGGAGTACAAGATTTCGCGCAGTTCGAGAGAAAAAGTTTACACCTTTCTCTCGTCTACTCTTCGGTGACTTGTAAAATCGATGCTCGTGAATTTTGCTAGTTTCGATCTAAAACGATGTATCCCCTTGTTTTGAGCCGGAATACAAGTTTTCGCGCAGTTCTGAGAGAAAAAGATTACACCTTTCTCTCGTCTACTCTTCGACGACTTGTAAAATCGATGCTCGTGAATTTTGCTAGTTTCGATCTAAAACGATGTATCCCGTTGTTTTGAGCCAGAATACAAGTTTTCGCGCAGTTCTGAGAGAAAAAGTTTACACCTTTCTCTCCTCTACTCTTCGACGACTTGTAAAATCGATGCTCGTGAATTTTTCTAGTTTCGATTTAAAACGATGTATCCCGTTGTTTTGAGCCGGAATACACGTTTTCGCGCAGTTCTGAGAGAAAAGTTTTACATCTTTCTCTCGTCTACTCTTCGACTAGTGAATCGATGCTCGTGAATTTTGCTAGTTTCGATCTAAAACGATGTATCCCATTGTTTTGAGCCGGAATACAAGTTTTCGCGCAGTTCTGAGAGAAAACGTTTACACCTTTCTCTCGTCTACTCTTCGACGACTTGTAAAATCGATGCTTTTGAATTTTGGTAGTTTCGATCCTAAACGATGTATCCCGTTGTTTTGAGCCGGAATACATGTTTTCGCGCTGTTGTGAGAGAAAAAGTTTACACCTTTCTCTCGTCTACTTTTCGACTAGTGAAATCGATGCTCGTGAATTTTGCTAGTTTCGATCTAAAACGATGTATCCCGTTGTTTCGAGCCGGAATACAAGTTTTCTCGCAGTTCTGAGAGAAAAAGTTTACACCTTTCTCTCGTCTACTCTTCGACTAGTGAAATCGATGCTCGTGAATTTTGCTAGTTTCGATCTAAAACGATGTATCCCGTTGTTTCGAGACGAAATACAAGATTTCGCGCAGATCTGAGAGAAAAAGTTTACTCCTTTCTCTCGTCTACTCTTCGGCGAATTGTAAAATCGATGCTCGTGAATTTTGCTAGTTTCGATCTAAAGCGATGTATCCCGTTGTTTTGAGCCGGAATACAAGTTTTCGCGCAGTTCTGAGAGAAAAAGTTTACACCTTTCTCTCGTCTACTCTTCGACGACTTGTAAAATCGATGCTCGTGAATTTTGCTAGTTTTTAATCTAAAACGATGTATCCCGTTGTTTTGAGCCAGAATACAAGTTTTCGCGCAGTTCTGAGAGAAAAAGTTTACACCTTTCTCTCCTCTACTCTTCGACGACTTGTAAAATCGATGCTCGTGAATTTTTCTAGTTTGGATCTAAAACAATATATCCCGTTGTTTTGAGCCGGAATACAAGTTTTCGCGCAGTTCTGAGAGAAAAATTTTACACCTTTCTCTCGTCTACTTTTCGACGACTAGTAAAATCGATGCTCGTGAATTTTGCTAGTTTCGATCTAAAACGATGTATCCCTTGTTTCGAGCCGGAATACAAGTTCTCGCGCAGTTCTGTGAGAAAAAGGTTACACATATCTCTCATCTACTCTTCGACTAGTAAAATCGATGTTCGTGAATTTTGCTAGTTTCGATCTAAAACGATGTATCCCGTTGTTTTGAGACGGAATACAAGATTTCGCGCAGTTCTGAGAGAAAAAGTTTACACCTGTCTCTCGTCTACTCTTCGGCGACTTGTAAAATCGATGCTCGTGAATTTTGCTAGTTTCGATCTAAAACGATGTATCCCGTTGTTTTGAGCCGGAATACAAGTTTTCGCGCAGTTCTGAGAGCAAAATTTTACACCTTTCTCTCGTCTACTTTTCGACGACTAGTAAAATCGATCTCGTGAATTTTGCTAGTTTCGATCTAAAACGATGTATCCCGTTGTGTTGAGCCGGAATACAAGTTTTCGCGCAGTTCTGAGAGAAAAAGTTTACACCTTTCTCTCGTCTACTCTTCGACTAGTGAAATCGATGCTCGTGAATTTTGCAAGTTTCGATCTAAAACGATGTATCCCGTTGTTTTGAGCCAGAATACAAGTTTTCGCGCAGTTCTGAGAGAAAAAGTTTACACCTTTCTCTCCTCTACTCTTCGACGACTTGTAAAATCGATGCTCGTGAATTTTTCTAGTTTCGATCTAAAACGATGTATCCCGTTGTTTTGAGCCGGAATACAAGTTTTCGCGCAGTTCTGAGAGAAAAAGTTTACACCTTTCTCTCGTGTACTCTTCGACGATTTGTAAAATCGATGCTCGTGAATTTTGTTAGTTTTGATCTAAAATGATGTATCCCGTTGTTTTTAGCCAGAATACAAGTTTTCGCGCAGTTCTGAGAGAAAAAGTTTACACCTTTCTCTCCTCTACTCTTCGACGACTTGTAAAATCGATGCTCGTGAATTTTTCTAGTTTCGATCTAAAACGATGTATCCCATTGTTTTGAGCCGGAATACAAGTTTTCGCGCAATTCTGAGAGAAAAAGTTTACACCTTTCTCTCGTCTACTCTTCGAGGACTTGTAAAATCTATGCTCGTGAATTTTAGTAGATTCGATCTAAAACGATGTATCCCGTTGTTTTGAGCCGGAATACATGTTTTCGCGCAGTTCTGAGAGAAAAAGTTTACACCTATCTCTCATCTACTCTTCTACTAGTAAAATCGATGCTCGTGAATCTCGCTAGTTTCGATCTAAAACGATGTATCCCGTTGTTTTGAGACAGAGTAAAAGATTTCGCGCAGTTCGAGAGAAAAAGTTTACACCTTTCTCTCGTCTACTCTTCGGCGAATTGTAAAATCGATGCTCGTGAATTTTGCTAGTTTCGATCTAAAACGATGTATCCCGTTGTTTTGAGCCGGAATACAAGTTTTCGCGCAGATCTGAGAGAAAAAGTTTACACCTTTCTCTCGTCTACTCTTCGACTAGTAAAATCGATGTTCGTGAATTTTGCTAGTTTCGATCTAAAACGATGTATCCCGTTGTTTTGAGACGGAATACAAGATTTCGCGCAGTTCTGAGAGAAAAAGTTTACACCTGTCTCTCGTCTACTCTTCGGCGACTTGTAAAATCGATGCTCGTGAATTTTGCTAGTTTCGATCTAAAACGATGTATCCCGTTGTTTTGAGCCGGAATACAAGTTTTCGCGCAGTTCTGAGAGCAAAATTTTACACCTTTCTCTCGTCTACTTTTCGACGACTAGTAAAATCGATCTCGTTAATTTTGCTAGTTTCGATCTAAAACGATGTATCCCGTTGTGTTGAGCCGGAATACAAGTTTTCGCGCAGTTCTGAGAGAAAAAGTTTACACCTTTCTCTCGTCTACTCTTCGACTAGTGAAATCGATGCTCGTGAATTTTGCAAGTTTCGATCTAAAACGATGTAACCCGTTGTTTTGAGACGGAATACAAGATTTCGCGCAGTTCTGAGAGAAAAAGTTTACACCTTTCTCTCGTCTACTCTTCGGCGACTTGTAAAATCGATGCTCGTGAATTTTGCTACTTTCGATCTAAAACGATGTATCCCGTTGTTTTGAGCCGGAATACAAGTTTTCGCGCAGTTCTGAGAGAAAAAGTTTACACCTTTCTCTCGTCTACTCTTCGACGACTTGTAAAATCGATGCTCGTCAATTTTGCTAGTTTCGATCTAAAACGATGTATCCCGTTGTTTTGAGCCGGAATACAAGTTTTCGCGCAGTTCTGAGAGAAAAATTTTACACCTTTCTCTCGTCTACTTTTCGACGACTAGTAAAATCGATGCTCGTGAATTTTGCTAGTTTCGATCTAAAACGATGTAACCCGTTGTTTTGAGACGGAATACAAGATTTCGCGCAGTTCTGAGAGAAAAAGTTTACACCTTTCTCTCGTCTACTCTTCGGCGACTTGTAAAATCGATGCTCGTGAATTTTGCTAGTTTCAATCTAAAACGATGTATCCCGTTGTTTTGAGCCGGAATACAAGTTTTCGCGCAGTTCTGAGAGAAAAAGTTTACACCATTCTCTCGTCTACTCTTCGACGACTTGTAAAATCGATGCTCGTCAATTTTGCTAGTTTCGATCTAAAACGATGTATCCCGTTGTTTTGAGCCAGAATACAAGTTTTCGCGCAGTTCTGAGAGAAAAAGTTTACACCTTTCTCTCCTCTACTCTTCGACGACTTGTAAAATCGATGCTCGTGAATTTTTCTAGTTTCGATCTAAAACGATGTATCCCGTTGTTTTGAGCCGGAATACAAGTTTTCGCGCAGTTCTGAGAGAAAAAGTTTACACCTTTCTCTCGTGTACTCTTCGACGATTTGTAAAATCGATGCTCGTGAATTTTGTTAGTTTTGATCTAAAATGATGTATCCCGTTGTTTTGAGCCAGAATACAAGTTTTCGCGCAGTTCTGAGAGAAAAAGTTTACACCTTTCTCTCCTCTACTCTTCGACGACTTGTAAAATCGATGCTCGTGAATTTTTCTAGTTTCGATCTAAAACGATGTATCCCGTTGTTTTGAGCCGGAATACAAGTTTTCGCGCAGTTCTGAGAGAAAAATTTTAATCTTTCTCTCGTCTACTCTTCGACTAGTGAAATCGATGCTCGTGAATTTTGCTAGTTTCGATCTAAAACGGTGTATCCCGTTGTTTCGAGCCGGAATACAAGTTTTCTCGCAGTTCTGAGAGAAAAAGTTTACACCTTTCTCTCGTCTACTCTTCGACGACTTGTAAAATCGATGCTCGTGAATTCTGCTAGTTTCGATCTAAAACGATGTATCCCATTGTTTTGAGCCGGAATACAAGTTTTCGCGCAATTCTGAGAGAAAAAGTTTACACCTTTCTCTCGTCTACTCTTCGAGGACTTGTAAAATCTATGCTCGTGAATTTTAGTAGATTCGATCTAAAAGGAAGTATCCCGTTGTTTTGAGCCAGAATACAAGTTTTCGCGCAGTTCTGAGAGAAAAAGTTTACACCTTTCTCTCCTCTACTCTTCGAGGACTTGTAAAATCGATGCTCGTGAATTCTTCTAGTTTCGGTCTAAAACGATGTATCCCGTTGTTTTGAGCCGGAATACAAGTTTTCGCGCAGTTCTGAGAGAAAAAGTTTACACCTATCTCTCATCTACTCTTCTACTAGTAAAATCGATGCTCGTGAATCTCGCTAGTTTCGATCTAAAACGATGTATCCCGTTGTTTTGAGACCGAGTAAAAGATTTCGCGCAGTTCGAGAGAAAAAGTTTACACCTTTCTCTCGTCTACTCTTCGGCGACTTGTAAAATCGATGCTCGTGAATTTTGCTAGATTCGATCTAAAACGATGTATCCCGTTGTTTTGAGCCGGAATACAAGTTTTCGCGCAGATCTGAGAGAAAAAGTTTACACCTTTCTCTCGTCTACTCTTCGATTAGTAAAATCGATGTTCGTGAATTTTGCTAGTTTCGATCTAAAACGATGTATCCCGTTGTTTTGAGCCGGAATACAAGTTTTCGCGCAGTTCTGAGAGCAAAATTTTACACCTTTCTCTCGTCTACTTTTCGACGACTAGTAAAATCGATGCTCGTGAATTTTGCTAGTTTCGATCTAAAACGATGTATCCCGTTGTGTTGAGCCGGAATACAAGTTTTCGCGCAGTTCTGAGAGAAAAAGTTTACACCTTTCTCTCGTCTACTCTTCGACTAGTGAAATCGATGCTCGTGAATTTTGCAAGTTTCGATCTAAAACGATGTAACCCGTTGTTTTGAGACGGAATACAAGATTTCGCGCAGTTCTGAGAGAAAAAGTTTACACCTTTCTCTCGTCTACTCTTCGGCGACTTGTAAAATCGATGCTCGTGAATTTTGCTAGTTTCGATCTAAAACGATGTATCCCGTTGTTTTGAGCCAGAATACAAGTTTTCGCGCAGTTCTGAGAGAAAAAGTTTACACCTTTCTCTCCTCTACTCTTCGACGACTTGTAAAATCGATGCTCGTGAATTTTTCTAGTTTCGATCTAAAACGATGTATCCCGTTGTTTTGAGCCGGAATACAAGTTTTCGCGCAGTTCTGAGAGAAAAAGTTTACACCTTTCTCTCGTGTACTCTTCGACGACTTGTAAAATCGATGCTCGTGAATTTTTCTAGTTTCGATCTAAAACGATGTATCCCGTTGTTTTGAGCCGGAATACAAGTTTTCGCGCAGTTCTGAGAGAAAAAGTGTACACCTTTCTCTCGTCTACTCTTCGACTAGTAAAATTGATGCTCGTGAATTTTGCAAGTTTCGATCGAAAACGATGCATCCCGTTGTTTTGAGACGGAATACAAGATTTCGCGCAGTTCTGAGAGAAAAAGTTTACACCTTTCTCTCGTCTACTCTTCTACTAGTAAAATCGATGCTCGTGAATCTCGCTAGTTTCGATCTAAATCGATGTATCCCGTTGTTTTTAGACGGAGTACAAGATTTCGCGCAGTTCGAGAAAAAAGGTTTACACCTTTCTCTCGTCTACTCTTCGGCGACTTGTAAAATCGATGCTCGTGAATTTTGCTAGTTTCGATCTAAAACGATGTATCCCGTTGTTTTGAGCCGGAATACAAGTTTTCGCGCAGATCTGAGAGAAAAAGTTTACACCTTTCTCTCGTCTACTCTTCGACTAGTAAAAGCGATGTTCGTGAATTTTGCTAGTTTCGATCTAAAACGATGTATCCCGTTGTTTTGAGACGGAATACAAGATTTCGCGCAGTTCTGAGAGAAAAAGTTTACACCTTTCTCTCCTCTACTCTTCGACGACTTGTAAAATCGATGCTCGTGAATTTTTCTAGTTTCGATCTAAAACGATGTATCCCGTTGTTTTGAGCCGGAATACAAGTTTTCGCGCAGTTCTGAGAGAAAAAGTTTACACCTTTCTCTCGTCTACTCTTCGACTAGTGAAATCGATGCTCGTGAATGTTGCAAGTTTCGATCTAAAACGATGTATCCCGTTGTTTTGAGACGGAATACAAGATTTCGCGCAGTTCTGAGAGAAAAAGTTTACACCTTTCTCTCGTCTACTCTTCTACTAGTAAAATCGATGCTCGTGAATCTCGATAGTTTCGATCTAAAACGATGTATCCCGTTTGTTTTGAGACGGAGTACAAGATTTCGCGCAGTTCGAGAGAAAAAGTTTACACCTTTCTCTCGTCTACTCTTCGGCGACTTGTAAAATCGATGCTCGTGAATTTTGCTAGTTTCGATCTAAAACGATGTATCCCGTTGTTTTGAGCCGGAATACAAGTTTTCGCGCAGATCTGAGAGAAAAAGTTTACACCTTTCTCTCGTCTACTCTTCGACTAGTAAAAGCGATGTTCGTGAATTTTGCTAGTTTCGATCTAAAACGATGTATCCCGTTGTTTTGAGACGGAATACAAGATTTCGCGCAGATCTGAGAGAAAAAGTTTACACCTTTCTCTCGTGTACTCTTCGACGACTTGTAAAATCGATGCTCGTGAATTTTTCTAGTTTCGATCTAAAACGATGTATCCCGTTGTTTTGAGCCGGAATACAAGTTTTCGCGCAGTTCTGAGAGAAAACGTTTACACCTTTCTCTCCTCTACTGTTCTAGTAGTAAAATCAATGTTCGTGAATCTCGCTAGTTTCGATCTAAAACGATGTATCCCGTTGTTTCGAGCCGGAATACAAGTTTTCGCGCAGTTCTGAGAGAAAAAGTTTACACCTTTCTCTCGTCTACTCTTCGACTAGTGAAATCGATGCTCGTGAATTTTGCAAGTTTCGATCTAAAACGATGTATCCCGTTGTTTTGAGCCAGAATACAAGTTTTCGCGCAGTTCTGAGAGAAAAAGTTTACACCTTTCTCTCCTCTACTCTTCGACGACTTGTAAAATCGATGCTCGTGAATTTTTCTAGTTTCGATCTAAAACGATGTATCCCGTTGTTTTGAGCCGGAATACAAGTTTTCGCGCAGTTCTGAGAGAAAAAGTTTACACCTTTCTCTCGTGTACTCTTCGACGATTTGTAAAATCGATGCTCGTGAATTTTGTTAGTTTTGATCTAAAATGATGTATCCCGTTGTTTTTAGCCAGAATACAAGTTTTCGCGCAGTTCTGAGAGAAAAAGTTTACACCTTTCTCTCTACTCTTCGACGACTTGTAAAATCGATGCTCGTGAATTTTTCTAGTTTCGATCTAAAACGATGTATCCCATTGTTTTGAGCCGGAATACAAGTTTTCGCGCAATTCTGAGAGAAAAAGTTTACACCTTTCTCTCGTCTACTCTTCGAGGACTTGTAAAATCTATGCTCGTGAATTTTAGTAGATTCGATCTAAAACGATGTATCCCGTTGTTTTGAGCCGGAATACATGTTTTCGCGCAGTTCTGAGAGAAAAAGTTTACACCTATCTCTCATCTACTCTTCTACTAGTAAAATCGATGCTCGTGAATCTCGCTAGTTTCGATCTAAAACGATGTATCCCGTTGTTTTGAGACAGAGTAAAAGATTTCGCGCAGTTCGAGAGAAAAAGTTTACACCTTTCTCTCGTCTACTCTTCGGCGAATTGTAAAATCGATGCTCGTGAATTTTGCTAGTTTCGATCTAAAACGATGTATCCCGTTGTTTTGAGCCGGAATACAAGTTTTCGCGCAGATCTGAGAGAAAAAGTTTACACCTTTCTCTCGTCTACTCTTCGACTAGTAAAATCGATGTTCGTGAATTTTGCTAGTTTCGATCTAAAACGATGTATCCCGTTGTTTTGAGACGGAATACAAGATTTCGCGCAGTTCTGAGAGAAAAAGTTTACACCTGTCTCTCGTCTACTCTTCGGCGACTTGTAAAATCGATGCTCGTGAATTTTGCTAGTTTCGATCTAAAACGATGTATCCCGTTGTTTTGAGCCGGAATACAAGTTTTCGCGCAGTTCTGAGAGCAAAATTTTACACCTTTCTCTCGTCTACTTTTCGACGACTAGTAAAATCGATCTCGTTAATTTTGCTAGTTTCGATCTAAAACGATGTATCCCGTTGTGTTGAGCCGGAATACAAGTTTTCGCGCAGTTCTGAGAGAAAAAGTTTACACCTTTCTCTCGTCTACTCTTCGACTAGTGAAATCGATGCTCGTGAATTTTGCAAGTTTCGATCTAAAACGATGTAACCCGTTGTTTTGAGACGGAATACAAGATTTCGCGCAGTTCTGAGAGAAAAAGTTTACACCTTTCTCTCGTCTACTCTTCGGCGACTTGTAAAATCGATGCTCGTGAATTTTGCTACTTTCGATCTAAAACGATGTATCCCGTTGTTTTGAGCCGGAATACAAGTTTTCGCGCAGTTCTGAGAGAAAAAGTTTACACCTTTCTCTCGTCTACTCTTCGACGACTTGTAAAATCGATGCTCGTCAATTTTGCTAGTTTCGATCTAAAACGATGTATCCCGTTGTTTTGAGCCGGAATACAAGTTTTCGCGCAGTTCTGAGAGAAAAATTTTACACCTTTCTCTCGTCTACTTTTCGACGACTAGTAAAATCGATGCTCGTGAATTTTGCTAGTTTCGATCTAAAACGATGTAACCCGTTGTTTTGAGACGGAATACAAGATTTCGCGCAGTTCTGAGAGAAAAAGTTTACACCTTTCTCTCGTCTACTCTTCGGCGACTTGTAAAATCGATGCTCGTGAATTTTGCTAGTTTCAATCTAAAACGATGTATCCCGTTGTTTTGAGCCGGAATACAAGTTTTCGCGCAGTTCTGAGAGAAAAAGTTTACACCATTCTCTCGTCTACTCTTCGACGACTTGTAAAATCGATGCTCGTCAATTTTGCTAGTTTCGATCTAAAACGATGTATCCCGTTGTTTTGAGCCAGAATACAAGTTTTCGCGCAGTTCTGAGAGAAAAAGTTTACACCTTTCTCTCCTCTACTCTTCGACGACTTGTAAAATCGATGCTCGTGAATTTTTCTAGTTTCGATCTAAAACGATGTATCCCGTTGTTTTGAGCCGGAATACAAGTTTTCGCGCAGTTCTGAGAGAAAAAGTTTACACCTTTCTCTCGTGTACTCTTCGACGATTTGTAAAATCGATGCTCGTGAATTTTGTTAGTTTTGATCTAAAATGATGTATCCCGTTGTTTTGAGCCAGAATACAAGTTTTCGCGCAGTTCTGAGAGAAAAAGTTTACACCTTTCTCTCCTCTACTCTTCGACGACTTGTAAAATCGATGCTCGTGAATTTTTCTAGTTTCGATCTAAAACGATGTATCCCGTTGTTTTGAGCCGGAATACAAGTTTTCGCGCAGTTCTGAGAGAAAAATTTTAATCTTTCTCTCGTCTACTCTTCGACTAGTGAAATCGATGCTCGTGAATTTTGCTAGTTTCGATCTAAAACGGTGTATCCCGTTGTTTCGAGCCGGAATACAAGTTTTCTCGCAGTTCTGAGAGAAAAAGTTTACACCTTTCTCTCGTCTACTCTTCGACGACTTGTAAAATCGATGCTCGTGAATTCTGCTAGTTTCGATCTAAAACGATGTATCCCATTGTTTTGAGCCGGAATACAAGTTTTCGCGCAATTCTGAGAGAAAAAGTTTACACCTTTCTCTCGTCTACTCTTCGAGGACTTGTAAAATCTATGCTCGTGAATTTTAGTAGATTCGATCTAAAAGGAAGTATCCCGTTGTTTTGAGCCAGAATACAAGTTTTCGCGCAGTTCTGAGAGAAAAAGTTTACACCTTTCTCTCCTCTACTCTTCGAGGACTTGTAAAATCGATGCTCGTGAATTCTTCTAGTTTCGGTCTAAAACGATGTATCCCGTTGTTTTGAGCCGGAATACAAGTTTTCGCGCAGTTCTGAGAGAAAAAGTTTACACCTATCTCTCATCTACTCTTCTACTAGTAAAATCGATGCTCGTGAATCTCGCTAGTTTCGATCTAAAACGATGTATCCCGTTGTTTTGAGACCGAGTAAAAGATTTCGCGCAGTTCGAGAGAAAAAGTTTACACCTTTCTCTCGTCTACTCTTCGGCGACTTGTAAAATCGATGCTCGTGAATTTTGCTAGATTCGATCTAAAACGATGTATCCCGTTGTTTTGAGCCGGAATACAAGTTTTCGCGCAGATCTGAGAGAAAAAGTTTACACCTTTCTCTCGTCTACTCTTCGATTAGTAAAATCGATGTTCGTGAATTTTGCTAGTTTCGATCTAAAACGATGTATCCCGTTGTTTTGAGCCGGAATACAAGTTTTCGCGCAGTTCTGAGAGCAAAATTTTACACCTTTCTCTCGTCTACTTTTCGACGACTAGTAAAATCGATGCTCGTGAATTTTGCTAGTTTCGATCTAAAACGATGTATCCCGTTGTGTTGAGCCGGAATACAAGTTTTCGCGCAGTTCTGAGAGAAAAAGTTTACACCTTTCTCTCGTCTACTCTTCGACTAGTGAAATCGATGCTCGTGAATTTTGCAAGTTTCGATCTAAAACGATGTAACCCGTTGTTTTGAGACGGAATACAAGATTTCGCGCAGTTCTGAGAGAAAAAGTTTACACCTTTCTCTCGTCTACTCTTCGGCGACTTGTAAAATCGATGCTCGTGAATTTTGCTAGTTTCGATCTAAAACGATGTATCCCGTTGTTTTGAGCCAGAATACAAGTTTTCGCGCAGTTCTGAGAGAAAAAGTTTACACCTTTCTCTCCTCTACTCTTCGACGACTTGTAAAATCGATGCTCGTGAATTTTTCTAGTTTCGATCTAAAACGATGTATCCCGTTGTTTTGAGCCGGAATACAAGTTTTCGCGCAGTTCTGAGAGAAAAAGTTTACACCTTTCTCTCGTGTACTCTTCGACGACTTGTAAAATCGATGCTCGTGAATTTTTCTAGTTTCGATCTAAAACGATGTATCCCGTTGTTTTGAGCCGGAATACAAGTTTTCGCGCAGTTCTGAGAGAAAAAGTTTACACCTTTCTCTCGTGTACTCTTCGACTAGTAAAATTGATGCTCGTGAATTTTGCAAGTTTCGATCGAAAACGATGCATCCCGTTGTTTTGAGACGGAATACAAGATTTCGCGCAGTTCTGAGAGAAAAAGTTTACACCTTTCTCTCGTCTACTCTTCTACTAGTAAAATCGATGCTCGTGAATCTCGCTAGTTTCGATCTAAATCGATGTATCCCGTTGTTTTTAGACGGAGTACAAGATTTCGCGCAGTTCGAGAAAAAAGGTTTACACCTTTCTCTCGTCTACTCTTCGGCGACTTGTAAAATCGATGCTCGTGAATTTTGCTAGTTTCGATCTAAAACGATGTATCCCGTTGTTTTGAGCCGGAATACAAGTTTTCGCGCAGATCTGAGAGAAAAAGTTTACACCTTTCTCTCGTCTACTCTTCGACTAGTAAAAGCGATGTTCGTGAATTTTGCTAGTTTCGATCTAAAACGATGTATCCCGTTGTTTTGAGACGGAATACAAGATTTCGCGCAGTTCTGAGAGAAAAAGTTTACACCTTTCTCTCCTCTACTCTTCGACGACTTGTAAAATCGATGCTCGTGAATTTTTCTAGTTTCGATCTAAAACGATGTATCCCGTTGTTTTGAGCCGGAATACAAGTTTTCGCGCAGTTCTGAGAGAAAAAGTTTACACCTTTCTCTCGTCTACTCTTCGACTAGTGAAATCGATGCTCGTGAATGTTGCAAGTTTCGATCTAAAACGATGTATCCCGTTGTTTTGAGACGGAATACAAGATTTCGCGCAGTTCTGAGAGAAAAAGTTTACACCTTTCTCTCGTCTACTCTTCTACTAGTAAAATCGATGCTCGTGAATCTCGATAGTTTCGATCTAAAACGATGTATCCCGTTTGTTTTGAGACGGAGTACAAGATTTCGCGCAGTTCGAGAGAAAAAGTTTACACCTTTCTCTCGTCTACTCTTCGGCGACTTGTAAAATCGATGCTCGTGAATTTTGCTAGTTTCGATCTAAAACGATGTATCCCGTTGTTTTGAGCCGGAATACAAGTTTTCGCGCAGATCTGAGAGAAAAAGTTTACACCTTTCTCTCGTCTACTCTTCGACTAGTAAAAGCGATGTTCGTGAATTTTGCTAGTTTCGATCTAAAACGATGTATCCCGTTGTTTTGAGACGGAATACAAGATTTCGCGCAGATCTGAGAGAAAAAGTTTACACCTTTCTCTCGTGTACTCTTCGACGACTTGTAAAATCGATGCTCGTGAATTTTTCTAGTTTCGATCTAAAACGATGTATCCCGTTGTTTTGAGCCGGAATACAAGTTTTCGCGCAGTTCTGAGAGAAAACGTTTACACCTTTCTCTCCTCTACTGTTCTAGTAGTAAAATCAATGTTCGTGAATCTCGCTAGTTTCGATCTAAAACGATGTATCCCGTTGTTTCGAGCCGGAATACAAGTTTTCGCGCAGTTCTGAGAGAAAAAGTTTACACCTTTCTCTCGTCTACTCTTCGACTAGTGAAATCGATGCTCGTGAATTTTGCTAGTTTCGATCTAAAACGATGTATCCCGTTGTTTCGAGCCGGAATACAAGTTTTCGCGCAGTTCTGAGAGAAAAAGTTTACACCTATCTCTCATCTACTTTTCTACTAGTAAAATCGATGCTCGTGAATCTCGCTAGTTTCGATCTAAAACGATGTATCCCGTTGTTTCGAGCCGGAATACAAGATTTCGCGCTGTTCTGAGAGAAAAAGTTTACACCTGTCTCTCGTCTACTCTTCGGCGACTTGTAAAATCGATGCTCGTGAATTTTGCTCGTTTCTATCTAAAACGATGTATCCCGTTGTTTTGAGCCGGAATACAAGTTTTCGCGCAGTTCTGAGAGAAAAAGTTTACACCTTTCTCTCGTCTACTCTTCGACGACTTGTAAAATCGATGCTCGTGAATTTTTCTAGTTTCGATCTAAAACGATGTATTCCGTTGTTTTGAGCCGGAATACAAGTTTTCGCGCAGTTCTGAGAGAAAAATTTTACACCTTTCTCTCGTCTACTTTTCGACGACTAGTAAAATCGATGCTCGTGAATTTTGCTAGTTTCGATCTAAAACGATGTATCCCGTTGTGTTGAGCCGGAATACAAGTTTTCGCGCAGTTCTGAGAGAAAAAGTTTACACCTTTCTCTCGTCTACTCTTCGACTAGTGAAATCGATGCTCGTGAATTTTGCAAGTTTCGATCTAAAACGATGTATCCCGTTGTTTTGAGACGGAATACAAGATTTCGCGCAGTTCTGAGAGAAAAAGTTTACACCTTTCTCTCGTCTACTCTTCGGCGACTTGTAAAATCGATGCTCGTGAATTTTGCTAGTTTCGATCTAAAACGATGTATCCCGTTGTTTTGAGCCGGAATACAAGTTTTCGCGCAGTTCTGAGAGAAAAAGTTTACACCTTTCTCTCGTCTACTCTTCGACGACTTGTAAAATCGATGCTCGTGAATTTTGCTAGTTTCGATCTAAAACGATGTATCCCGTTGTTTTGAGCCAGAATACAAGTTTTCGCGCAGTTCTGAGAGAAAAAGTTTACACCTTTCTCTCCTCTACTCTTCGACGACTTGTAAAATCGATGCTCGTGAATTTTTCTAGTTTCGATCTAAAACGATGTATCCCGTTGTTTTGAGCCGGAATACAAGTTTTCGCGCAGTTCTGAGAGAAAAAGTTTACACCTATCTCTCATCTACTCTTCTACTAGTAAAATCGATGCTCGTGAATCTCGCTAGTTTCGATCTAAAACGATGTATCCCGTTGTTTTGAGACGGAGTACAAGATTTCGCGCAGTTCGAGTGAAAAAGTTTACACCTTTCTCTCGTCTACTCTTCGGCGACTTGTAAAATCGATGCTCGTGAATTTTGCTAGTTTCGATCTAAAACGATGTATCCCGTTGTTTTGAGCCGGAATACAAGTTTTCGCGCAGATCTGAGAGAAAAAGTTTACACCTTTCTCTCGTCTACTCTTCGACTAGTAAAAGCGATGTTCGTGAATTTTGCTAGTTTCGATCTAAAACGATGTATCCCGTTGTTTTGAGACGGAATACAAGATTTCGCGCAGATCTGAGAGAAAAAGTTTACACCTTTCTGTCGTGTACTCTTCGACGACTTGTAAAATCGATGCTCGTGAATTTTTCTAGTTTCGATCTAAAACGATGTATCCCGTTGTTTTGAGCCGGAATACAAGTTTTCGCGCAGTTCTGAGAGAAAAATTTTACACCTTTCTCTCGTCTACTTTTCGACGACTAGTAAAATTGATGCTCGTGAATTTTGCTAGTTTCGATCTAAAACGATGTATCCCGTTGTGTTGAGCCGGAATACAAGTTTTCGCGCAGTTCTGAGAGAAAACGTTTACACCTTTCTCTCCTCTACTGTTATAGTAGTAAAATCAATGTTCGTGAATCTCGCTAGTTTCGATCTAAAACGATGTATCCCGTTGTTTCGAGCCGGAATACAAGTTTTCGCGCAGTTCTGAGAGAAAAAGTTTACACCTTTCTCTCGCCTACTCTTCTACTAGTGAAATCGATGCTCGTGAATTTTGCTAGTTTCGATCTAAAGCGATGTATCCCGTTGTTTCGAGCCGGAATACAAGTTTTCGCGCAGTTCTGAGAGAAAACGTTTACACCTTTCTCTCCTCTACTGTTCTAGTAGTAAAATCAATGTTCGTGAATCTCGCTAGTTTCTATCTAAAACGATGTATCCCGTTGTTTCGAGCCGGAATACAAGTTTTCGCGCAGTTCTGAGAGAAAACGTTTACACCTTTCTCTCGTCTACTCTTCGACTAGTGAAATCGATGCTCGTGAATTTTGCTAGTTTCGATCTAAAACGATGTATCCCGTTGTTTCGAGCCGGAATACAAGTTTTCGCGCAGTTCTGAGAGAAAAAGTTTACACCTATCTCTCATCTACTCTTCTACTAGTAAAATCGATGCTCGTGAATCTCGCTAGTTTCGATCTAAAACGATGTATCCCGTTGTTTCGAGCCGGAATACAAGATTTCGCGCTGTTCTGAGAGAAAAAGTTTACACCTGTCTCTCGTCTACTCTTCGGCGACTTGTAAAATCGATGCTCGTGAATTTTGCTAGTTTCGATCTAAAACGATGTATCCCGTTGTTCTGAGCCGGAATACAAGTTTTCGCGCAGTTCTGAGAGAAAAAGTTTACACCTTTCTCTCGTCTACTCTTCGACGACTTGTAAAATCGATGCTCGTGAATTTTTCTAGTTTCGATCTAAAACGATGTATCCCGTTGTTTTGAGCCGGAATACAAGTTTTCGCGCAGTTCTGAGAGAAAAATTATACACCTTTCTCTCGTCTACTTTTCTACGACTAGTAAAATCGATGCTCGTGAATTTTGCTAGTTTCGATCTAAAACGATGTATCCCGTTGTGTTGAGCCGGAATACAAGTTTTCGCGCAGTTCTGAGAGAAAACGTTTTCACCTTTCTCTCGTCTACTCTTCGACTAGTGAAATCGATGCTCGTGAATTTTGCAAGTTTCGATCTAAAACGATGTATCCCGTTGTTTTGAGACGGAATACAAGATTTCGCGCAGTTCTGAGAGAAAACGTTTACACCTTTCTCTCGTCTACTCTTCGGCGACTTGTAAAATCGATGCTCGTGAATTTTGCTAGTTTCGATCTAAAACGATGTATCCCGTTGTTTTGAGCCGGAATACAAGTTTTCGCGCAGTTCTGAGAGAAAAAGCTTACACCTTTCTCTCGTCTACTCTTCGACGACTTGTAAAATCGATGCTCGTGAATTTTGCTAGTTTCGATCTAAAACGATGTATCCCGTTGTTTTGAGCCGGAATACAAGTTTTCGCGCAGATCTGAGAGAAAAAGTTTACACCTTTCTCTCGTCTACTCTTCGACTAGTAAAAGCGATGTTCGTGAATTTTGCTAGTTTCGATCTAAAACGATGTATCCCGTTGTTTTGAGACGGAATACAAGATTTCGCGCAGATCTGAGAGAAAAAGTTTACACCTTTCTCTCGTGTACTCTTCGACGACTTGTAAAATCGATGCTCGTGAATTTTTCTAGTTTCGATCTAAAACGATGTATCCCGTTGTTTTGAGCCGGAATACAAGTTTTCGCGCAGTTCTGAGAGAAAAATATTACACCTTTCTCTCGTCTACTTTTCGACGACTAGTAAAATTGATGCTCGTGAATTTTGCTAGTTTCGATCTAAAACGATGTATCCCGTTGTTTTGAGACGGAGTACAAGATTTCGCGCAGTTCGAGAAAAAAGGTTTACACCTTTCTCTCGTCTACTCTTCGGCGACTTGTAAAATCGATGCTCGTGAATTTTGCTAGTTTCGATCTAAAACGATGTATCCCGTTGTTTTGAGCCGGAATACAAGTTTTCGCGCAGATCTGAGAGAAAAAGTTTACACCTTTCTCTCGTCTACTCTTCGACTAGTAAAAGCGATGTTCGTGAATTTTGCTAGTTTCGATCTAAAACGATGTATCCCGTTGTTTTGAGACGGAATACAAGATTTCGCGCAGTTCTGAGAGAAAAAGTTTACACCTTTCTCTCCTCTACTCTTCGACGACTTGTAAAATCGATGCTCGTGAATTTTTCTAGTTTCGATCTAAAACGATGTATCCCGTTGTTTTGAGCCGGAATACAAGTTTTCGCGCAGTTCTGAGAGAAAACGTTTACACCTTTCTCTCGTCTACTCTTCGACTAGTGAAATCGATGCTCGTGAATTTTGCAAGTTTCGATCTAAAACGATGTATCCCGTTGTTTTGAGACGGAATACAAGATTTCGCGCAGTTCTGAGAGAAAAAGTTTACACCTTTCTCTCGTCTACTCTTCTACTAGTAAAATCGATGCTCGTGAATCTCGCTAGTTTCGATCTAAAACGATGTATCCCGTTTGTTTTGAGACGGAGTACAAGATTTCGCGCAGTTCGAGAGAAAAAGTTTACACCTTTCTCTCGTCTACTCTTCGGCGACTTGTAAAATCGATGCTCGTGAATTTTGCTAGTTTCGATCTAAAACGATGTATCCCGTTGTTTTGAGCCGGAATACAAGTTTTCGCGCAGATCTGAGAGAAAAAGTTTACGCCTTTCTCTCGTCTACTCTTCGACTAGTAAAAGCGATGTTCGTGAATTTTGCTAGTTTCGATCTAAAACGATGTATCCCGTTGTTTTGAGACGGAATACAAGATTTCGCGCAGATCTGAGAGAAAAAGTTTACACCTTTCTCTCGTGTACTCTTCGACGACTTGTAAAATCGATGCTCGTGAATTTTTCTAGTTTCGATCTAAAACGGTGTATCCCGTTGTTTTGAGCCGGAATACAAGTTTTCGCGCAGTTCTGAGAGAAAAATTTTACACCTTTCTCTCGTCTACTTTTCGACGACTAGTAAAATTGATGCTCGTGAATTTTGCTAGTTTCGATCTAAAACGATGTATCCCGTTGTGTTGAGCCGGAATACAAGTTTTCGCGCAGTTCTGAGAGAAAACGTTTACACCTTTCTCTCCTCTACTGTTCTAGTAGTAAAATCAATGTTCGTGAATCTCGCTAGTTTCGATCTAAAACGATGTATCCCGTTGTTTCGAGCCGGAATACAAGTTTTCGCGCAGTTCTGAGAGAAAAAGTTTACACCTTTCTCTCGTCTACTCTTCGACTAGTGAAATCGATGCTCGTGAATTTTCCTAGTTTCGATCTAAAACGATGTATCCCGTTGTTTCGAGCCGGAATACAAGTTTTCGCGCAGTTCTGAGAGAAAAAGTTTACACCTATCTCTCATCTACTTTTCTACTAGTAAAATCGATGCTCGTGAATCTCGCTAGTTTCGATCTAAAACGATGTATCTCGTTGTTTCGAGCCGGAATACAAGATTTCGCGCTGTTCTGAGAGAAAAAGTTTACACCTGTCTCTCGTCTACTCTTCGGCGACTTGTAAAATCGATGCTCGTGAATTTTGCTAGTTTCGATCTAAAACGATGTATCCCGTTGTTTTGAGCCGGAATACAAGTTTTCGCGCAGTTCTGAGAGAAAAAGTTTACACCTTTCTCTCGCCTACTCTTCGACGACTTGTAAAATCGATGCTCGTGAATTTTTCTAGTTTCGATCTAAAACGATGTATCCCGTTGTTTTGAGCCGGAATACAAGTTTTCGCGCAGTTCTGAGAGAAAAATTTTACACCTTTCTCTCGTCTACTTTTCGACGACTAGTAAAATCGATGCTCGTGAATTTTGCTAGTTTCGATCTAAAACGATGTATCCCGTTGTGTTGAGCCGGAATACAAGTTTTCGCGCAGTTCTGAGAGAAAAAGTTTACACCTTTCTCTCGTCTACTCTTCGACTAGTGAAATCGATGCTCGTGAATTTTGCAAGTTTCGATCTAAAACGATGTATCCCGTTGTTTTGAGACGGAATACAAGATTTCGCGCAGTTCTGAGAGAAAACGTTTACACCTTTCTCTCGTCTACTCTTCGGCGACTTGTAAAATCGATGCTCGTGAATTTTGCTAGTTTCGATCTAAAACGATGTATCCCGTTGTTTTGAGCCGGAATACAAGTTTTCGCGCAGTTCTGAGAGAAAAAGCTTACACCTTTCTCTCGTCTACTCTTCGACGACTTGTAAAATCGATGCTCGTGAATTTTGCTAGTTTCGATCTAAAACGATGTATCCCGTTGTTTTGAGCCGGAATACAAGTTTTCGCGCAGATCTGAGAGAAAAAGTTTACACCTTTCTCTCGTCTACTCTTCGACTAGTAAAAGCGATGTTCGTGAATTTAGCTAGTTTCGATCTAAAACGATGTATCCCGTTGTTTTGAGACGGAATACAAGATTTCGCGCAGATCTGAGAGAAAAAGTTTACACCTTTCTCTCGTGTACTCTTCGACGACTTGTAAAATCGATGCTCGTGAATTTTTCTAGTTTCGATCTAAAACGATGTATCCCGTTGTTTTGAGCCGGAATACAAGTTTTCGCGCAGTTCTGAGAGAAAAATATTACACCTTTCTCTCGTCTACTTTTCGACGACTAGTAAAATTGATGCTCGTGAATTTTGCTAGTTTCGATCTAAAACGATGTATCCCGTTGTTTTGAGACGGAGTACAAGATTTCGCGCAGTTCGAGAAAAAAGGTTTACACCTTTCTCTCGTCTACTCTTCGACTAGTAAAAGCGATGTTCGTGAATTTTGCTAGTTTCGATCTAAAACGATGTATCCCGTTGTTTTGAGACGGAATACAAGATTTCGCGCAGTTCTGAGAGAAAAAGTTTACACCTTTCTCTCCTCTACTCTTCGACGACTTGTAAAATCGATGCTCGTGAATTTTTCTAGTTTCGATCTAAAACGATGTATCCCGTTGTTTTGAGCCGGAATACAAGTTTTCGCGCAGTTCTGAGAGAAAACGTTTACACCTTTCTCTCGTCTACTCTTCGACTAGTGAAATCGATGCTCGTGAATTTTGCAAGTTTCGATCTAAAACGATGTATCCCGTTGTTTTGAGACGGAATACAAGATTTCGCGCAGTTCTGAGAGAAAAAGTTTACACCTTTCTCTCGTCTACTCTTCTACTAGTAAAATCGATGCTCGTGAATCTCGCTAGTTTCGATCTAAAACGATGTATCCCGTTTGTTTTGAGACGGAGTACAAGATTTCGCGCAGTTCGAGAGAAAAAGTTTACACCTTTCTCTCGTCTACTCTTCGGCGACTTGTAAAATCGATGCTCGTGAATTTTGCTAGTTTCGATCTAAAACGATGTATCCCGTTGTTTTGAGCCGGAATACAAGTTTTCGCGCAGATCTGAGAGAAAAAGTTTACGCCTTTCTCTCGTCTACTCTTCGACTAGTAAAAGCGATGTTCGTGAATTTTGCTAGTTTCGATCTAAAACGATGTATCCCGTTGTTTTGAGACGGAATACAAGATTTCGCGCAGATCTGAGAGAAAAAGCTTACACCTTTCTCTCGTGTACTCTTCGACGACTTGTAAAATCGATGCTCGTGAATTTTTCTAGTTTCGATCTAAAACGGTGTATCCCGTTGTTTTGAGCCGGAATACAAGTTTTCGCGCAGTTCTGAGAGAAAAATTTTACACCTTTCTCTCGTCTACTTTTCGACGACTAGTAAAATTGATGCTCGTGAATTTTGCTAGTTTCGATCTAAAACGATGTATCCCGTTGTGTTGAGCCGGAATACAAGTTTTCGCGCAGTTCTGAGAGAAAACGTTTACACCTTTCTCTCCTCTACTGTTCTAGTAGTAAAATCAATGTTCGTGAATCTCGCTAGTTTCGATCTAAAACGATGTATCCCGTTGTTTCGAGCCGGAATACAAGTTTTCGCGCAGTTCTGAGAGAAAAAGTTTACACCTTTCTCTCGTCTACTCTTCGACTAGTGAAATCGATGCTCGTGAATTTTCCTAGTTTCGATCTAAAACGATGTATCCCGTTGTTTCGAGCCGGAATACAAGTTTTCGCGCAGTTCTGAGAGAAAAAGTTTACACCTATCTCTCATCTACTTTTCTACTAGTAAAATCGATGCTCGTGAATCTCGCTAGTTTCGATCTAAAACGATGTATCCCGTTGTTTCGAGCCGGAATACAAGATTTCGCGCTGTTCTGAGAGAAAAAGTTTACACCTGTCTCTCGTCTACTCTTCGGCGACTTGTAAAATCGATGCTCGTGAATTTTGCTAGTTTCGATCTAAAACGATGTATCCCGTTGTTTTGAGCCGGAATACAAGTTTTCGCGCAGTTCTGAGAGAAAAAGTTTACACCTTTCTCTCGTCTACTCTTCGACGACTTGTAAAATCGATGCTCGTGAATTTTTCTAGTTTCGATCTAAAACGATGTATCCCGTTGTTTTGAGCCGGAATACAAGTTTTCGCGCAGTTCTGAGAGAAAAATTTTACACCTTTCTCTCGTCTACTTTTCGACGACTAGTAAAATCGATGCTCGTGAATTTTGCTAGTTTCGATCTAAAACGATGTATCCCGTTGTGTTGAGCCGGAATACAAGTTTTCGCGCAGTTCTGAGAGAAAAAGTTTACACCTTTCTCTCGTCTACTCTTCGACTAGTGAAATCGATGCTCGTGAATTTTGCAAGTTTCGATCTAAAACGATGTATCCCGTTGTTTTGAGACGGAATACAAGATTTCGCGCAGTTTTGAGAGAAAAAGTTTACACCTTTCTCTCGTCTACTCTTCGGCGACTTGTAAAATCGATGCTCGTGAATTTTGCTAGTTTCGATCTAAAACGATGTATCCCGTTGTTTTGAGCCGGAATACAAGTTTTCGCGCAGTTCTGAGAGAAAAAGTTTACACCTTTCTCTCGTCTACTCTTCGACGACTTGTAAAATCGATGCTCGTGAATTTTGCTAGTTTCGATCTAAAACGATGTATCCCGTTGTTTTGAGCCAGAATACAAGTTTTCGCGCAGTTCTGAGAGAAAAAGTCTACACCTTTCTCTCCTCTACTCTTCGACGACTTGTAAAATCGATGCTCGTGAATTTTTCTAGTTTCGATCTAAAACGATGTATCCCGTTGTTTTGAGCCGGAATACAAGTTTTCGCGCAGTTCTGAGAGAAAAAGTTTACACCTATCTCTCATCTACTCTTCTACTAGTAAAATCGATGCTCGTGAATCTCGCTAGTTTCGATCTAAAACGATGTATCCCGTTGTTTTGAGACGGAGTACAAGATTTCGCGCAGTTCGAGAGAAAAAGTTTACACCTTTCTCTCGTCTACTCTTCGGCGACTTGTAAAATCGATGCTCGTGAATTTTGCTAGTTTCGATCTAAAACGATGTATCCCGTTGTTTTGAGCCGGAATACAAGTTTTCGCGCAGATCTGAGAGAAAAAGTTTACACCTTTCTCTCGTCTACTCTTCGACTAGTAAAAGCGATGTTCGTGAATTTTGCTAGTTTCGATCTAAAACGATGTATCCCGTTGTTTTGAGACGGAATACAAGATTTCGCGCAGATCTGAGAGAAAAAGTTTACACCTTTCTCTCGTGTACTCTTCGACGACTTGTAAAATCGATGCTCGTGAATTTTTCTAGTTTCGATCTAAAACGATGTATCCCGTTGTTTTGAGCCGGAATACAAGTTTTCGCGCAGTTCTGAGAGAAAAATTTTACACCTTTCTCTCGTCTACTTTTCGACGACTAGTAAAATTGATGCTCGTGAATTTTGCTAGTTTCGATCTAAAACGATGTATCCCGTTGTTTTGAGCCAGAATACAAGTTTTCGCGCGGTTCTGAGAGAAAAAGTTTACACCTTTCTCTCCTCTACTCTTCGACGACTGGTAAAATCGATGCTCGTGAATTTTTCTAGTTTCGATCTAAAACGAAGTATCCCGTTGTTTTGAGCCGGAATACAAGTTTTCGCGCAGTTTTGAGAGAAAAATTTTACACCTTTCTCTCGTCTACTCTTCGACTAGTGAAATCGATGCTCGTGAATTTTGCTAGTTTCGATCTAAAACGATGTATCCCGTTGTTTCGAGCCGGAATACAAGTTTTCTCGCAGTTCTGAGAGAAAAAGTTTACACCTTTCTCTCGTCTACTTTTCGACTTGTAAAATCGATGCTCGTGAATTCTGCTAGTTTCGATCTAAAACGATGTATCCCATTGTTTTGAGCCGGAATACAAGTTTTCGCGCAGTTCTGAGAGAAAAAGTTTACACCTTTCTCTCGTCTACTCTTCGAGGACTTGTAAAATCAATGCTCGTGAATTTTGCTAGATTCGATCTAAAACGATGTATCCCGTTGTTTTGAGCCAGAATACAAGTTTTCGCGCAGTACTCTTCGAGGACTTGTAAAATCGATGCTCGTGAATTTTTCTAGTTTCGATCTAAAACGATGTATCCCGTTGTTTTGAGCCGGAATACAAGTTTTCGCGCAGTTCTGAGAGAAAAAGTTTACACCTATCTCTCATCTACTCTTCTACTAGTAAAATCGATGCTCGTGAATCTCGCTAGTTTTGATCTAAAAAGATGTATCCCGTTGTTTTGAGACAGAGTACAAGATTTCGCGCAGTTCGAGAGAAAAAGTTTACACCTTTCTCTCGTCTACTCTTCGGCGACTTGTAAAATCGATGCTCGTGAATTTTGCTAGTTTCGATCTAAAACGATGTATCCCGTTGTTTTGAGCCGGAATACAAGTTTTCGCGCAAATCTGAGAGAAAAAGTTTACACCTTTCTCTCGTCTACTCTTCGACTAGTAAAATCGATGTTCGTGAATTTTGCTAGTTTCGATCTAAAACGATGTATCCCGTTGTTTTGAGACGGAATACAAGATTTCGCGCAGTTCTGAGAGAAAAAGTTTAGACCTTTCTCTCGTCTACTCTTCGGCGACTTGTAAAATCGATGCTCGTGAATTTTGCTAGTTTCGATCTAAAACGATGTATCCCGTTGTTTTGAGCCGGAATACAAGTTTTCGCGCAGTTCTGAGAGAAAAAGTTTACACCTTTCTCTCGTCTACTCTTCGACGACTTGTAAAATCGATGCTCGTGAATTTTTCTAGTTTCGATCTAAAACGATGTATCCCGTTGTTTTGAGCCGGAATACAAGTTTTCGCGCAGTTCTGAGAGAAAAATTTTACACCTTTCTCTCGTCTACTTTTCGACGACTAGTAAAATCGATGCTCGTGAATTTTGCTAGTTTCGATCTAAAACGATGTATCCCGTTGTGTTGAGCCGGAATACAAGTTTTCGCGCAGTTCTGAGAGAAAACGTTTACACCTTTCTCTCGTCTACTCTTCGACTAGTGAAATCGATGCTCGTGAATTTTGCTAGTTTCGATCTAAAACGACGTATCCCGTTGTTTTGAGCCGGAATGCAAGTTTTCGCGCAGTTCTGAGAGAAAAATTTTACACCTTCCTCTCGTCTACTTTTCGACGACTAGTAAAATCGATGCTCGTGAATTTTGCTAGTTTCGATCTAAAACGATGTATCCCGTTGTTTTGAGCCAGAATACAAGTTTTCGCGCAGTTCTGAGAGAAAAAGTTTACACCTTTCTCTCCTCTACTCTTCGACGACTTGTAAAATCGATGCTCGTGAATTTTTCTAGTTTCGATCTAAAACGACGTATCCCGTTGTTTTGAGCCGGAATGCAAGTTTTCGCGCAGTTCTGAGAGAAAAATTTTACACCTTCCTCTCGTCTACTTTTCGACGACTAGTAAAATCGATGCTCGTGAATTTTGCTAGTTTCGATCTAAAACGATGTATCCCGTTGTTTCGAGCCGGAATACAAAGTTTTCTCGCAGTTTAGAGAGAAAACGTTTACACCTTTCTCTCGTCTACTTTTCGACGACTTGTAAAATCGATGCTCGTGAATTCTGCTAGTTTCGATCTAAAACGATGTATCCCATTGTTTTGAGCCGGAATACAAGTTTTCGCGCAGTTCTGAGAGAAAAAGTTTACACCTTTCTCTCGTCTACTCTTCGAGGACTTGTAAAATCGATGCTCGTGAATTTTGCTAGATTCGATCTAAAACGATATATCCCGTTGTTTTGAGCCAGAATACAAGTTTTCGCGCAGTTCTGAGAGAAAAAGTTTACACCTTTCTCTCCTCTACTCTTCGAGGACTTGTAAAATCGATGCTCGTGAATTTTTCTAGTTTCGATCTAAAACGATGTATCCCGTTGTTTTGAGCCGGAATACAAGTTTTCGCGCAGTTCTGAGAGAAAAAGTTTACACCTATCTCTCATCTACTCTTCTACTAGTAAAATCGATGCTCGTGAATCTCGCTAGTTTCGATCTAAAACGATGTATCCCGTTGTTTTGAGACAGAGTACAAGATTTCGCGCAGTTCGAGAGAAAAAGTTTACACCTTTCTCTCGTCTACTCTTCGGCGACTTGTAAAATCGATGCTCGTGAATTTTGCTAGTTTCGATCTAAAACGATGTATCCCGTTGTTTTGAGCCGGAATACAAGTTTTCGCGCAGATCTGAGAGAAAAAGTTTACACCTTTCTCTCGTCTACTCTTCGACTAGTAAAATCGATGTTCGTGAATTTTGCTAGTTTCGATCTAAAACGATGTATCCCGTTGTTTTGAGACGGAATACAAGATTTCGCGCAGTTCTGAGAGAAAAAGTTTACACCTTTCTCTCGTCTACTCTTCGGCGACTTGTAAAATCGATGCTCGTGAATTTTGCTAGTTTCGATCTAAAACGATGTATCCCGTTGTTTTGAGCCGGAATACAAGTTTTCGCGCAGTTCTGAGAGAAAAAGTTTACACCTTTCTCTCGTCTACTCTTCGACGACTTGTAAAATCGATGCTCGTGAATTTTTCTAGTTTCGATCTAAAACGATGTATCCCGTTGTTTTGAGCCGGAATACAAGTTTTCGCGCAGTTCTGAGAGAAAAATTTTACACCTTTCTCTCGTCTACTTTTCGACGACTAGTAAAATCGATGCTCGTGAATTTTGCTAGTTTTGATCTAAAACGATGTATCCCGTTGTGTTGAGCCGGAATACAAGTTTTCGCGCAGTTCTGAGAGGAAAAGTTTACACCTTTCTCTCGTGTACTCTTCGACTAGTGAAATCGATGCTCGTGAATTTTGCTAGTTCCGATCTAAAGCGATGTATCCCGTTGTTTTGAGCCGGAATACAAGTTTTCGCGCAGTTCTGAGAGAAAAAGTTTACACCTTTCTCTCGTCTACTCTTCGAGGACTTGTAAAATCGATGCTCGTGAATTTTGCTAGATTCGATCTAAAACGATATATCCCGTTGTTTTGAGCCAGAATACAAGTTTTCGCGCAGTTCTGAGAGAAAAAGTTTACACCTTTCTCTCCTCTACTCTTCGAGGACTTGTAAAATCGATGCTCGTGAATTTTTCTAGTTTCGATCTAAAACGATGTATCCCGTTGTTTTGAGCCGGAATACAAGTTTTCGCGCAGTTCTGAGAGAAAAAGTTTACACCTATCTCTCATCTACTCTTCTACTAGTAAAATCGATGCTCGTGAATCTCGCTAGTTTCGATCTAAAACGATGTATCCCGTTGTTTTGAGACAGAGTACAAGATTTCGCGCAGTTCGAGAGAAAAAGTTTACACCTTTCTCTCGTCTACTCTTCGGCGACTTGTAAAATCGATGCTCGTGAATTTTGCTAGTTTCGATCTAAAACGATGTATCCCGTTGTTTTGAGCCGGAATACAAGTTTTCGCGCAGATCTGAGAGAAAAAGTTTACACCTTTCTCTCGTCTACTCTTCGACTAGTAAAATCGATGTTCGTGAATTTTGCTAGTTTCGATCTAAAACGATGTATCCCGTTGTTTTGAGACGGAATACAAGATTTCGCGCAGTTCTGAGAGAAAAAGTTTACACCTTTCTCTCGTCTACTCTTCGGCGACTTGTAAAATCGATGCTCGTGAATTTTGCTAGTTTCGATCTAAAACGATGTATCCCGTTGTTTTGAGCCGGAATACAAGTTTTCGCGCAGTTCTGAGAGAAAAAGTTTACACCTTTCTCTCGTCTACTCTTCGACGACTTGTAAAATCGATGCTCGTGAATTTTTCTAGTTTCGATCTAAAACGATGTATCCCGTTGTTTTGAGCCGGAATACAAGTTTTCGCGCAGTTCTGAGAGAAAAATTTTACACCTTTCTCTCGTCTACTTTTCGACGACTAGTAAAATCGATGCTCGTGAATTTTGCTAGTTTTGATCTAAAACGATGTATCCCGTTGTGTTGAGCCGGAATACAAGTTTTCGCGCAGTTCTGAGAGGAAAAGTTTACACCTTTCTCTCGTGTACTCTTCGACTAGTGAAATCGATGCTCGTGAATTTTGCTAGTTCCGATCTAAAGCGATGTATCCCGTTGTTTTGAGCCGGAATACAAGTTTTCGCGCAGTTCTGAGAGAAAAAGTTTACACCTTTCTCTCGTCTACTCTTCGACGACTTGTAAAATCGATGCTCGTGAATTTTGCTAGTTTTGATCTAAATCGATGTATCCCGTTGTTTTGAGCCAGAATACAAGTTTTCGCGCAGTTCTGAGAGAAAAAGTTTACACCTTTCTCTCGTCTACTTTTCGACGACTAGTAAAATCGATGCTCGTGAATTTTGCTAGTTTCGATCTAAAACGATGTATCCCTTGTTTCGAGCCGGAATACAAGTTTTCGCGCAGTTCTGAGAGAAAAAGTTTACACCTATCTCTCATCTACTCTTCTACTAGTAAAACCGATGCTCGTGAATCTCGCTAGTTTCGATCTAAAATGATGTATCCCGTTGTTTTGAGACGGAGTACAAGATTTCGCGCAGTTCGAGAGAAAAAGTTTACACCTTTCTCTCGTCTACTCTTCGGTGACTTGTAAAATCGATGCTCGTGAATTTTGCTAGTTTCGATCTAAAACGATGTATCCCCTTGTTTTGAGCCGGAATACAAGTTTTCGCGCAGTTCTGAGAGAAAAAGTTTACACCTTTCTCTCGTCTACTCTTCGACTAGTAAAATCGATGTTCGTGAATTTTGCTAGTTTCGATCTAAAACGATGTATCCCGTTGTTTTGAGACGGAATACAAGATTTCGCGCAGTTCTGAGAGAAAAAGTTTACACCTTTCTCTCGTCTACTCTTCGGCGACTTGTAAAATCGATGCTCGTGAATTTTGCTAGTTTCGATCTAAAACGATGTATCCCGTTGTTTTGAGCCGGAATACAAGTTTTCGCGCAGTTCTGAGAGAAAAAGTTTACACCTTTCTCTCGTCTACTCTTCGACGACTTGTAAAATCGATGCTCGTGAATTTTTCTAGTTTCGATCTAAAACGATGTATCCCGTTGTTTTGAGCCGGAATACAAGTTTTCGCGCAGATCTGAGAGAAAAAGTTTACACCTTTCTCTCGTCTACTCTTCGACTAGTAAAATCGATGTTCGTGAATTTTGCTAGTTTCGATCTAAAACGATGTATCCCGTTGTTTTGAGACGGAATACAAGATTTCGCGCAGTTCTGAGAGAAAAAGTTTACACCTTTTTCTCGTCTACTCTTCGGCGACTTGTAAAATCGATGCTCGTGAATTTTGCTAGTTTCGATCTAAAACGATGTATCCCGTTGTTTTGAGCCGGAATACAAGTTTTCGCGCAGTTCTGAGAGAAAAAGTTTACACCTTTCTCTCGTCTACTCTTCGACGACTTGTAAAATCGATGCTCGTGAATTTTTCTAGTTTCGATCTAAAACGATGTATCCCGTTGTTCTGAGCCGGAATACAAGTTTTCGCGCAGTTCTGAGAGAAAAATTTTACACCTTTCTCTCGTCTACTTTTCGACGACTAGTAAAATCGATGCTCGTGAATTTTGCTAGTTTTGATCTAAAACGATGTATCCCGTTGTGTTGAGCCGGAATACAAGTTTTCGCGCAGTTCTGAGAGAAAAAGTTTACACCTTTCTCTCGTCTACTCTTCGACTAGTGAAATCGATGCTCGTGAATTTTGCTAGTTCCGATCTAAAGCGATGTATCCCGTTGTTTTGAGCCGGAATACAAGTTTTCGCGCAGTTCTGAGAGAAAAAGTTTACACCTTTCTCTCGTCTACTCTTCGACGACTTGTAAAATCGATGCTCGTGAATTTTGCTAGTTTTGATCTAAATCGATGTATCCCGTTGTTTTGAGCCAGAATACAAGTTTTCGCGCAGTTCTGAGAGAAAAAGTTTACACCTTTCTCTCGTCTACTTTTCGACGACTAGTAAAATCGATGCTCGTGAATTTTGCTAGTTTCGATCTAAAACGATGTATCCCTTGTTTCGAGCCGGAATACAAGTTTTCGCGCAGTTCTGAGAGAAAAAGTTTACACCTATCTCTCATCTACTCTTCTACTAGTAAAACCGATGCTCGTGAATCTCGCTAGTTTCGATCTAAAACGATGTATCCCGTTGTTTTGAGACGGAGTACAAGATTTCGCGCAGTTCGAGAGAAAAAGTTTACACCTTTCTCTCGTCTACTCTTCGGTGACTTGTAAAATCGATGCTCGTGAAATTTGCTAGTTTCGATCTAAAACGATGTATCCCCTTGTTTTGAGCCGGAATACAAGTTTTCGCGCAGTTCTGAGAGAAAAAGTTTACACCTTTCTCTCCTCTACTCTTCGACGACTTGTAAAATCGATGCTCGTGAATTTTTCTAGTTTCGATTTAAAACGATGTATCCCGTTGTTTTGAGCCGGAATACACGTTTTCGCGCAGTTCTGAGAGAAAAGTTTTACATCTTTCTCTCGTCTACTCTTCGACTAGTGAATCGATGCTCGTGAATTTTGCTAGTTTCGATCTAAAACGATGTATCCCGTTGTTTCGAGACGGAATACAAGTTTTCTCGCAGTTCTGAGAGAAAAATTTTACACCTTTCTTTCGTCTACTCTTCGACGACTTGTAAAATCGATGCTCGTGAATACTGCTAGTTTCGATCTAGAACGATGTATCCCATTGTTTTGAGCCGGAATACAAGTTTTCGCGCAGTTCTGAGAGAAAACGTTTACACCTTTCTCTCGTCTACTCTTCGACGACTTGTAAAATCGATGCTTTTGAATTTTGGTAGTTTCGATCTTAAACGATGTATCCCGTTGTTTTGAGCCGGAATACATGTTTTCGCGCTGTTCTGAGAGAAAAAGTTTACACCTTTCTCTCGTCTACTTTTCGACTAGTGAAATCGATGCTCGTGAATTTTGCTAGTTTCGATCTAAAACGATGTATCCCGTTGTTTCGAGCCGGAATACAAGTTTTCTCGCAGTTCTGAGAGAAAAAGTTTACACCTTTCTCTCGTCTACTCTTCGACTAGTGAAATCGATGCTCGTGAATTTTGCTAGTTTCGATCTAAAACGATGTATCCCGTTGTTTCGAGACGAAATACAAGATTTCGCGCAGATCTGAGAGAAAAAGTTTACTCCTTTCTCTCGTCTACTCTTCGGCGAATTGTAAAATCGATGCTCGTGAATTTTGCTAGTTTCGATCTAAAGCGATGTATCCCGTTGTTTTGAGCCGGAATACAAGTTTTCGCGCAGTTCTGAGAGAAAAAGTTTACACCTTTCTCTCGTCTACTCTTCGACGACTTGTAAAATCGATGCTCGTGAATTTTGCTAGTTTTTAATCTAAAACGATGTATCCCGTTGTTTTGAGCCAGAATACAAGTTTTCGCGCAGTTCTGAGAGAAAAAGTTTACACCTTTCTCTCCTCTACTCTTCGACGACTTGTAAAATCGATGCTCGTGAATTTTTCTAGTTTGGATCTAAAACAATATATCCCGTTGTTTTGAGCCGGAATACAAGTTTTCGCGCAGTTCTGAGAGAAAAATTTTACACCTTTCTCTCGTCTACTTTTCGACGACTAGTAAAATCGATGCTCGTGAATTTTGCTAGTTTCGATCTAAAACGATGTATCCCTTGTTTCGAGCCGGAATACAAGTTTTCGCGCAGTTCTGTGAGAAAAAGGTTACACATATCTCTCATCTACTCTTCTACTAGTAAAACCGATGCTCGTGAATCTCGCTAGTTTCGATCTAAAACGATGTATCCCGTTGTTTTGAGACGGAGTACAAGATTTCGCGCAGTTCTGAGAGAAAAATTTTACACCTTTCTCTCGTGTTCTTTTCGACGACTAGTAAAATCGATGCTCGTGAATTTTGCTAGTTTCGATCTAAAACGATGTATCCCTTGTTTCGAGCCGGAATACAAGTTTTCGCGCAGTTCTGTGAGAAAAAGGTTACACATATCTCTCATCTACTCTTCTACTAGTAAAACCGATGCTCGTGAATCTCGCTAGTTTCGATCTAAAACGATGTATCCCGTTGTTTTGAGCCGGAATACAAGTTTTCGCGCAGTTCGAGAGAAAAAGTTTACACCTTTCTCTCCTCTACTCTTCGACGACTTGTAAAATCGATGCTCGTGAATTTTTCTAGTTTCGATCTAAAACGATGTATCCCGTTGTTTTGAGCCGGAATACAAGTTTTCGCGCAGTTCTGAGAGAAAAAGTTTACACCTTTCTCTCGTGTACTCTTCGACGATTTGTAAAATCGATGCTCGTGAATTTTGTTAGTTTTGATCTAAAATGATGTATCCCGTTGTTTTGAGCCAGAATACAAGTTTTCGCGCAGTTCTGAGAGAAAAAGTTTACACCTTTCTCTCCTCTACTCTTCGACGACTTGTAAAATCGATGCTCGTGAATTTTTCTAGTTTCGATCTAAAACGATGTATCCCATTGTTTTGAGCCGGAATACAAGTTTTCGCGCAATTCTGAGAGAAAAAGTTTACACCTTTCTCTCGTCTACTCTTCGAGGACTTGTAAAATCTATGCTCGTGAATTTTAGTAGATTCAATCTAAAAGGATGTATCCCGTTGTTTTGAGCCAGAATACAAGTTTTCGCGCAGTTCTGAGAGAAAAAGTTTACACCTTTCTCTCCTCTACTCTTCGAGGACTTGTAAAATCGATGCTCGTGAACTTTTCTAGTTTCGATCTAAAACGATGTATCCCGTTGTTTTGAGCCGGAATACATGTTTTCGCGCAGTTCTGAGAGAAAAAGTTTACACCTATCTCTCATCTACTCTTCTACTAGTAAAATCGATGCTCGTGAATCTCGCTAGTTTCGATCTAAAACGATGTATCCCGTTGTTTTGAGACAGAGTAAAAGATTTCGCGCAGTTCGAGAGAAAAAGTTTACACCTTTCTCTCGTCTACTCTTCGGCGACTTGTAAAATCGATGCTCGTGAATTTTGCTAGTTTCGATCTAAAACGATGTATCCCGTTGTTTTGAGCCGGAATACAAGTTTTCGCGCAGATCTGAGAGAAAAGTTTACACCTTTCTCTCGTCTACTCTTCGACTAGTAAAATCGATGTTCGTGAATTTTGCTAGTTTCGATCTAAAACGATGTATCCCGTTGTTTTGAGACGGAATACAAGATTTCGCGCAGTTCTGAGAGAAAAAGTTTACACCTGTCTCTCGTCTACTCATCTACTAGTAAAACCGATGCTCGTGAATCTCGCTAGTTTCGATCTAAAACGATGTATCCCGTTGTTTTGAGACGGAGTACAAGATTTCGCGCAGTTCTGAGAGAAAAATTTTACACCTTTCTCTCGTGTTCTTTTCGACGACTAGTAAAATCGATGCTCGTGAATTTTGCTAGTTTCGATCTAAAACGATGTATCCCTTGTTTCGAGCCGGAATACAAGTTTTCGCGCAGTTCTGTGAGAAAAAGGTTACACATATCTCTCATCTACTCTTCTACTAGTAAAACCGATGCTCGTGAATCTCGCTAGTTTCGATCTAAAACGATGTATCCCGTTGTTTTGAGCCGGAATACAAGTTTTCGCGCAGTTCGAGAGAAAAAGTTTACACCTTTCTCTCCTCTACTCTTCGACGACTTGTAAAATCGATGCTCGTGAATTTTTCTAGTTTCGATCTAAAACGATGTATCCCGTTGTTTTGAGCCGGAATACAAGTTTTCGCGCAGTTCTGAGAGAAAAAGTTTACACCTTTCTCTCGTGTACTCTTCGACGATTTGTAAAATCGATGCTCGTGAATTTTGTTAGTTTTGATCTAAAATGATGTATCCCGTTGTTTTGAGCCAGAATACAAGTTTTCGCGCAGTTCTGAGAGAAAAAGTTTACACCTTTCTCTCCTCTACTCTTCGACGACTTGTAAAATCGATGCTCGTGAATTTTTCTAGTTTCGATCTAAAACGATGTATCCCATTGTTTTGAGCCGGAATACAAGTTTTCGCGCAATTCTGAGAGAAAAAGTTTACACCTTTCTCTCGTCTACTCTTCGAGGACTTGTAAAATCTATGCTCGTGAATTTTAGTAGATTCAATCTAAAAGGATGTATCCCGTTGTTTTGAGCCAGAATACAAGTTTTCGCGCAGTTCTGAGAGAAAAAGTTTACACCTTTCTCTCCTCTACTCTTCGAGGACTTGTAAAATCGATGCTCGTGAACTTTTCTAGTTTCGATCTAAAACGATGTATCCCGTTGTTTTGAGCCGGAATACATGTTTTCGCGCAGTTCTGAGAGAAAAAGTTTACACCTATCTCTCATCTACTCTTCTACTAGTAAAATCGATGCTCGTGAATCTCGCTAGTTTCGATCTAAAACGATGTATCCCGTTGTTTTGAGACAGAGTAAAAGATTTCGCGCAGTTCGAGAGAAAAAGTTTACACCTTTCTCTCGTCTACTCTTCGGCGACTTGTAAAATCGATGCTCGTGAATTTTGCTAGTTTCGATCTAAAACGATGTATCCCGTTGTTTTGAGCCGGAATACAAGTTTTCGCGCAGATCTGAGAGAAAAGTTTACACCTTTCTCTCGTCTACTCTTCGACTAGTAAAATCGATGTTCGTGAATTTTGCTAGTTTCGATCTAAAACGATGTATCCCGTTGTTTTGAGACGGAATACAAGATTTCGCGCAGTTCTGAGAGAAAAAGTTTACACCTGTCTCTCGTCTACTCTTCGGCGACTTGTAAAATCGATGCTCGTGAATTTTGCTAGTTTCGATCTAAAACGATGTATCCCGTTGTTTTGAGCCGGAATACAAGTTTTCGCGCTGTTCTGAGAGAAAAAGTTTACACCTTTCTCTCGTCTACTTTTCGACTAGTGAAATCGATGCTCGTGAATTTTGCTAGTTTCGATCTAAAACGATGTATCCCGTTGTTTCGAGCCGGAATACAAGTTTTCTCGCAGTTCTGAGAGAAAAAGTTTACACCTTTCTCTCGTCTACTCTTCGACTAGTGAAATCGATGCTCGTGAATTTTGCTAGTTTCGATCTAAAACGATGTATCCCGTTGTTTCGAGACGAAATACAAGATTTCGCGCAGATCTGAGAGAAAAAGTTTACTCCTTTCTCTCGTCTACTCTTCGGCGAATTGTAAAATCGATGCTCGTGAATTTTGCTAGTTTCGATCTAAAGCGATGTATCCCGTTGTTTTGAGCCGGAATACAAGTTTTCGCGCAGTTCTGAGAGAAAAAGTTTACACCTTTCTCTCGTCTACTCTTCGACGACTTGTAAAATCGATGCTCGTGAATTTTGCTAGTTTTTAATCTAAAACGATGTATCCCGTTGTTTTGAGCCAGAATACAAGTTTTCGCGCAGTTCTGAGAGAAAAAGTTTACACCTTTCTCTCCTCTACTCTTCGACGACTTGTAAAATCGATGCTCGTGAATTTTTCTAGTTTGGATCTAAAACAATATATCCCGTTGTTTTGAGCCGGAATACAAGTTTTCGCGCAGTTCTGAGAGAAAAATTTTACACCTTTCTCTCGTCTACTTTTCGACGACTAGTAAAATCGATGCTCGTGAATTTTGCTAGTTTCGATCTAAAACGATGTATCCCTTGTTTCGAGCCGGAATACAAGTTTTCGCGCAGTTCTGTGAGAAAAAGGTTACACATATCTCTCATCTACTCTTCTACTAGTAAAACCGATGCTCGTGAATCTCGCTAGTTTCGATCTAAAACGATGTATCCCGTTGTTTTGAGACGGAGTACAAGATTTCGCGCAGTTCTGAGAGAAAAATTTTACACCTTTCTCTCGTGTTCTTTTCGACGACTAGTAAAATCGATGCTCGTGAATTTTGCTAGTTTCGATCTAAAACGATGTATCCCTTGTTTCGAGCCGGAATACAAGTTTTCGCGCAGTTCTGTGAGAAAAAGGTTACACATATCTCTCATCTACTCTTCTACTAGTAAAACCGATGCTCGTGAATCTCGCTAGTTTCGATCTAAAACGATGTATCCCGTTGTTTTGAGCCGGAATACAAGTTTTCGCGCAGTTCGAGAGAAAAAGTTTACACCTTTCTCTCCTCTACTCTTCGACGACTTGTAAAATCGATGCTCGTGAATTTTTCTAGTTTCGATCTAAAACGATGTATCCCGTTGTTTTGAGCCGGAATACAAGTTTTCGCGCAGTTCTGAGAGAAAAAGTTTACACCTTTCTCTCGTGTACTCTTCGACGATTTGTAAAATCGATGCTCGTGAATTTTGTTAGTTTTGATCTAAAATGATGTATCCCGTTGTTTTGAGCCAGAATACAAGTTTTCGCGCAGTTCTGAGAGAAAAAGTTTACACCTTTCTCTCCTCTACTCTTCGACGACTTGTAAAATCGATGCTCGTGAATTTTTCTAGTTTCGATCTAAAACGATGTATCCCATTGTTTTGAGCCGGAATACAAGTTTTCGCGCAATTCTGAGAGAAAAAGTTTACACCTTTCTCTCGTCTACTCTTCGAGGACTTGTAAAATCTATGCTCGTGAATTTTAGTAGATTCAATCCAAAAGGATGTATCCCGTTGTTTTGAGCCAGAATACAAGTTTTCGCGCAGTTCTGAGAGAAAAAGTTTACACCTTTCTCTCCTCTACTCTTCGAGGACTTGTAAAATCGATGCTCGTGAACTTTTCTAGTTTCGATCTAAAACGATGTATCCCGTTGTTTTGAGCCGGAATACATGTTTTCGCGCAGTTCTGAGAGAAAAAGTTTACACCTATCTCTCATCTACTCTTCTACTAGTAAAATCGATGCTCGTGAATCTCGCTAGTTTCGATCTAAAACGATGTATCCCGTTGTTTTGAGACAGAGTAAAAGATTTCGCGCAGTTCGAGAGAAAAAGTTTACACCTTTCTCTCGTCTACTCTTCGGCGACTTGTAAAATCGATGCTCGTGAATTTTGCTAGTTTCGATCTAAAACGATGTATCCCGTTGTTTTGAGCCGGAATACAAGTTTTCGCGCAGATCTGAGAGAAAAAGTTTACACCTTTCTCTCGTCTACTCTTCGACTAGTAAAATCGATGTTCGTGAATTTTGCTAGTTTCGATCTAAAACGATGTATCCCGTTGTTTTGAGACGGAATACAAGATTTCGCGCAGTTCTGAGAGAAAAAGTTTACACCTGTCTCTCGTCTACTCTTCGGCGACTTGTAAAATCGATGCTCGTGAATTTTGCTAGTTTCGATCTAAAACGATGTATCCCGTTGTTTTGAGCCGGAATACAAGTTTTCGCGCAGTTCTGAGAGCAAAATTTTACACCTTTCTCTCGTCTACTTTTCGACGACTAGTAAAATCGATCTCGTGAATTTTGCTAGTTTCGATCTAAAACGATGTATCCCGTTGTGTTGAGCCGGAATACAAGTTTTCGCGCAGTTCTGAGAGAAAAAGTTTACACCTTTCTCTCGTCTACTCTTCGACTAGTGAAATCGATGCTCGTGAATTTTGCAAGTTTCGATCTAAAACGATGTAACCCGTTGTTTTGAGACGGAATACAAGATTTCGCGCAGTTTTGAGAGAAAAAGTTTACACCTTTCTCTCGTCTACTCTGCGGCGACTTGTAAAATCGATGCTCGTGAATTTTGCTAGTTTCGATCTCAAACGATGTATCCCGTTGTTTTGAGCCGGAATACAAGTTTTCGCGCAGTTCTGAGAGAAAAAGTTTACACCTTTCTCTCGTCTACTCTTCGACGACTTGTAAAATCGATGCTCGTCAATTTTGCTAGTTTCGATCTAAAACGATGTATCCCGTTGTTTTGAGCCGGAATACAAGTTTTCGCGCAGTTCTGAGAGAAAAATTTTACACCTTTCTCTCGTCTACTTTTCGACGACTAGTAAAATCGATGCTCGTGAATTTTGCTAGTTTCGATCTAAAACGATGTAACCCGTTGTTTTGAGACGGAATACAAGATTTCGCGCAGTTCTGAGAGAAAAAGTTTACACCTTTCTCTCGTCTACTCTTCGGCGACTTGTAAAATCGATGCTCGTGAATTTTGCTAGTTTCGATCTAAAACGATGTATCCCGTTGTTTTGAGCCGGAATACAAGTTTTCGCGCAGTTCTGAGAGAAAAATTTTACACCTTTCTCTCGTCTACTTTTCGACGACTAGTAAAATCGATGCTCGTGAATTTTGCTAGTTTCGATCTAAAACGATGTATCCCTTGTTTCGAGCCGGAATACAAGTTTTCGCGCAGTTCTGTGAGAAAAAGGTTACACATATCTCTCATCTACTCTTCTACTAGTAAAACCGATGCTCGTGAATCTCGCTAGTTTCGATCTAAAACGATGTATCCCGTTGTTTTGAGACGGAGTACAAGATTTCGCGCAGTTCTGAGAGAAAAATTTTACACCTTTCTCTCGTGTTCTTTTCGACGACTAGTAAAATCGATGCTCGTGAATTTTGCTAGTTTCGATCTAAAACGATGTATCCCTTGTTTCGAGCCGGAATACAAGTTTTCGCGCAGTTCTGTGAGAAAAAGGTTACACATATCTCTCATCTACTCTTCTACTAGTAAAACCGATGCTCGTGAATCTCGCTAGTTTCGATCTAAAACGATGTATCCCGTTGTTTTGAGCCGGAATACAAGTTTTCGCGCAGTTCTGAGAGAAAAAGTTTACACCATTCTCTCGTCTACTCTTCGACGACTTGTAAAATCGATGCTCGTAAATTTTGCTAGTTTCGATCTAAAACGATGTATCCCGTTGTTTTGAGCCAGAATACAAGTTTTCGCGCAGTTCTGAGAGAAAAAGTTTACACCTTTCTCTCCTCTACTCTTCGACGACTTGTAAAATCGATGCTCGTGAATTTTTCTAGTTTCGATCTAAAACGATGTATCCCGTTGTTTTGAGCCGGAATACAAGTTTTCGCGCAGTTCTGAGAGAAAAAGTTTACACCTTTCTCTCGTGTACTCTTCGACGATTTGTAAAATCGATGCTCGTGAATTTTGTTAGTTTTGATCTAAAGTGATGTATCCCGTTGTTTTGAGCCAGAATACAAGTTTTCGCGCAGTTCTGAGAGAAAAAGTTTACACCTTTCTCTCCTCTACTCTTCGACGACTTGTAAAATCGATGCTCGTGAATTTTTCTAGTTTCGATCTAAAACGATGTATCCCATTGTTTTGAGCCGGAATACAAGTTTTCGCGCAATTCTGAGAGAAAAAGTTTACACCTTTCTCTCGTCTACTCTTCGAGGACTTGTAAAATCTATGCTCGTGAATTTTAGTAGATTCGATCTAAAAGGATGTATCCCGTTGTTTTGAGCCAGAATACAAGTTTTCGCGCAGTTCTGAGAGAAAAAGTTTGCACCTTTCTCTCCTCTACTCTTCGAGGACTTGTAAAATCGATGCTCGTGAACTTTTCTAGTTTCGATCTAAAACGATGTATCCCGTTGTTTTGAGCCGGAATACATGTTTTCGCGCAGTTCTGAGAGAAAAAGTTTACACCTATCTCTCATCTACTCTTCTACTAGTAAAATCGATGCTCGTGAATCTCGCTAGTTTCGATCTAAAACGATGTATCCCGTTGTTTTGAGACAGAGTAAAAGATTTCGCGCAGTTCGAGAGAAAAAGTTTACACCTTTCTCTCGTCTACTCTTCGGCGACTTGTAAAATCGATGCTCGTGAATTTTGCTAGTTTCGATCTAAAACGATGTATCCCGTTGTTTTGAGCCGGAATACAAGTTTTCGCGCAGATCTGAGAGAAAAAGTTTACACCTTTCTCTCGTCTACTCTTCGACTAGTAAAATCGATGTTCGTGAATTTTGCTAGTTTCGATCTAAAACGATGTATCCCGTTGTTTTGAGACGGAATACAAGATTTCGCGCAGTTCTGAGAGAAAAAGTTTACACCTGTCTCTCGTCTACTCTTCGGCGACTTGTAAAATCGATGCTCGTGAATTTTGCTAGTTTCAATCTAAAACGATGTATCCCGTTGTTTTGAGCCGGAATACAAGTTTTCGCGCAGTTCTGAGAGCAAAATTTTACACCTTTCTCTCGTCTACTTTTCGACGACTAGTAAAATCGATCTCGTGAATTTTGCTAGTTTCGATCTAAAACGATGTATCCCGTTGTGTTGAGCCGGAATACAAGTTTTCGCGCAGTTCTGAGAGAAAAAGTTTACACCTTTCTCTCGTCTACTCTTCGACTAGTGAAATCGATGCTCGTGAATTTTGCAAGTTTCGATCTAAAACGATGTAACCCGTTGTTTTGAGACGGAATACAAGATTTCGCGCAGTTTTGAGAGAAAAAGTTTACACCTTTCTCTCGTCTACTCTTCGGCGACTTGTAAAATCGATGCTCGTGAATTTTGCTAGTTTCGATCTCAAACGATGTATCCCGTTGTTTTGAGCCGGAATACAAGTTTTCGCGCAGTTCTGAGAGAAAAAGTTTACACCTTTCTCTCGTCTACTCTTCGACGACTTGTAAAATCGATGCTCGTCAATTTTGCTAGTTTCGATCTAAAACGATGTATCCCGTTGTTTTGAGCCGGAATACAAGTTTTCGCGCAGTTCTGAGAGAAAAATTTTACACCTTTCTCTCGTCTACTTTTCGACGACTAGTAAAATCGATGCTCGTGAATTTTGCTAGTTTCGATCTAAAACGATGTAACCCGTTGTTTTGAGACGGAATACAAGATTTCGCGCAGTTCTGAGAGAAAAAGTTTACACCTTTCTCTCGTCTACTCTTCGGCGACTTGTAAAATCGATGCTCGTGAATTTTGCTAGTTTCGATCTAAAACGATGTATCCCGTTGTTTTGAGCCGGAATACAAGTTTTCGCGCAGTTCTGAGAGAAAAAGTTTACACCATTCTCTCGTCTACTCTTCGACGACTTGTAAAATCGATGCTCGTCAATTTTGCTAGTTTCGATCTAAAACGATGTATCCCGTTGTTTTGAGCCAGAATACAAGTTTTCGCGCAGTTCTGAGAGAAAAAGTTTACACCTTTCTCTCCTCTACTCTTCGACGACTTGTAAAATCGATGCTCGTGAATTTTTCTAGTTTCGATCTAAAACGATGTATCCCGTTGTTTTGAGCCGGAATACAAGTTTTCGCGCAGTTCTGAGAGAAAAAGTTTACACCTTTCTCTCGTGTACTCTTCGACGATTTGTAAAATCGATGCTCGTGAATTTTGTTAGTTTTGATCTAAAATGATGTATCCCGTTGTTTTGAGCCAGAATACAAGTTTTCGCGCAGTTCTGAGAGAAAAAGTTTACACCTTTCTCTCCTCTACTCTTCGACGACTTGTAAAATCGATGCTCGTGAATTTTTCTAGTTTCGATCTAAAACGATGTATCCCGTTGTTTTGAGCCGGAATACAAGTTTTCGCGCAGTTCTGAGAGAAAAATTTTAATCTTTCTCTCGTCTACTCTTCGACTAGTGAAATCGATGCTCGTGAATTTTGCTAGTTTCGATCTAAAACGGTGTATCCCGTTGTTTCGAGCCGGAATACAAGTTTTCTCGCAGTTCTGAGAGAAAAAGTTTACACCTTTCTCTCGTCTACTCTTCGACGACTTGTAAAATCGATGCTCGTGAATTCTGCTAGTTTCGATCTAAAACGATGTATCCCATTGTTTTGAGCCGGAATACAAGTTTTCGCGCAATTCTGAGAGAAAAAGTTTACACCTTTCTCTCGTCTACTCTTCGAGGACTTGTAAAATCTATGCTCGTGAATTTTAGTAGATTCGATCTAAAAGGATGTATCCCGTTGTTTTGAGCCAGAATACAAGTTTTCGCGCAGTTCTGAGAGAAAAAGTTTACACCTTTCTCTCCTCTACTCTTCGAGGACTTGTAAAATCGATGCTCGTGAATTTTTCTAGTTTCGATCTAAAACGATGTATCCCGTTGTTTTGAGCCGGAATACAAGTTTTCGCGCAGTTCTGAGAGAAAACGTTTACACCTATCTCTCATCTACTCTTTTACTAGTAAAATCGATGCTCGTGAATCTCGCTAGTTTCGATCTAAAACGATGTATCCCGTTGTTTTGAGACAGAGTAAAAGATTTCGCGCAGTTCGAGAGAAAAAGTTTACACCTTTCTCTCGTCTACTCTTCGGCGACTTGTAAAATCGATGCTCGTGAATTTTGCTAGTTTCGATCTAAAACGATGTATCCCGTTGTTTTGAGCCGGAATACAAGTTTTCGCGCAGATCTGAGAGAAAAAGTTTACACCTTTCTCTCGTCTACTCTTCGATTAGTAAAATCGATGTTCGTGAATTTTGCTAGTTTCGATCTAAAACGATGTATCCCGTTGTTTTGAGCCGGAATACAAGTTTTCGCGCAGTTCTGAGAGCAAAATTTTACACCTTTCTCTCGTCTACTTTTCGACGACTAGTAAAATCGATGCTCGTGAATTTTGCTAGTTTCGATCTAAAACGATGTATCCCGTTGTGTTGAGCCGGAATACAAGTTTTCGCGCAGTTCTGAGAGAAAAAGTTTACACCTTTCTCTCGTCTACTCTTCGACTAGTGAAATCGATGCTCGTGAATTTTGCAAGTTTCGATCTAAAACGATGTAACCCGTTGTTTTGAGCCAGAATACAAGTTTTCGCGCAGTTCTGAGAGAAAAAGTTTACACCTTTCTCTCCTCTACTCTTCGACGACTTGTAAAATCGATGCTCGTGAATTTTTCTAGTTTCGATCTAAAACGATGTATCCCGTTGTTTTGAGCCAGAATACAAGTTTTCGCGCAGTTCTGAGAGAAAAAGTTTACACCTTTCTCTCCTCTACTCTTCGACGACTTGTAAAATCGATGCTCGTGAATTTTTCTAGTTTCGATCTAAAACGATGTATCCCGTTGTTTTGAGCCGGAATACAAGTTTTCGCGCAGTTCTGAGAGAAAAAGTTTACACCTTTCTCTCGTCTACTCTTCGACGACTTGTAAAATCGATGCTCGTCAATTTTGCTAGTTTCGATCTAAAACGATGTATCCCGTTGTTTTGAGCCAGAATACAAGTTTTCGCGCAGTTCTGAGAGAAAAAGTTTACACCTTTCTCTCCTCTACTCTTCGACGACTTGTAAAATCGATGCTCGTGAATTTTTCTAGTTTCGATCTAAAACGATGTATCCCGTTGTTTTGAGCCGGAATACAAGTTTTCGCGCAGTTCTGAGAGAAAAAGTTTACACCTTTCTCTCGTGTACTCTTCGACGACTTGTAAAATCGATGCTCGTGAATTTTTCTAGTTTCGATCTAAAACGTTGTATCCCGTTGTTTTGAGCCGGAATACAAGTTTTCTCGCAGTTCTGAGAGAAAAAGTTTACACCTTTCTCTCGTCTACTCTTCGACTAGTAAAATCGATGCTCGTGAATTTTGCAAGTTTCGATCGAAAACGATGCATCCCGTTGTTTTGAGACGGAATACAAGATTTCGCGCAGTTCTGAGAGAAAAAGTTTACACCTTTCTCTCGTCTACTCTTCTACTAGTAAAATCGATGCTCGTGAATCTCGCTAGTTTCGATCTAAAACGATGTATCCCGTTGTTTTGAGACGGAGTACAAGATTTCGCGCAGTTCGAGAAAAAAGGTTTACACCTTTCTCTCGTCTACTCTTCGGCGACTTGTAAAATCGATGCTCGTGAATTTTGCTAGTTTCGATCTAAAACGATGTATCCCGTTGTTTTGAGCCGGAATACAAGTTTTCGCGCAGATCTGAGAGAAAAAGTTTACACCTTTCTCTCGTCTACTCTTCGACTAGTAAAAGCGATGTTCGTGAATTTTGCTAGTTTCGATCTATAACGATGTATCCCGTTGTTTTGAGACGGAATACAAGATTTCGCGCAGTTCTGAGAGAAAAAGTTTACACCTTTCTCTCCTCTACTCTTCGACGACTTGTAAAATCGATGCTCGTGAATTTTTCTAGTTTCGATCTAAAAGGATGTATCCCGTTGTTTTGAGCCAGAATACAAGTTTTCGCGCAGTTCTGAGAGAAAACGTTTACACCTTTCTCTCCTCTACTCTTCGAGGACTTGTAAAATCGATGCTCGTGAATTTTTCTAGTTTCGATCTAAAACGATGTATCCCGTTGTTTTGAGCCGGAATACAAGTTTTCGCGCAGTTCTGAGAGAAAACGTTTACACCTATCTCTCATCTACTCTTCTACTAGTAAAATCGATGCTCGTGAATCTCGCTAGTTTCGATCTAAAACGATGTATCCCGTTGTTTTGAGACAGAGTAAAAGATTTCGCGCAGTTCGAGAGAAAAAGTTTACACCTTTCTCTCGTCTACTCTTCGGCGACTTGTAAAATCGATGCTCGTGAATTTTGCTAGTTTCGATCTAAAACGATGTATCCCGTTGTTTTGAGCCGGAATACAAGTTTTCGCGCAGATCTGAGAGAAAAAGTTTACACCTTTCTCTCGTCTACTCTTCGATTAGTAAAATCGATGTTCGTGAATTTTGCTAGTTTCGATCTAAAACGATGTATCCCGTTGTTTTGAGCCGGAATACAAGTTTTCGCGCAGTTCTGAGAGCAAAATTTTACACCTTTCTCTCGTCTACTTTTCGACGACTAGTAAAATCGATGCTCGTGAATTTTGCTAGTTTCGATCTAAAACGATGTATCCCGTTGTGTTGAGCCGGAATACAAGTTTTCGCGCAGTTCTGAGAGAAAAAGTTTACACCTTTCTCTCGTCTACTCTTCGACTAGTGAAATCGATGCTCGTGAATTTTGCAAGTTTCGATCTAAAACGATGTAACCCGTTGTTTTGAGACGGAATACAAGATTTCGCGCAGTTCTGAGAGAAAAAGTTTACACCTTTCTCTCGTCTACTCTTCGGCGACTTGTAAAATCGATGCTCGTGAATTTTGCTAGTTTCGATCTAAAACGATGTATCCCGTTGTTTTGAGCCGGAATACAAGTTTTCGCGCAGTTCTGAGAGAAAAAGTTTACACCTTTCTCTCGTCTACTCTTCGACGACTTGTAAAATCGATGCTCGTCAATTTTGCTAGTTTCGATCTAAAACGATGTATCCCGTTGTTTTGAGCCAGAATACAAGTTTTCGCGCAGTTCTGAGAGAAAAAGTTTACACCTTTCTCTCCTCTACTCTTCGACGACTTGTAAAATCGATGCTCGTGAATTTTTCTAGTTTCGATCTAAAACGATGTATCCCGTTGTTTTGAGCCGGAATACAAGTTTTCGCGCAGTTCTGAGAGAAAAAGTTTACACCTTTCTCTCGTGTACTCTTCGACGACTTGTAAAATCGATGCTCGTGAATTTTTCTAGTTTCGATCTAAAACGATGTATCCCGTTGTTTTGAGCCGGAATACAAGTTTTCGCGCAGTTCTGAGAGAAAAAGTTTACACCTTTCTCTCGTCTACTCTTCGACTAGTAAAATCGATGCTCGTGAATTTTGCAAGTTTCGATCGAAAACGATGCATCCCGTTGTTTTGAGACGGAATACAAGATTTCGCGCAGTTCTGAGAGAAAAAGTTTACACCTTTCTCTCGTCTACTCTTCTACTAGTAAAATCGATGCTCGTGAATCTCGCTAGTTTCGATCTAAAACGATGTATCCCGTTGTTTTGAGACGGAGTACAAGATTTCGCGCAGTTCGAGAAAAAAGGTTTACACCTTTCTCTCGTCTACTCTTCGGCGACTTGTAAAATCGATGCTTGTGAATTTTGCTAGTTTCGATCTAAAACGATGTATCCCGTTGTTTTGAGCCGGAATACAAGTTTTCGCGCAGTTCTGTGAGAAAAAGGTTACACATATCTCTCATCTACTCTTCTACTAGTAAAACCGATGCTCGTGAATCTCGCTAGTTTCGATCTAAAACGATGTATCCCGTTGTTTTGAGACGGAGTACAAGATTTCGCGCAGTTCTGAGAGAAAAATTTTACACCTTTCTCTCGTGTTCTTTTCGACGACTAGTAAAATCGATGCTCGTGAATTTTGCTAGTTTCGATCTAAAACGATGTATCCCTTGTTTCGAGCCGGAATACAAGTTTTCGCGCAGTTCTGTGAGAAAAAGGTTACACATATCTCTCATCTACTCTTCTACTAGTAAAACCGATGCTCGTGAATCTCGCTAGTTTCGATCTAAAACGATGTATCCCGTTGTTTTGAGCCGGAATACAAGTTTTCGCGCAGTTCTGAGAGAAAAAGTTTACACCATTCTCTCGTCTACTCTTCGACGACTTGTAAAATCGATGCTCGTCAATTTTGCTAGTTTCGATCTAAAACGATGTATCCCGTTGTTTTGAGCCAGAATACAAGTTTTCGCGCAGTTCTGAGAGAAAAAGTTTACACCATTCTCTCGTCTACTCTTCGACGACTTGTAAAATCGATGCTCGTCAATTTTGCTAGTTTCGATCTAAAACGATGTATCCCGTTGTTTTGAGCCAGAATACAAGTTTTCGCGCAGTTCTGAGAGAAAAAGTTTACACCTTTCTCTCCTCTACTCTTCGACGACTTGTAAAATCGATGCTCGTGAATTTTTCTAGTTTCGATCTAAAACGATGTATCCCGTTGTTTTGAGCCGGAATACAAGTTTTCGCGCAGTTCTGAGAGAAAAAGTTTACACCTTTCTCTCGTGTACTCTTCGACGATTTGTAAAATCGATGCTCGTGAATTTTGTTAGTTTTGATCTTAAATGATGTATCCCGTTGTTTTGAGCCAGAATACAAGTTTTCGCGCAGTTCTGAGAGAAAAAGTTTACACCTTTCTCTCCTCTACTCTTCGACGACTTGTAAAATCGATGCTCGTGAATTTTTCTAGTTTCGATCTAAAACGATGTATCCCATTGTTTTGAGCCGGAATACAAGTTTTCGCGCAATTCTGAGAGAAAAAGTTTACACCTTTCTCTCGTCTACTCTTCGAGGACTTGTAAAATCTATGCTCGTGAATTTTAGTAGATTCGATCTAAAAGGATGTATCCCGTTGTTTTGAGCCAGAATACAAGTTTTCGCGCAGTTCTGAGAGAAAAAGTTTGCACCTTTCTCTCCTCTACTCTTCGAGGACTTGTAAAATCGATGCTCGTGAACTTTTCTAGTTTCGATCTAAAACGATGTATCCCGTTGTTTTGAGCCGGAATACATGTTTTCGCGCAGTTCTGAGAGAAAAAGTTTACACCTATCTCTCATCTACTCTTCTACTAGTAAAATCGATGCTCGTGAATCTCGCTAGTTTCGATCTAAAACGATGTATCCCGTTGTTTTGAGACAGAGTAAAAGATTTCGCGCAGTTCGAAAGAAAAAGTTTACACCTTTCTCTCGTCTACTCTTCGGCGACTTGTAAAATCGATGCTCGTGAATTTTGCTAGTTTCGATCTAAAACGATGTATCCCGTTGTTTTGAGCCGGAATACAAGTTTTCGCGCAGATCTGAGAGAAAAAGTTTACACCTTTCTCTCGTCTACTCTTCGACTAGTAAAATCGATGTTCGTGAATTTTGCTAGTTTCGATCTAAAACGATGTATCCCGTTGTTTTGAGACGGAATACAAGATTTCGCGCAGTTCTGAGAGAAAAAGTTTACACCTGTCTCTCGTCTACTCTTCGGCGACTTGTAAAATCGATGCTCGTGAATTTTGCTAGTTTCAATCTAAAACGATGTATCCCGTTGTTTTGAGCCGGAATACAAGTTTTCGCGCAGTTCTGAGAGCAAACTTTTACACCTTTCTCTCGTCTACTTTTCGACGACTAGTAAAATCGATCTCGTGAATTTTGCTAGTTTCGATCTAAAACGATGTATCCCGTTGTGTTGAGCCGGAATACAAGTTTTCGCGCAGTTCTGAGAGAAAAAGTTTACACCTTTCTCTCGTCTACTCTTCGACTAGTGAAATCGATGCTCGTGAATTTTGCAAGTTTCGATCTAAAACGATGTAACCCGTTGTTTTGAGACGGAATACAAGATTTCGCGCAGTTTTGAGAGAAAAAGTTTACACCTTTCTCTCGTCTACTCTTCGGCGACTTGTAAAATCGATGCTCGTGAATTTTGCTAGTTTCGATCTCAAACGATGTATCCCGTTGTTTTGAGCCGGAATACAAGTTTTCGCGCAGTTCTGAGAGAAAAAGTTTACACCTTTCTCTCGTCTACTCTTCGACGACTTGTAAAATCGATGCTCGTCAATTTTGCTAGTTTCGATCTAAAACGATGTATCCCGTTGTTTTGAGCCGGAATACAAGTTTTCGCGCAGTTCTGAGAGAAAAATTTTACACCTTTCTCTCGTCTACTTTTCGACGACTAGTAAAATCGATGCTCGTGAATTTTGCTAGTTTCGATCTAAAACGATGTAACCCGTTGTTTTGAGACGGAATACAAGATTTCGCGCAGTTCTGAGAGAAAAAGTTTACACCTTTCTCTCGTCTACTCTTCGGCGACTTGTAAAATCGATGCTCGTGAATTTTGCTAGTTTCGATCTAAAACGATGTATCCCGTTGTTTTGAGCCGGAATACAAGTTTTCGCGCAGTTCTGAGAGAAAAAGTTTACACCATTCTCTCGTCTACTCTTCGACGACTTGTAAAATCGATGCTCGTCAATTTTGCTAGTTTCGATCTAAAACGATGTATCCCGTTGTTTTGAGCCAGAATACAAGTTTTCGCGCAGTTCTGAGAGAAAAAGTTTACACCTTTCTCTCCTCTACTCTTCGACGACTTGTAAAATCGATGCTCGTGAATTTTTCTAGTTTCGATCTAAAACGATGTATCCCGTTGTTTTGAGCCGGAATACAAGTTTTCGCGCAGTTCTGAGAGAAAAAGTTTACACCTTTCTCTCGTGTACTCTTCGACGATTTGTAAAATCGATGCTCGTGAATTTTGTTAGTTTTGATCTAAAATGATGTATCCCGTTGTTTTGAGCCAGAATACAAGTTTTCGCGCAGTTCTGAGAGAAAACGTTTACACCTTTCTCTCCTCTACTCTTCGACGACTTGTAAAATCGATGCTCGTGAATTTTTCTAGTTTCGATCTAAAACGATGTATCCCGTTGTTTTGAGCCGGAATACAAGTTTTCGCGCAGTTCTGAGAGAAAAATTTTAATCTTTCTCTCGTCTACTCTTCGACTAGTGAAATCGATGCTCGTGAATTTTGCTAGTTTCGATCTAAAACGGTGTATCCCGTTGTTTCGAGCCGGAATACAAGTTTTCTCGCAGTTCTGAGAGAAAAAGTTTACACCTTTCTCTCGTCTACTCTTCGACGACTTGTAAAATCGATGCTCGTGAATTCTGCTAGTTTCGATCTAAAACGATGTATCCCATTGTTTTGAGCCGGAATACAAGTTTTCGCGCAATTCTGAGAGAAAAAGTTTACACCTTTCTCTCGTCTACTCTTCGAGGACTTGTAAAATCGATGCTCGTGAATTTTTCTAGTTTCGATCTAAAACGATGTATCCCGTTGTTTTGAGCCGGAATACAAGTTTTCGCGCAGTTCTGAGAGAAAACGTTTACACCTATCTCTCATCTACTCTTTTACTAGTAAAATCGATGCTCGTGAATCTCGCTAGTTTCGATCTAAAACGATGTATCCCGTTGTTTTGAGACAGAGTAAAAGATTTCGCGCAGTTCGAGAGAAAAAGTTTACACCTTTCTCTCGTCTACTCTTCGGCGACTTGTAAAATCGATGCTCGTGAATTTTGCTAGTTTCGATCTAAAACGATGTATCCCGTTGTTTTGAGCCGGAATACAAGTTTTCGCGCAGATCTGAGAGAAAAAGTTTACACCTTTCTCTCGTCTACTCTTCGATTAGTAAAATCGATGTTCGTGAATTTTGCTAGTTTCGATCTAAAACGATGTATCCCGTTGTTTTGAGCCGGAATACAAGTTTTCGCGCAGTTCTGAGAGCAAAATTTTACACCTTTCTCTCGTCTACTTTTCGACGACTAGTAAAATCGATGCTCGTGAATTTTGCTAGTTTCGATCTAAAACGATGTATCCCGTTGTGTTGAGCCGGAATACAAGTTTTCGCGCAGTTCTGAGAGAAAAAGTTTACACCTTTCTCTCGTCTACTCTTCGACTAGTGAAATCGATGCTCGTGAATTTTGCAAGTTTCGATCTAAAACGATGTAACCCGTTGTTTTGAGCCAGAATACAAGTTTTCGCGCAGTTCTGAGAGAAAAAGTTTACACCTTTCTCTCCTCTACTCTTCGACGACTTGTAAAATCGATGCTCGTGAATTTTTCTAGTTTCGATCTAAAACGATGTATCCCGTTGTTTTGAGCCAGAATACAAGTTTTCGCGCAGTTCTGAGAGAAAAAGTTTACACCTTTCTCTCCTCTACTCTTCGACGACTTGTAAAATCGATGCTCGTGAATTTTTCTAGTTTCGATCTAAAACGATGTATCCCGTTGTTTTGAGCCGGAATACAAGTTTTCGCGCAGTTCTGAGAGAAAAAGTTTACACCTTTCTCTCGTCTACTCTTCGACGACTTGTAAAATCGATGCTCGTCAATTTTGCTAGTTTCGATCTAAAACGATGTATCCCGTTGTTTTGAGCCAGAATACAAGTTTTCGCGCAGTTCTGAGAGAAAAAGTTTACACCTTTCTCTCCTCTACTCTTCGACGACTTGTAAAATCGATGCTCGTGAATTTTTCTAGTTTCGATCTAAAACGATGTATCCCGTTGTTTTGAGCCGGAATACAAGTTTTCGCGCAGTTCTGAGAGAAAAAGTTTACACCTTTCTCTCGTGTACTCTTCGACGACTTGTAAAATCGATGCTCGTGAATTTTTCTAGTTTCGATCTAAAACGTTGTATCCCGTTGTTTTGAGCCGGAATACAAGTTTTCTCGCAGTTCTGAGAGAAAAAGTTTACACCTTTCTCTCGTCTACTCTTCGACTAGTAAAATCGATGCTCGTGAATTTTGCAAGTTTCGATCGAAAACGATGCATCCCGTTGTTTTGAGACGGAATACAAGATTTCGCGCAGTTCTGAGAGAAAAAGTTTACACCTTTCTCTCGTCTACTCTTCTACTAGTAAAATCGATGCTCGTGAATCTCGCTAGTTTCGATCTAAAACGATGTATCCCGTTGTTTTGAGACGGAGTACAAGATTTCGCGCAGTTCGAGAAAAAAAGTTTACACCTGTCTCTCGTCTACTCTTCGGCGACTTGTAAAATCGATGCTCGTGAATTTTGCTAGTTTCAATCTAAAACGATGTATCCCGTTGTTTTGAGCCGGAATACAAGTTTTCGCGCAGTTCTGAGAGCAAAATTTTACACCTTTCTCTCGTCTACTTTTCGACGACTAGTAAAATCGATCTCGTGAATTTTGCTAGTTTCGATCTAAAACGATGTATCCCGTTGTGTTGAGCCGGAATACAAGTTTTCGCGCAGTTCTGAGAGAAAAAGTTTACACCTTTCTCTCGTCTACTCTTCGACTAGTGAAATCGATGCTCGTGAATTTTGCAAGTTTCGATCTAAAACGATGTAACCCGTTGTTTTGAGACGGAATACAAGATTTCGCGCAGTTTTGAGAGAAAAAGTTTACACCTTTCTCTCGTCTACTCTTCGGCGACTTGTAAAATCGATGCTCGTGAATTTTGCTAGTTTCGATCTCAAACGATGTATCCCGTTGTTTTGAGCCGGAATACAAGTTTTCGCGCAGTTCTGAGAGAAAAAGTTTACACCTTTCTCTCGTCTACTCTTCGACGACTTGTAAAATCGATGCTCGTCAATTTTGCTAGTTTCGATCTAAAACGATGTATCCCGTTGTTTTGAGCCGGAATACAAGTTTTCGCGCAGTTCTGAGAGAAAAATTTTACACCTTTCTCTCGTCTACTTTTCGACGACTAGTAAAATCGATGCTCGTGAATTTTGCTAGTTTCGATCTAAAACGATGTAACCCGTTGTTTTGAGACGGAATACAAGATTTCGCGCAGTTCTGAGAGAAAAAGTTTACACCTTTCTCTCGTCTACTCTTCGGCGACTTGTAAAATCGATGCTCGTGAATTTTGCTAGTTTCGATCTAAAACGATGTATCCCGTTGTTTTGAGCCGGAATACAAGTTTTCGCGCAGTTCTGAGAGAAAAAGTTTACACCATTCTCTCGTCTACTCTTCGACGACTTGTAAAATCGATGCTCGTCAATTTTGCTAGTTTCGATCTAAAACGATGTATCCCGTTGTTTTGAGCCAGAATACAAGTTTTCGCGCAGTTCTGAGAGAAAAAGTTTACACCTTTCTCTCCTCTACTCTTCGACGACTTGTAAAATCGATGCTCGTGAATTTTTCTAGTTTCGATCTAAAACGATGTATCCCGTTGTTTTGAGCCGGAATACAAGTTTTCGCGCAGTTCTGAGAGAAAAAGTTTACACCTTTCTCTCGTGTACTCTTCGACGATTTGTAAAATCGATGCTCGTGAATTTTGTTAGTTTTGATCTAAAATGATGTATCCCGTTGTTTTGAGCCAGAATACAAGTTTTCGCGCAGTTCTGAGAGAAAACGTTTACACCTTTCTCTCCTCTACTCTTCGACGACTTGTAAAATCGATGCTCGTGAATTTTTCTAGTTTCGATCTAAAACGATGTATCCCGTTGTTTTGAGCCGGAATACAAGTTTTCGCGCAGTTCTGAGAGAAAAATTTTAATCTTTCTCTCGTCTACTCTTCGACTAGTGAAATCGATGCTCGTGAATTTTGCTAGTTTCGATCTAAAACGGTGTATCCCGTTGTTTCGAGCCGGAATACAAGTTTTCTCGCAGTTCTGAGAGAAAAAGTTTACACCTTTCTCTCGTCTACTCTTCGACGACTTGTAAAATCGATGCTCGTGAATTCTGCTAGTTTCGATCTAAAACGATGTATCCCATTGTTTTGAGCCGGAATACAAGTTTTCGCGCAATTCTGAGAGAAAAAGTTTACACCTTTCTCTCGTCTACTCTTCGAGGACTTGTAAAATCGATGCTCGTGAATTTTTCTAGTTTCGATCTAAAACGATGTATCCCGTTGTTTTGAGCCGGAATACAAGTTTTCGCGCAGTTCTGAGAGAAAACGTTTACACCTATCTCTCATCTACTCTTTTACTAGTAAAATCGATGCTCGTGAATCTCGCTAGTTTCGATCTAAAACGATGTATCCCGTTGTTTTGAGACAGAGTAAAAGATTTCGCGCAGTTCGAGAGAAAAAGTTTACACCTTTCTCTCGTCTACTCTTCGGCGACTTGTAAAATCGATGCTCGTGAATTTTGCTAGTTTCGATCTAAAACGATGTATCCCGTTGTTTTGAGCCGGAATACAAGTTTTCGCGCAGATCTGAGAGAAAAAGTTTACACCTTTCTCTCGTCTACTCTTCGATTAGTAAAATCGATGTTCGTGAATTTTGCTAGTTTCGATCTAAAACGATGTATCCCGTTGTTTTGAGCCGGAATACAAGTTTTCGCGCAGTTCTGAGAGCAAAATTTTACACCTTTCTCTCGTCTACTTTTCGACGACTAGTAAAATCGATGCTCGTGAATTTTGCTAGTTTCGATCTAAAACGATGTATCCCGTTGTGTTGAGCCGGAATACAAGTTTTCGCGCAGTTCTGAGAGAAAAAGTTTACACCTTTCTCTCGTCTACTCTTCGACTAGTGAAATCGATGCTCGTGAATTTTGCAAGTTTCGATCTAAAACGATGTAACCCGTTGTTTTGAGCCAGAATACAAGTTTTCGCGCAGTTCTGAGAGAAAAAGTTTACACCTTTCTCTCCTCTACTCTTCGACGACTTGTAAAATCGATGCTCGTGAATTTTTCTAGTTTCGATCTAAAACGATGTATCCCGTTGTTTTGAGCCAGAATACAAGTTTTCGCGCAGTTCTGAGAGAAAAAGTTTACACCTTTCTCTCCTCTACTCTTCGACGACTTGTAAAATCGATGCTCGTGAATTTTTCTAGTTTCGATCTAAAACGATGTATCCCGTTGTTTTGAGCCGGAATACAAGTTTTCGCGCAGTTCTGAGAGAAAAAGTTTACACCTTTCTCTCGTCTACTCTTCGACGACTTGTAAAATCGATGCTCGTCAATTTTGCTAGTTTCGATCTAAAACGATGTATCCCGTTGTTTTGAGCCAGAATACAAGTTTTCGCGCAGTTCTGAGAGAAAAAGTTTACACCTTTCTCTCCTCTACTCTTCGACGACTTGTAAAATCGATGCTCGTGAATTTTTCTAGTTTCGATCTAAAACGATGTATCCCGTTGTTTTGAGCCGGAATACAAGTTTTCGCGCAGTTCTGAGAGAAAAAGTTTACACCTTTCTCTCGTGTACTCTTCGACGACTTGTAAAATCGATGCTCGTGAATTTTTCTAGTTTCGATCTAAAACGTTGTATCCCGTTGTTTTGAGCCGGAATACAAGTTTTCTCGCAGTTCTGAGAGAAAAAGTTTACACCTTTCTCTCGTCTACTCTTCGACTAGTAAAATCGATGCTCGTGAATTTTGCAAGTTTCGATCGAAAACGATGCATCCCGTTGTTTTGAGACGGAATACAAGATTTCGCGCAGTTCTGAGAGAAAAAGTTTACACCTTTCTCTCGTCTACTCTTCTACTAGTAAAATCGATGCTCGTGAATCTCGCTAGTTTCGATCTAAAACGATGTATCCCGTTGTTTTGAGACGGAGTACAAGATTTCGCGCAGTTCGAGAAAAAAGGTTTACACCTTTCTCTCGTCTACTCTTCGGCGACTTGTAAAATCGATGCTCGTGAATTTTGCTAGTTTCGATCTAAAACGATGTATCCCGTTGTTTTGAGCCGGAATACAAGTTTTCGCGCAGATCTGAGAGAAAAAGTTTACACCTTTCTCTCGTCTACTCTTCGACTAGTAAAAGCGATGTTCGTGAATTTTGCTAGTTTCGATCTATAACGATGTATCCCGTTGTTTTGAGACGGAATACAAGATTTCGCGCAGTTCTGAGAGAAAAAGTTTACACCTTTCTCTCCTCTACTCTTCGACGACTTGTAAAATCGATGCTCGTGAATTTTTCTAGTTTCGATCTAAAAGGATGTATCCCGTTGTTTTGAGCCAGAATACAAGTTTTCGCGCAGTTCTGAGAGAAAACGTTTACACCTTTCTCTCCTCTACTCTTCGAGGACTTGTAAAATCGATGCTCGTGAATTTTTCTAGTTTCGATCTAAAACGATGTATCCCGTTGTTTTGAGCCGGAATACATGTTTTCGCGCAGTTCTGAGAGAAAACGTTTACACCTATCTCTCATCTACTCTTCTACTAGTAAAATCGATGCTCGTGAATCTCGCTAGTTTCGATCTAAAACGATGTATCCCGTTGTTTTGAGACAGAGTAAAAGATTTCGCGCAGTTCGAGAGAAAAAGTTTACACCTTTCTCTCGTCTACTCTTCGGCGACTTGTAAAATCGATGCTCGTGAATTTTGCTAGTTTCGATCTAAAACGATGTATCCCGTTGTTTTGAGCCGGAATACAAGTTTTCGCGCAGATCTGAGAGAAAAAGTTTACACCTTTCTCTCGTCTACTCTTCGATTAGTAAAATCGATGTTCGTGAATTTTGCTAGTTTCGATCTAAAACGATGTATCCCGTTGTTTTGAGCCGGAATACAAGTTTTCGCGCAGTTCTGAGAGCAAAATTTTACACCTTTCTCTCGTCTACTTTTCGACGACTAGTAAAATCGATGCTCGTGAATTTTGCTAGTTTCGATCTAAAACGATGTATCCCGTTGTGTTGAGCCGGAATACAAGTTTTCGCGCAGTTCTGAGAGAAAAAGTTTACACCTTTCTCTCGTCTACTCTTCGACTAGTGAAATCGATGCTCGTGAATTTTGCAAGTTTCGATCTAAAACGATGTAACCCGTTGTTTTGAGACGGAATACAAGATTTCGCGCAGTTCTGAGAGAAAAAGTTTACACCTTTCTCTCGTCTACTCTTCGGCGACTTGTAAAATCGATGCTCGTGAATTTTGCTAGTTTCGATCTAAAACGATGTATCCCGTTGTTTTGAGCCGGAATACAAGTTTTCGCGCAGTTCTGAGAGAAAAAGTTTACACCTTTCTCTCGTCTACTCTTCGACGACTTGTAAAATCGATGCTCGTCAATTTTGCTAGTTTCGATCTAAAACGATGTATCCCGTTGTTTTGAGCCAGAATACAAGTTTTCGCGCAGTTCTGAGAGAAAAAGTTTACACCTTTCTCTCCTCTACTCTTCGACGACTTGTAAAATCGATGCTCGTGAATTTTTCTAGTTTCGATCTAAAACGATGTATCCCGTTGTTTTGAGCCGGAATACAAGTTTTCGCGCAGTTCTGAGAGAAAAAGTTTACACCTTTCTCTCGTGTACTCTTCGACGACTTGTAAAATCGATGCTCGTGAATTTTTCTAGTTTCGATCTAAAACGATGTATCCCGTTGTTTTGAGCCGGAATACAAGTTTTCGCGCAGTTCTGAGAGAAAAAGTTTACACCTTTCTCTCGTCTACTCTTCGACTAGTAAAATCGATGCTCGTGAATTTTGCAAGTTTCGATCGAAAACGATGCATCCCGTTGTTTTGAGACGGAATACAAGATTTCGCGCAGTTCTGAGAGAAAAAGTTTACACCTTTCTCTCGTCTACTCTTCTACTAGTAAAATCGATGCTCGTGAATCTCGCTAGTTTCGATCTAAAACGATGTATCCCGTTGTTTTGAGACGGAGTACAAGATTTCGCGCAGTTCGAGAAAAAAGGTTTACACCTTTCTCTCGTCTACTCTTCGGCGACTTGTAAAATCGATGCTTGTGAATTTTGCTAGTTTCGATCTAAAACGATGTATCCCGTTGTTTTGAGCCGGAATACAAGTTTTCGCGCAGATCTGAGAGAAAAAGTTTACACCTTTCTCTCGTCTACTCTTCGACTAGTAAAAGCGATGTTCGTGAATTTTGCTAGTTTCGATCTAAAACGATGTATCCCGTTGTTTTGAGACGGAATACAAGATTTCGCGCAGTTCTGAGAGAAAAAGTTTACACCTTTCTCTCCTCTACTCTTCGACGACTTGTAAAATCGATGCTCGTGAATTTTTCTAGTTTCGATCTAAAACGATGTATCCCGTTGTTTTGAGCCGGAATACAAGTTTTCGCGCAGTTCTGAGAGAAAAAGTTTACACCTTTCTCTCGTCTACTCTTCGACTAGTGAAATCGATGCTCGTGAATTTTGCAAGTTTCGATCTAAAACGATGTATCCCGTTGTTTTGAGACGGAATACAAGATTTCGCGCAGTTCTGAGAGAAAAAGTTTACACCTTTCTCTCGTCTACTCTTCTACTAGTAAAATCGATGCTCGTGAATCTCGCTAGTTTCGATCTAAAACGATGTATCCCGTTTGTTTTGAGACGGAGTACAAGATTTCGCGCAGTTCGAGAGAAAAAGTTTACACCTTTCTCTCGTCTACTCTTCGGCGACTTGTAAAATCGATGCTCGTGAATTTTGCTAGTTTCGATCTAAAACGATGTATCCCGTTGTTTTGAGCCGGAATACAAGTTTTCGCGCAGATCTGAGAGAAAAAGTTTACACCTTTCTCTCGTCTACTCTTCGACTAGTAAAAGCGATGTTCGTGAATTTTGCTAGTTTCGATCTAAAACGATGTATCCCGTTGTTTTGAGACGGAATACAAGATTTCGCGCAGATCTGAGAGAAAAAGTTTACACCTTTCTCTCGTGTACTCTTCGACGACTTGTAAAATCGATGCTCGTGAATTTTTCTAGTTTCGATCTAAAACGATGTATCCCGTTGTTTTGAGCCGGAATACAAGTTTTCGCGCAGTTCTGAGAGAAAACGTTTACACCTTTCTCTCCTCTACTGTTCTAGTAGTAAAATCAATGTTCGTGAATCTCGCTAGTTTCGATCTAAAACGATGTATCCCGTTGTTTCGAGCCGGAATACAAGTTTTCGCGCAGTTCTGAGAGAAAACGTTTACACCTTTCTCTCGTCTACTCTTCGACTAGTGAAATCGATGCTCGTGAATTTTGCTAGTTTCGATCTAAAACGATGTATCCCGTTGTTTCGAGCCGGAATACAAGTTTTCGCGCAGTTCTGAGAGAAAAAGTTTACACCTATCTCTCATCTACTTTTCTACTAGTAAAATCGATGCTCGTGAATCTCGCTAGTTTCGATCTAAAACGATGTATCCCGTTGTTTCGAGCCGGAATACAAGATTTCGCGCTGTTCTGAGAGAAAAAGTTTACACCTGTCTCTCGTCTACTCTTCGACTAGTGAAATCGATGCTCGTGAATTTTGCAAGTTTCGATCTAAAACGATGTAACCCGTTGTTTTGAGACGGAATACAAGATTTCGCGCAGTTCTGAGAGAAAAAGTTTACACCTTTCTCTCGTCTACTCTTCGGCGACTTGTAAAATCGATGCTCGTGAATTTTGCTAGTTTCGATCTAAAACGATGTATCCCGTTGTTTTGAGCCGGAATACAAGTTTTCGCGCAGTTCTGAGAGAAAAAGTTTACACCTTTCTCTCGTCTACTCTTCGACGACTTGTAAAATCGATGCTCGTCAATTTTGCTAGTTTCGATCTAAAACGATGTATCCCGTTGTTTTGAGCCAGAATACAAGTTTTCGCGCAGTTCTGAGAGAAAAAGTTTACACCTTTCTCTCCTCTACTCTTCGACGACTTGTAAAATCGATGCTCGTGAATTTTTCTAGTTTCGATCTAAAACGATGTATCCCGTTGTTTTGAGCCGGAATACAAGTTTTCGCGCAGTTCTGAGAGAAAAAGTTTACACCTTTCTCTCGTGTACTCTTCGACGACTTGTAAAATCGATGCTCGTGAATTTTTCTAGTTTCGATCTAAAACGATGTATCCCGTTGTTTTGAGCCGGAATACAAGTTTTCGCGCAGTTCTGAGAGAAAAAGTTTACACCTTTCTCTCGTCTACTCTTCGACTAGTAAAATCGATGCTCGTGAATTTTGCAAGTTTCGATCGAAAACGATGCATCCCGTTGTTTTGAGACGGAATACAAGATTTCGCGCAGTTCTGAGAGAAAAAGTTTACACCTTTCTCTCGTCTACTCTTCTACTAGTAAAATCGATGCTCGTGAATCTCGCTAGTTTCGATCTAAAACGATGTATCCCGTTGTTTTGAGACGGAGTACAAGATTTCGCGCAGTTCGAGAAAAAAGGTTTACACCTTTCTCTCGTCTACTCTTCGGCGACTTGTAAAATCGATGCTTGTGAATTTTGCTAGTTTCGATCTAAAACGATGTATCCCGTTGTTTTGAGCCGGAATACAAGTTTTCGCGCAGATCTGAGAGAAAAAGTTTACACCTTTCTCTCGTCTACTCTTCGACTATTAAAAGCGATGTTCGTGAATTTTGCTAGTTTCGATCTAAAACGATGTATCCCGTTGTTTTGAGACGGAATACAAGATTTCGCGCAGTTCTGAGAGAAAAAGTTTACACCTTTCTCTCCTCTACTCTTCGACGACTTGTAAAATCGATGCTCGTGAATTTTTCTAGTTTCGATCTAAAACGATGTATCCCGTTGTTTTGAGCCGGAATACAAGATTTCGCGCAGATCTGAGAGAAAAAGTTTACACCTTTCTCTCGTGTACTCTTCGACGACTTGTAAAATCGATGCTCGTGAATTTTTCTAGTTTCGATCTAAAACGATGTATCCCGTTGTTTTGAGCCGGAATACAAGTTTTCGCGCAGTTCTGAGAGAAAACGTTTACACCTTTCTCTCCTCTACTGTTCTAGTAGTAAAATCAATGTTCGTGAATCTCGCTAGTTTCGATCTAAAACGATGTATCCCGTTGTTTCGAGCCGGAATACAAGTTTTCGCGCAGTTCTGAGAGAAAAAGTTTACACCTTTCTCTCGTCTACTCTTCGACTAGTGAAATCGATGCTCGTGAATTTTGCTAGTTTCGATCTAAAACGATGTATCCCGTTGTTTCGAGCCGGAATACAAGTTTTCGCGCAGTTCTGAGAGAAAAAGTTTACACCTATCTCTCATCTACTTTTCTACTAGTAAAATCGATGCTCGTGAATCTCGCTAGTTTCGATCTAAAACGATGTATCCCGTTGTTTCGAGCCGGAATACAAGATTTCGCGCTGTTCTGAGAGAAAAAGTTTACACCTGTCTCTCGTCTACTCTTCGGCGACTTGTAAAATCGATGCTCGTGAATTTTGCTAGTTTCTATCTAAAACGATGTATCCCGTTGTTTTGAGCCGGAATACAAGTTTTCGCGCAGTTCTGAGAGAAAAAGTTTACACCTTTCTCTCGTCTACTCTTCGACGACTTGTAAAATCGATGCTCGTGAATTTTTCTAGTTTCGATCTAAAACGATGTATCCCGTTGTTTTGAGCCGGAATACAAGTTTTCGCGCAGTTCTGAGAGAAAAATTTTACACCTTTCTCTCGTCTACTTTTCGACGACAAGTAAAATGGATGCTCGTGAATTTTGCTAGTTTCGATCTAAAACGATGTATCCCGTTGTGTTGAGCCGGAATACAAGTTTTCGCGCAGTTCTGAGAGAAAAAGTTTACACCTTTCTCTCGTCTACTCTTCGACTAGTGAAATCGATGCTCGTGAATTTTGCAAGTTTCGATCTAAAACGATGTATCCCGTTGTTTTGAGACGGAATACAAGATTTCGCGCAGTTCTGAGAGAAAAAGTTTACACCTTTCTCTCGTCTATTCTTCGGCGACTTGTAAAATCGATGCTCGTAAATTTTGCTAGTTTCGATCTAAAACGATGTATCCCGTTGTTTTGAGCCGGAATACAAGTTTTCGCGCAGTTCTGAGAGAAAAAGTTTACACCTTTCTCTCGTCTACTCTTCGACGACTTGTAAAATCGATGCTCGTGAATTTTGCTAGTTTCGATCTAAAACGATGTATCCCGTTGTTTTGAGCCGGAATACAAGTTTTCGCGCAGTTCTGAGGGAAAAAGTTTACACCTATCTCTCATCTACTCTTCTACTAGTAAAATCGATGCTCGTGAATCTCGCTAGTTTCGATCTAAAAGGATGTATCCCGTTGTTTTGAGACGGAGTACAAGATTTCGCGCAGTTCGAGAGAAAAAGTTTACACCTTTCTCTCGTCTACTCTTCGGCGACTTGTAAAATCGATGCTCGTGAATTTTTCTAGTTTCGATCTAAAACGATGTATCCCGTTGTTTTGAGCCGTAATACAAGTTTTCGCGCAGTTCTGAGAGAAAAATTTTACACCTTTCTCTCCTCTACTGTTATAGTAGTAAAATCAATGTTCGTGAATCTCGCTAGTTTCGATCTAAAACGATGTATCCCGTTGTTTCGAGCCGGAATACAAGTTTTCGCGCAGTTCTGAGAGAAAAAGTTTACACCTTTCTCTCGCCTACTCTTCTACTAGTGAAATCGATGCTCGTGAATTTTGCTAGTTTCGATCTAAAGCGATGTATCCCGTTGTTTCGAGCCGGAATACAAGTTTTCGCGCAGTTCTGAGAGAAAACGTTTACACCTTTCTCTCGTCTACTCTTCGACTAGTGAAATCGATGCTCGTGAATTTTGCTAGTTTCGATCTAAAACGATGTATCCCGTTGTTTCGAGCCGGAATACAAGTTTTCGCGCAGTTCTGAGAGAAAAAGTTTACACCTGTCTCTCGTCTACTCTTCGGCGACTTGTAAAATCGATGCTCGTGAATTTTGCTAGTTTCTATCTAAAACGATGTATCCCGTTGTTTTGAGCCGGAATACAAGTTTTCGCGCAGTTCTGAGAGAAAAAGTTTACACCTTTCTCTCGTCTACTCTTCGACGACTTGTAAAATCGATGCTCGTGAATTTTTCTAGTTTCGATCTAAAACGATGTATCCCGTTGTTTTGAGCCGGAATACAAGTTTTCGCGCAGTTCTGAGAGAAAAATTTTACACCTTTCTCTCGTCTACTTTTCGACGACTAGTAAAATGGATGCTCGTGAATTTTGCTAGTTTCGATCTAAAACGATGTATCCCGTTGTGTTGAGCCGGAATACAAGTTTTCGCGCAGTTCTGAGAGAAAAAGTTTACACCTTTCTCTCGTCTACTCTTCGACTAGTGAAATCGATGCTCGTGAATTTTGCAAGTTTCGATCTAAAACGATGTATCCCGTTGTTTTGAGACGGAATACAAGATTTCGCGCAGTTCTGAGAGAAAAAGTTTACACCTTTCTCTCGTCTATTCTTCGGCGACTTGTAAAATCGATGCTCGTAAATTTTGCTAGTTTCGATCTAAAACGATGTATCCCGTTGTTTTGAGCCGGAATACAAGTTTTCGCGCAGTTCTGAGAGAAAAAGTTTACACCTTTCTCTCGTCTACTCTTCGACGACTTGTAAAATCGATGCTCGTGAATTTTGCTAGTTTCGATCTAAAACGATGTATCCCGTTGTTTTGAGCCGGAATACAAGTTTTCGCGCAGTTCTGAGGGAAAAAGTTTACACCTATCTCTCATCTACTCTTCTACTAGTAAAATCGATGCTCGTGAATCTCGCTAGTTTCGATCTAAAAGGATGTATCCCGTTGTTTTGAGACGGAGTACAAGATTTCGCGCAGTTCGAGAGAAAAAGTTTACACCTTTCTCTCGTCTACTCTTCGGCGACTTGTAAAATCGATGCTCGTGAATTTTTCTAGTTTCGATCTAAAACGATGTATCCCGTTGTTTTGAGCCGTAATACAAGTTTTCGCGCAGTTCTGAGAGAAAAATTTTACACCTTTCTCTCCTCTACTGTTATAGTAGTAAAATCAATGTTCGTGAATCTCGCTAGTTTCGATCTAAAACGATGTATCCCGTTGTTTCGAGCCGGAATACAAGTTTTCGCGCAGTTCTGAGAGAAAAAGTTTACACCTTTCTCTCGCCTACTCTTCTACTAGTGAAATCGATGCTCGTGAATTTTGCTAGTTTCGATCTAAAGCGATGTATCCCGTTGTTTCGAGCCGGAATACAAGTTTTCGCGCAGTTCTGAGAGAAAACGTTTACACCTTTCTCTCGTCTACTCTTCGACTAGTGAAATCGATGCTCGTGAATTTTGCTAGTTTCGATCTAAAACGATGTATCCCGTTGTTTCGAGCCGGAATACAAGTTTTCGCGCAGTTCTGAGAGAAAAAGTTTACACCTTTCTCTCGTCTACTCTTCTACTAGTAAAATCGATGCTCGTGAATCTCGTTAGTTTCGATCTAAAACGATGTATCCCGTTGTTTTGAGACGGAATACAAGATTTCGCGCAGTTCTGAGAGAAAACGTTTGCACCTTTCTCTCGTCTACTCTTCTACTAGTAAAATCGATGCTCGTGAATCTCGCTAGTTTCGATCTAAAACGATGTATCCCGTTTGTTTTGAGACGGAGTACAAGATTTCGCGCAGTTCGAGAGAAAAAGTTTACACCTTTCTCTCGTCTACTCTTCGGCGACTTGTAAAATCGATGCTCGTGAATTTTGCTAGTTTCGATCTAAAACGATGTATCCCGTTGTTTTGAGCCGGAATACAAGTTTTCGCGCAGATCTGAGAGAAAAAGTTTACACCTTTCTCTCGTCTACTCTTCGACTAGTAAAAGCGATGTTCGTGAATTTTGCTAGTTTCGATCTAAAACGATGTATCCCGTTGTTTTGAGACGGAATACAAGATTTCGCGCAGATCTGAGAGAAAAAGTTTACACCTTTCTCTCGTGTACTCTTCGACGACTTGTAAAATCGATGCTCGTGAATTTTTCTAGTTTCGATCTAAAACGATGTATCCCGTTGTTTTGAGCCGGAATACAAGTTTTCGCGCAGATCTGAGAGAAAAAGTTTACACCTTTCTCTCGTCTACTCTTCGACTAGTAAAAGCGATGTTCGTGAATTTTGCTAGTTTCGATCTAAAACGATGTATCCCGTTGTTTTGAGACGGAATACAAGATTTCGCGCAGTTCTGAGAGAAAAAGTTTACACCTTTCTCTCCTCTACTCTTCGACGACTTGTAAAATCGATGCTCGTGAATTTTTCTAGTTTCGATCTAAAACGATGTATCCCGTTGTTTTGAGCCGGAATACAAGTTTTCGCGCAGTTCTGAGAGAAAACGTTTACACCTTTCTCTCGTCTACTCTTCGACTAGTGAAATCGATGCTCGTGAATTTTGCAAGTTTCGATCTAAAACGATGTATCCCGTTGTTTTGAGACGGAATACAAGATTTCGCGCAGTTCTGAGAGAAAAAGTTTACACCTTTCTCTCGTCTACTCTTCTACTAGTAAAATCGATGCTCGTGAATCTCGCTAGTTTCGATCTAAAACGATGTATCCCGTTGTTTTGAGACGGAATACAAGATTTCGCGCAGTTCTGAGAGAAAAAGTTTACACCTTTCTCTCGTCTACTCTTCTACTAGTAAAATCGATGCTCGTGAATCTCGCTAGTTTCGATCTAAAACGATGTATCCCGTTTGTTTTGAGACGGAGTACAAGATTTCGCGCAGTTCGAGAGAAAAAGTTTACACCTTTCTCTCGTCTACTCTTCGGCGACTTGTAAAATCGATGCTCGTGAATTTTGCTAGTTTCGATCTAAAACGATGTATCCCGTTGTTTTGAGCCGGAATACAAGTTTTCGCGCAGATCTGAGAGAAAAAGTTTACACCTTTCTCTCGTCTACTCTTCGACTAGTAAAAGCGATGTTCGTGAATTTTGCTAGTTTCGATCTAAAACGATGTATCCCGTTGTTTTGAGACGGAATACAAGATTTCGCGCAGATCTGAGAGAAAAAGTTTACACCTTTCTCTCGTGTACTCTTCGACGACTTGTAAAATCGATGCTCGTGAATTTTTCTAGTTTCGATCTAAAACGATGTATCCCGTTGTTTTGAGCCGGAATACAAGTTTTCGCGCAGTTCTGAGAGAAAACGTTTACACCTTTCTCTCCTCTACTGTTCTAGTAGTAAAATCAATGTTCGTGAATCTCGCTAGTTTCGATCTAAAACGATGTATCCCGTTGTTTCGAGCTGGAATACAAGTTTTCGCGCAGTTCTGAGAGAAAAAGTTTACACCTTTCTCTCATCTACTTTTCTACTAGTAAAATCGATGCTCGTGAATCTCGCTAGTTTCGATCTAAAACGATGTATCCCGTTGTTTCGAGCCGGAATACAAGATTTCGCGCTGTTCTGAGAGAAAAAGTTTACACCTGTCTCTCGTCTACTCTTCGCCGACTTGTAAAATCGATGCTCGTGAATTTTGCTAGTTTCTATCTAAAACGATGTATCCCGTTGTTTTGAGCCGGAATACAAGTTTTCGCGCAGTTCTGAGAGAAAAAGTTTACACCTTTCTCTCGTCTACTCTTCTACTAGTAAAATCGATGCTCGTGAATCTCGCTAGTTTCGATCTAAAACGATGTATCCCGTTGTTTTGAGACGGAGTACAAGATTTCGCGCAGTTCGAGAGAAAAAGTTTACACCTTTCTCTCGTCTACTCTTCGGCGACTTGTAAAATCTATGCTCGTGAATTTTGCTAGTTTCGATCTAAAACGATGTATCCCGTTGTTTTGAGCCGGAATACAAGTTTTCGCGCAGATCTGAGAGAAAAAGTTTACACCTTTCTCTCGTCTACTCTTCGACTAGTAAAAGCGATGTTCGTGAATTTTGCTAGTTTCGATCTAAAACGATGTATCCCGTTGTTTTGAGACGGAATACAAGATTTCGCGCAGATCTGAGAGAAAAAGTTTACACCTTTCTGTCGTGTACTCTTCGACGACTTGTAAAATCGATGCTCGTGAATTTTTCTAGTTTCGATCTAAAACGATGTATCCCGTTGTTTTGAGCCGGAATACAAGTTTTCGCGCAGTTCTGAGAGAAAAATTTTACACCTTTCTCTCGTCTACTTTTCGACGACTAGTAAAATTGATGCTCGTGAATTTTGCTAGTTTCGATCTAAAACGATGTATCCCGTTGTGTTGAGCCGGAATACAAGTTTTCGCGCAGTTCTGAGAGAAAACGTTTACACCTTTCTCTCCTCTACTGTTATAGTAGTAAAATCAATGTTCGTGAATCTCGCTAGTTTCGATCTAAAACGATGTATCCCGTTGTTTCGAGCCGGAATACAAGTTTTCGCGCAGTTCTGAGAGAAAAAGTTTACACCTTTCTCTCGCCTACTCTTCTACTAGTGAAATCGATGCTCGTGAATTTTGCTAGTTTCGATCTAAAGCGATGTATCCCGTTGTTTCGAGCCGGAATACAAGTTTTCGCGCAGTTCTGAGAGAAAACGTTTACACCTTTCTCTCCTCTACTGTTCTAGTAGTAAAATCAATGTTCGTGAATCTCGCTAGTTTCTATCTAAAACGATGTATCCCGTTGTTTCGAGCCGGAATACAAGTTTTCGCGCAGTTCTGAGAGAAAACGTTTTCACCTTTCTCTCGTCTACTCTTCGACTAGTCAAATCGATGCTCGTGAATTTTGCTAGTTTCGATCTAAAACGATGTATCCCGTTGTTTCGAGCCGGAATACAAGTTTTCGCGCAGTTCTGAGAGAAAAAGTTTACACCTATCTCTCATCTACTCTTCTACTAGTAAAATCGATGCTCGTGAATCTCGCTAGTTTCGATCTAAAACGATGTATCCCGTTGTTTCCAGCCGGAATACAAGATTTCGCGCTGTTCTGAGAGAAAAAGTTTACACCTGTCTCTCGTCTACTCTTCGGCGACTTGTAAAATCGATGCTCGTGAATTTTGCTAGTTTCGATCTAAAACGATGTATCCCGTTGTTTTGAGCCGGAATACAAGTTTTCGCGCAGTTCTGAGAGAAAAAGTTTACACCTTTCTCTCGTCTACTCTTCGACGACTTGTAAAATCGATGCTCGTGAATTTTTCTAGTTTCGATATAAAACGATGTATCCCGTTGTTTTGAGCCGGAATACAAGTTTTCGCGCAGTTCTGAGAGAAAAATTATACACCTTTCTCTCGTCTACTTTTCTACGACTAGTAAAATCGATGCTCGTGAATTTTGCTAGTTTCGATCTAAAACGATGTATCCCGTTGTGTTGAGCCGGAATACAAGTTTTCGCGCAGTTCTGAGAGAAAAAGTTTACACCTTTCTCTCGTCTACACTTCGACTAGTGAAATCGATGCTCGTGAATTTTGCAAGTTTCGATCTAAAACGAGGTATCCCGTTGTTTTGAGACGGAATACAAGATTTCGCGCAGTTCTGAGAGAAAAAGTTTACACCTTTCTCTCGTCTACTCTTCGGCGACTTGTAAAATCGATGCTCGTGAATTTTGCTAGTTTCGATCTAAAACGATGTATCCCGTTGTTTTGAGCCGGAATACAAGTTTTCGCGCAGTTCTGAGAGAAAAAGCTTACACCTTTCTCTCGTCTACTCTTCGACGACTTGTAAAATCGATGCTCGTGAATTTTGCTAGTTTAGATCTAAAACGATGTATCCCGTTGTTTTGAGCCGGAATACAAGTTTTCGCGCAGATCTGAGAGAAAAAGTTTACACCTTTCTCTCGTCTACTCTTCGACTAGTAAAAGCGATGTTCGTGAATTTTGCTAGTTTCGATCTAAAACGATGTATCCCGTTGTTTTGAGACGGAATACAAGATTTCGCGCAGATCTGAGAGAAAAAGTTTACACCTTTCTCTCGTGTACTCTTCGACGACTTGTAAAATCGATGCTCGTGAATTTTTCTAGTTTCGATCTAAAACGATGTATCCCGTTGTTTTGAGCCGGAATACAAGTTTTCGCGCAGTTCTGAGAGAAAACGTTTACACCTTTCTCTCCTCTACTGTTCTAGTAGTAAAATCAATGTTCGTGAATCTCGCTAGTTTCGATCTAAAACGATGTATCCCGTTGTTTCGAGCTGGAATACAAGTTTTCGCGCAGTTCTGAGAGAAAAAGTTTACACCTTTCTCTCGTCTACTCTTCGACTAGTGAAATCGATGCTCGTGAATTTTGCTAGTTTCGATCTAAAACGATGTATCCCTTTGTTTCGAGCCGGAATACAAGTTTTCGCGCAGTTCTGAGAGAAAAAGTTTACACCTATCTCTCATCTACTTTTCTACTAGTAAAATCGATGCTCGTGAATCTCGCTAGTTTCGGTCTAAAACGATGTATCCCGTTGTTTCGAGCCGGAATACAAGATTTCGCGCTGTTCTGAGAGAAAAAGTTTACACCTGTCTCTCGTCTACTCTTCGGCGACTTGTAAAATCGATGCTCGTGAATTTTGCTAGTTTCTATCTAAAACGATGTATCCCGTTGTTTTGAGCCGGAATACAAGTTTTCGCGCAGTTCTGAGAGAAAAAGTTAACACCTTTCTCTCGTCTACTCTTCGACGACTTGTAAAATCGATGCTCGTGAATTTTTCTAGTTTCGATCTAAAACGATGTATCCCGTTGTTTTGAGCCGGAATACAAGTTTTCGCGCAGTTCTGAGAGAAAAATTTTACACCTTTCTCTCGTCTACTTTCGACGACTAGTAAAATCGATGCTCGTGAATTTTGCTAGTTTCGATCTAAAACGATGTATCCCGTTGTGTTGAGCCGGAATACAAGTTTTCGCGCAGTTCTGAGAGAAAAAGTTTACACCTTTCTCTCGTCTACTCTTCGACTAGTGAAATCGATGCTCGTGAATTTTGCAAGTTTCGATCTAAAACGATGTATCCCGTTGTTTTGAGACGGAATACAAGATTTCGCGCAGTTCTGAGAGAAAAAGTTTACACCTTTCTCTCGTCTACTCTTCGGCGACTTGTAAAATCGATGCTCGTAAATTTTGCTAGTTTCGATCTAAAACGATGTATCCCGTTGTTTTGAGCCGGAATACAAGTTTTCGCGCAGTTCTGAGAGAAAAAGTTTACACCTTTCTCTCGTCTACTCTTCGACGACTTGTAAAATCGATGCTCGTGAATTTTGCTAGTTTCGATCTAAAACGATGTATCCCGTTGTTTTGAGCCAGAATACAAGTTTTCGCGCAGTTCTGAGAGAAAAAGTTTACACCTATCTCTCATCTACTCTTCTACTAGTAAAATCGATGCTCGTGAATCTCGCTAGTTTCGATCTAAAACGATGTATCCCGTTGTTTTGAGACGGAGTACAAGATTTCGCGCAGTTCGAGAGAAAAAGTTTACACCTTTCTCTCGTCTACTCTTCGGCGACTTGTAAAATCTATGCTCGTGAATTTTGCTAGTTTCGATCTAAAACGATGTATCCCGTTGTTTTGAGCCGGAATACAAGTTTTCGCGCAGATCTGAGAGAAAAAGTTTACACCTTTCTCTCGTCTACTCTTCGACTAGTAAAAGCGATGTTCGTGAATTTTGCTAGTTTCGATCTAAAACGATGTATCCCGTTGTTTTGAGACGGAATACAAGATTTCGCGCAGATCTGAGAGAAAAAGTTTACACCTTTCTGTCGTGTACTCTTCGACGACTTGTAAAATCGATGCTCGTGAATTTTTCTAGTTTCGATCTAAAACGATGTATCCCGTTGTTTTGAGCCGGAATACAAGTTTTCGCGCAGTTCTGAGAGAAAAATTTTACACCTTTCTCTCGTCTACTTTTCGACGACTAGTAAAATTGATGCTCGTGAATTTTGCTAGTTTCGATCTAAAACGATGTATCCCGTTGTGTTGAGCCGGAATACAAGTTTTCGCGCAGTTCTGAGAGAAAACGTTTACACCTTTCTCTCCTCTACTGTTATAGTAGTAAAATCAATGTTCGTGAATCTCGCTAGTTTCGATCTAAAACGATGTATCCCGTTGTTTCGAGCCGGAATACAAGTTTTCGCGCAGTTCTGAGAGAAAAAGTTTACACCTTTCTCTCGCCTACTCTTCTACTAGTGAAATCGATGCTCGTGAATTTTGCTAGTTTCGATCTAAAGCGATGTATCCCGTTGTTTCGAGCCGGAATACAAGTTTTCGCGCAGTTCTGAGAGAAAACGTTTACACCTTTCTCTCCTCTACTGTTCTAGTAGTAAAATCAATGTTCGTGAATCTCGCTAGTTTCTATCTAAAACGATGTATCCCGTTGTTTCGAGCCGGAATACAAGTTTTCGCGCAGTTCTGAGAGAAAACGTTTTCACCTTTCTCTCGTCTACTCTTCGACTAGTCAAATCGATGCTCGTGAATTTTGCTAGTTTCGATCTAAAACGATGTATCCCGTTGTTTCGAGCCGGAATACAAGTTTTCGCGCAGTTCTGAGAGAAAAAGTTTACACCTATCTCTCATCTACTCTTCTACTAGTAAAATCGATGCTCGTGAATCTCGCTAGTTTCGATCTAAAACGATGTATCCCGTTGTTTCCAGCCGGAATACAAGATTTCGCGCTGTTCTGAGAGAAAAAGTTTACACCTGTCTCTCGTCTACTCTTCGGCGACTTGTAAAATCGATGCTCGTGAATTTTGCTAGTTTTGATCTAAAACGATGTATCCCGTTGTTTTGAGCCGGAATACAAGTTTTCGCGCAGTTCTGAGAGAAAAAGTTTACACCTTTCTCTCGTCTACTCTTCGACGACTTGTAAAATCGATGCTCGTGAATTTTTCTAGTTTCGATCTAAAACGATGTATCCCGTTGTTTTGAGCCGGAATACAAGTTTTCGCGCAGTTCTGAGAGAAAAATTATACACCTTTCTCTCGTCTACTTTTCTACGACTAGTAAAATTAATGCTCGTGAATTTTGCTAGTTTCGATCTAAAACGATGTATCCCGTTGTGTTGAGCCGGAATACAAGTTTTCGCGCAGTTCTGAGAGAAAAAGTTTACACCTTTCTCTCGTCTACACTTCGACTAGTGAAATCGATGCTCGTGAATTTTGCAAGTTTCGATCTAAAACGATATATCCCGTTGTTTTGAGACGGAATACAAGATTTCGCGCAGTTCTGAGAGAAAAAGTTTACACCTTTCTCTCGTCTACTCTTCGGCGACTTGTAAAATCGATGCTCGTGAATTTTGCTAGTTTCGATCTAAAACGATGTATCCCGTTGTTTTGAGCCGGAATACAAGTTTTCGCGCAGTTCTGAGAGAAAAAGCTTACACCTTTCTCTCGTCTACTCTTCGACGACTTGTAAAATCGATGCTCGTGAATTTTGCTAGTTTAGATCTAAAACGATGTATCCCGTTGTTTTGAGCCGGAATACAAGTTTTCGCGCAGATCTGAGAGAAAAAGTTTACACCTTTCTCTCGTCTACTCTTCGACTAGTAAAAGCGATGTTCGTGAATTTTGCTAGTTTCGATCTAAAACGATGTATCCCGTTGTTTTGAGCCGGAATACAAGTTTTCGCGCAGATCTGAGAGAAAAAGTTTACACCTTTCTCTCGTCTACTCTTCGACTAGTAAAAGCGATGTTCGTGAATTTTGCTAGTTTCGATCTAAAACGATGTATCCCGTTGTTTTGAGACGGAATACAAGATTTCGCGCAGATCTGAGAGAAAAAGTTTACACCTTTCTGTCGTGTACTCTTCGACGACTTGTAAAATCGATGCTCGTGAATTTTTCTAGTTTCGATCTAAAACGATGTATCCCGTTGTTTTGAGCCGGAATACAAGTTTTCGCGCAGTTCTGAGAGAAAAATTTTACACCTTTCTCTCGTCTACTTTTCGACGACTAGTAAAATTGATGCTCGTGAATTTTGCTCGTTTCGATCTAAAACGATGTATCCCGTTGTGTTGAGCCGGAATACAAGTTTTCGCGCAGTTCTGAGAGAAAACGTTTACACCTTTCTCTCCTCTACTGTTATAGTAGTAAAATCAATGTTCGTGAATCTCGCTAGTTTCGATCTAAAACGATGTATCCCGTTGTTTCGAGCCGGAATACAAGTTTTCGCGCAGTTCTGAGAGAAAAAGTTTACACCTTTCTCTCGCCTACTCTTCTACTAGTGAAATCGATGCTCGTGAATTTTGCTAGTTTCGATCTAAAGCGATGTATCCCGTTGTTTCGAGCCGGAATACAAGTTTTCGCGCAGTTCTGAGAGAAAACGTTTACACCTTTCTCTCCTCTACTGTTCTAGTAGTAAAATCAATGTTCGTGAATCTCGCTAGTTTCTATCTAAAACGATGTATCCCGTTGTTTCGAGCCGGAATACAAGTTTTCGCGCAGTTTTGAGAGAAAACGTTTTCACCTTTCTCTCGTCTACTCTTCGACTAGTCAAATCGATGCTCGTGAATTTTGCTAGTTTCGATCTAAAACGATGTATCCCGTTGTTTCGAGCCAGAATACAAGTTTTCGCGCAGTTCTGAGAGAAAAAGTTTACACCTATCTCTCATCTACTCTTCTACTAGTAAAATCGATGCTCGTGAATCTCGCTAGTTTCGATCTAAAACGATGTATCCCGTTGTTTCCAGCCGGAATACAAGATTTCGCGCTGTTCTGAGAGAAAAAGTTTACACCTGTCTCTCGTCTACTCTTCGGCGACTTGTAAAATCGATGCTCGTGAATTTTGCTAGTTTCGATCTAAAACGATGTATCCCGTTGTTTTGAGCCGGAATACAAGTTTTCGCGCAGTTCTGAGAGAAAAAGTTTACACCTTTCTCTCGTCTACTCTTCGACGACTTGTAAAATCGATGCTCGTGAATTTTTCTAGTTTCGATCTAAAACGATGTATCCCGTTGTTTTGAGCCGGAATACAAGTTTTCGCGCAGTTCTGAGAGAAAAATTATACACCTTTCTCTCGTCTACTTTTCTACGACTAGTAAAATCGATGCTCGTGAATTTTGCTAGTTTCGATCTAAAACGATGTATCCCGTTGTGTTGAGCCGGAATACAAGTTTTCGCGCAGTTCTGAGAGAAAAAGTTTACACCTTTCTCTCGTCTACACTTCGACTAGTGAAATCGATGCTCGTGAATTTTGCAAGTTTCGATCTAAAACGATGTATCCCGTTGTTTTGAGACGGAATACAAGATTTCGCGCAGTTCTGAGAGAAAAAGTTTACACCTTTCTCTCGTCTACTCTTCGGCGACTTGTAAAATCGATGCTCGTGAATTTTGCTAGTTTCGATCTAAAACGATGTATCCCGTTGTTTTGAGCCGGAATACAAGTTTTCGCGCAGTTCTGAGAGAAAAAGCTTACACCTTTCTCTCGTCTACTCTTCGACGACTTGTAAAATCGATGCTCGTGAATTTTGCTAGTTTAGATCTAAAACGATGTATCCCGTTGTTTTGAGCCGGAATACAAGTTTTCGCGCAGTTCTGAGAGAAAAAGCTTACACCTTTCTCTCGTCTACTCTTCGACGACTTGTAAAATCGATGCTCGTGAATTTTGCTAGTTTAGATCTAAAACGATGTATCCCGTTGTTTTGAGCCGGAATACAAGTTTTCGCGCAGATCTGAGAGAAAAAGTTTACACCTTTCTCTCGTCTACTCTTCGACTAGTAAAAGCGATGTTCGTGAATTTTGCTAGTTTCGATCTAAAACGATGTATCCCGTTGTTTTGAGCCGGAATACAAGTTTTCGCGCAGTTCTGAGAGAAAAATTTTACACCTTTCTCTCGTCTACTTTTCGACGACTAGTAAAATTGATGCTCGTGAATTTTGCTAGTTTCGATCTAAAACGATGTATCCCGTTGTGTTGAGCCGGAATACAAGTTTTCGCGCAGTTCTGAGAGAAAAATTTTACACCTTTCTCTCGTCTACTTTTCGACGACTAGTAAAATTGATGCTCGTGAATTTTGCTAGTTTCGATCTAAAACGATGTATCCCGTTGTGTTGAGCCGGAATACAAGTTTTCGCGCAGTTCTGAGAGAAAAAGTTTACACCTTTCTCTCGCCTACTCTTCGACTAGTGAAATCGATGCTCGTGAATTTTGCTAGTTTCGATCTAAAGCGATGTATCCCGTTGTTTCGAGCCGGAATACAAGTTTTCGCGCAGTTCTGAGAGAAAACGTTTACACCTTTCTCTCCTCTACTGTTCTAGTAGTAAAATCAATGTTCGTGAATCTCGCTAGTTTCGATCTAAAACGATGTATCCCGTTGTTTCGAGCCGGAATACAAGATCTCGCGCTGTTCTGAGAGAAAAAGTTTACACCTGTCTCTCGTCTACTCTTCGGCGACTTGTAAAATCGATGCTCGTGAATTTTGCTAGTTTCGATCTAAAACGATGTATCCCGTTGTTTTGAGCCGGAATACAAGTTTTCGCGCAGTTCTGAGAGAAAAAGTTTACACCTTTCTCTCGTCTACTCTTCGACGACTTGTAAAATCGATGCTCGTGAATTTTTCTAGTTTCGATCTAAAACGATGTATCCCGTTGTTTTGAGCCGGAATACCAGTTTTCGCGCAGTTCTGAGAGAAAAATTTTACACCTTTCTCTCGTCTACTTTTCTACGACTAGTAAAATCGATGCTCGTGAATTTTGCTAGTTTCGATCTAAAACGATGTATCCCGTTGTGTTGAGCCGGAATACAAGTTTTCGCGCAGTTCTGAGAGAAAAAGTTTACACCTTTCTCTCGTCTACTCTTCGACGACTTGTAAAATCGATGCTCGTGAATTTTTCTAGTTTCGATCTAAAACGATGTATCCCGTTGTTTTGAGCCGGAATACAAGTTTTCGCGCAGTTCTGAGAGAAAAATTTTACACCTTTCTCTCGTCTACTTTTCTACGACTAGTAAAATCGATGCTCGTGAATTTTGCTAGTTTCGATCTAAAACGATGTATCCCGTTGTTTTGAGCCGGAATACAAGTTTTCGCGCAGTTCTGAGAGAAAAACTTTACACCTTTCTCTCGTCTACTCTTCGACTAGTAAAAGCGATGTTCGTGAATTTTGCTAGTTTCGATCTAAAACGATGTATCCCGTTGTTTTGAGACGGAATACAAGATTTCGCGCAGATCTGAGAGAAAAAGTTTACACCTTTCTCTCGTGTACTCTTCGACGACTTGTAAAATCGATGCTCGTGAATTTTTCTAGCTTCGATCTAAAACGATGTATCCCGTTGTTTTGAGCCGGAATACAAGTTTTCGCGCAGTTCTGAGAGAAAACGTTTACACCTTTCTCTCCTCTACTGTTCTAGTAGTAAAATCAATGTTCGTGAATCTCGCTAGTTTCGATCTAAAACGATGTATCCCGTTGTTTCGAGCCGGAATACAAGTTTTCGCGCAGTTCTGAGAGAAAAATTTTACACCTTTCTCTCGTCTACTTTTCTACGACTAGTAAAATCGATGCTCGTGAATTTTGCTAGTTTCGATCTAAAACGATGTATCCCGTTGTTTTGAGACGGAATACAAGATTTCGCGCAGTTCTGAGAGAAAAAGTTTACACCTTTCTCTCGTCTACTCTTCGGTGACTTGTAAAATCGATGCTCGTGAATTTTGCTAGTTTCGATCTAAAACGATGTATCCCGTTGTTTTGAGCCGGAATACAAGTTTTCGCGCAGTTCTGAGAGAAAAAGCTTACACCTTTCTCTCGTCTACTCTTCGACGACTTGTAAAATCGATGCTCGTCAATTTTGCTAGTTTCGATCTAAAACGATGTATCCCGTTGTTTTGAGCCGGAATACAAGTTTTCGCGCAGTTCTGAGAGAAAAACTTTACACCTTTCTCTCGTCTACTCTTCGACTAGTAAAAGCGATGTTCGTGAATTTTGCTAGTTTCGATCTAAAACGATGTATCCCGTTGTTTTGAGACGGAATACAAGATTTCGCGCAGATCTGAGAGAAAAAGTTTACACCTTTCTCTCGTGTACTCTTCGACGACTTGTAAAATCGATGCTCGTGAATTTTTCTAGCTTCGATCTAAAACGATGTATCCCGTTGTTTTGAGCCGGAATACAAGTTTTCGCGCAGTTCTGAGAGAAAAATTTTACACCTTTCTCTCGTCTACTTTTCGACGACTAGTAAAATTGATGCTCGTGAATTTTGCTAGTTTCGATCTAAAACGATGTATCCCGTTGTGTTGAGCCGGAATACAAGTTTTCGCGCAGTTCTGAGAGAAAACGTTTACACCTTTCTCTCCTCTACTGTTCTAGTAGTAAAATCAATGTTCGTGAATCTCGCTAGTTTCGATCTAAAACGATGTATCCCGTTGTTTCGAGCCGGAATACAAGTTTTCGCGCAGTTCTGAGAGAAAAAGTTTACACCTTTCTCTCGTCTACTCTTGGACTAGTGAAATCGATGCTCGTGAATTTTGCTAGTTTCGATCTAAAACGATGTATCCCGTTGTTTCGAGCCGGAATACAAGTTTTCGCGCAGTTCTGAGAGAAAAAGTTTACACCTATCTCTCATCTACTCTTCTACTAGTAAAATCGATACTCGTGAATCTCGCTAGTTTCGATCTAAAACAATGTATCCCGTTGTTTTGAGACGGAATACAAGTTTTCGCGCAGTTCTGAGAGAAACATTTTACACCTTTCTCTCGTCTACTTTTCGACGACTAGTAAAATCGATGCTCGTGAATTTTGCTAGTTTCGATCTAAAACGATGTATCCCGTTGTGTTGAGCCGGAATACAAGTTTTCGCGCAGTTCTGAGAGAAAAAGTTTACACCTTTCTCTCGTCTACTCTTCGACTAGTGAAATCGATGCTCGTGAATTTTGCAAGTTTCGATCTAAAACGATGTAACCCGTTGTTTTGAGCCGGCATACAAGTTTTCGCGCAGTTCTGAGAGAAAAAGTTTACACCTTTCTCTCGTCTACTCTTCGACGACTTGTAAAATCGATGCTCGTCAATTTTGCTAGTTTCGATCTAAAACGATGTATCCCGTTGTTTTGAGCCAGAATACAAGTTTTCGCGCAGTTCTGAGAGAAAAAGTTTACACCTTTCTCTCCTCTACTCTTCGACGACTTGTAAAATCGATGCTCGTGAATTTTTTTAGTTTCGATCTAAAACGATGTATCCCGTTGTTTTGAGCCGGAATACAAGTTTTCGCGCAGTTCTGAGAGAAAAAGTTTACACCTTTCTCTCGTGTACTCTTCGACGACTTGTAAAATCGATGCTCTTGAATTTTTCTAGTTTCGATCTAAAACGATGTATCCCGTTGATTTGAGCCGGAATACAAGTTTTCGCGCAGTTCTGAGAGAAAAAGTTTACACCTTTCTCTCGTCTACTCTTCGACTAGTAAAATCGATGCTCGTGAATTTTGCAAGTTTCGATCTAAAACGATGTATCCCGTTGTTTTGAGACGGAATACAAGATTTCGCGCAGTTCTGAGAGAAAAAGTTTACACCTTTCTCTCGTCTACTCTTCTACTAGTAAAATCGATGCTCGTGAATCTCGCTAGTTTCGATCTAAAACGATGTATTCCGTTGTTTTGAGACGGAGTACAAGATTTCGCGCAGTTCGAGAGAAAAAGTTTACACCTTTCTCTCGTCTACTCTTCGGCGACTTGTAAAATCGATGCACGTGAATTTTTCTAGTTTCGATCTAAAACGATGTATCCCGTTGTTTTGAGCCGGAATACAAGTTTTCGCGCAGTTCTGAGAGAAAAATTTTACATCTTTCTCTCGTCTACTCTTCGACTAGTGAAATCGATGCTCGTGAATTTTGCTAGTTTCGATCTAAAACGGTGTATCCCGTTGTTTCGAGCCGGAATACAAGTTTTCTCGCAGTTCTGAGAGAAAAAGTTTACACCTTTCTCTCGTCTACTCTTCGACGACTTGTAAAATCGATGCTCGTGAATTCTGCTAGTTTCGATCTAAAACGATGTATCCCATTGTTGTGAGCCGGAATACAAGTTTCCGCGCAATTCTGAGAGAAAAAGTTTACACCTTTCTCTCGTCTACTCTTCGAGGACTTGTAAAATCTATGCTCGTGAATTTTGCTAGATTCGATCTAAAAGGATGTATCCCGTTGTTTTGAGCCAGAATACAAGTTTTCGCGCAGTTCTGAGAGAAAAAGTTTACACCTTTCTCTCCTCTACTCTTCGAGGACTTGTAAAATCGATGCTCGTGAATTTTTCTAGTTTCGATCTAAAACGATGTATCCCGTTGTTTTGAGCCGGAATACAAGTTTTCGCGCAGTTCTGAGAGAAAACGTTTACACCTATTTCTCATCTACTCTTCTACTAGTAAAATCGATGCTCGTGAATCACGCTAGTTTCGATCTAAAACGATGTATCCCGTTGTTTTGAGACAGAGTAAAAGATTTCGCGCAGTTCGAGAGAAAAAGTTTACACCTTTCTCTCGTCTACTCTTCGGCGACTTGTAAAATCGATGCTCGTGAATTTTGCTAGTTTCGATCTAAAACGATGTATCCCGTTGTTTTGAGCCGGAATACAAGTCTTCGCGCAGATCTGAGAGAAAAAGTTTACACCTTTTTCTCGTCTACTCTTCGACTAGTAAAATCGATGTTCGTAAATTTTGCTAGTTTCGATCTAAAACGATGTATCCCGTTGTTTTGAGACGGAATACAAGATTTCACGCAGTTCTGAGAGAAAAAGTTTACACCTGTCTCTCGTCTACTCTTCGGCGACTTGTAAAATCGATGCTCGTGAATTTTGCTAGTTTCGATCTAAAACGATGTATCCCGTTGTTTTGAGCCAGAATACAAGTTTTCGCGCAGTTCTGAGAGAAAAAGTTTACACCTTTCTCTCGTCTACTCTTCGACGACTTGTAAAATCGATGCTCGTGAATTTTTCTAGTTTCGATCTAAAACGATGTATCCCGTTGTTTTGAGCCGGAATACAAGTTTTCGCGCAGTTCTGAGAGAAAAATTTTACACCTTTCTCTCGTCTACTTTTCTACGACTAGTAAAATCGATGCTCGTGAATTTTGCTAGTTTCGATCTAAAACGATGTATCCCGTTGTGTTGAGCCGGAATACAAGTTTTCGCGCAGTTCTGAGAGAAAAAGTTTACACCTTTCTCTCGTCTACTCTTCGACTAGTGAAATCGATGCTCGTGAATTTTGCAAGTTTCGATCTAAAACAATGTATCCCGTTGTTTTGAGACGGAATACAAGATTTCGCGCAGTTCTGAGAGAAAAAGTTTACACCTTTCTCTCGTCTACTCTTCGGCGACTTGTAAAATCGATGCTCGTGAATTTTGCTAGTTTCGATCTAAAACGATGTATCCCGTTGTTTTGAGCCGGAATACAAGTTTTCGCGCAGTTCTGAGAGAAAAAGTTTACACCTTTCTCTCGTCTACTCTTCGACGACTTGTAAAATCGATGCTCGTGAATTTTGCTAGTTTCGATCTAAAACGATGTATCCCGTTGTTTTGAGCCGGAATACAAGTTTTCGCGCAGATCTGAGAGAAAAAGTTTACACCTTTCGTCTACTCTTCGACTAGTAAAAGCGATGTTCGTGAATTTTGCTAGTTTCGATCTAAAACGATGTATCCCGTTGTTTTGAGACGGAATACAAGATTTCGCGCAGATCTGAGAGAAAAAGTTTACACCTTTCTCTCGTGTACTCTTCGACGACTTGTAAAATCGATGCTCGTGAATTTTTCTAGTTTTGATCTAAAACGATGTATCCCGTTGTTTTGAGCCGGAATACAAGTTTTCGCGCAGTTCTGAGAGAAAAATTTTACACCTTTCTCTCGTCTACTTTTCGACGACTAGTAAAATTGATGCTCGTGAATATTGCTAGTTTCGATCTAAAACGATGTATCCCGTTGTGTTGAGCCGGAATACAAGTTTTCGCGCAGTTCTGAGAGAAAACGTTTACACCTTTCTCTCCTCTACTGTTCTAGTAGTAAAATCAATGTTCGTGAATCTCGCTAGTTTCGATCTAAAACGATGTATCCCGTTGTTTTGAGACAGAGTAAAAGATTTCGCGCAGTTCGAGAGAAAAAGTTTACACCTTTCTCGCGTCTACTCTTCGGCGACTTGTAAAATCGATGCTCGTGAATTTTGCTAGTTTCGATCTAAAACGATGTATCCCGTTGTTTTGAGCCGGAATACAAGTCTTCGCGCAGATCTGAGAGAAAAAGTTTACACATTTCTCTCGTCTACTCTTCGTCTAGTAAAATCGATGTTCGTGAATTTTGCTAGTTTCGATCTAAAACGATGTATCCCGTTGTTTTGAGACGGAATACAAGATTTCACGCAGTTCTGAGAGAAAAAGTTT